>NC_079403.1:9921693-10234875 GCF_029220125.1 Pseudoliparis swirei
AACGGTTCCGTGTCGAAGCTGATATTTAACACGACCAAACTGGCCTTGAAGTCGCAGGCATTTCCTTGTGTACGGAAATAAGCGTGCATGTTTTATTGTTTTCCTGTGGGCTAGAACTAAACAACCCATCAACTCGAAAGCACGTGTTGAGTTTTTTTTCTGATGCTTCTCCGAAGCAGAAGTTGTTTTGTTGCTACGGTTTGTTGTCTATGGTGTGGCTGTAAATCATCCACCGAGTGAGAGAAAAGCTCTGGACGACTTCTCATTCAACCCAATCGACTGTAAAAAGCTCCTGTTCTCTTTTTCCCACGCGCCATGACGGCCATTTGTCCTGATAGCATTCATACACGCACACGCACACACACACACACACACACACACACACACACACACACCCACACCCACACACAGACACAGATACACAAGCACGACGTACACACTGCCAGGGTCACATGAGGTGGAAGAATATAACACACATATCTCATGATACATCTCCCTTGTATTACTGTCAGTCTGCTATTTATCACAGAGATAAAGGCATTGAGAATTTTTTGCAAACGTATTAGTTCAGAATATTTTCAAACAATATTCATGGCGTCATATAACCGATTTGGTAAGTAGGCGGTTCTTATTTTGCGTGTCATTTTCAGCTGTTAACTTCCCACCTTGACCCCAAGCTGAATGGTTAACCTTAAGGTCTTAATTAAACGACAGTATATGAGGGCTATTGGAGGTAAAAAAAGATACAATACAAAATCGAAGAGCCGGGGAGTATTCAGTATTCAGAGTAAAAACTTAGAATTGCCAAGATTACATTTGTACATTTACGAGAAAAACGCTCTATTTCATAATGTAAGAATTATAATTCTTTGTGATGATAATGTCATAAATCTGCACGAAGTAATGTTTTTGTTGTTAAGAAACCACATCGCTTCACAAACACCGCCCCTTGCTGTGTGTGACGCCTGCAGTGGATGATCTAATCAAATTATACTTGTTATACTATTTAGAGCAATAACCCAGAATCTTCATATTATCACCAGAAGCATCCAGACCGTGACTCTGCCATGAAGTGGGCCGATTCAGAGGAGAACAGCATACTGTTTTAATACGCCGTCGTATCAGAATCAGAAACAGTTTTATTGCCAGGAATGTTAACACAAACGAGGAATTTTTTTTGGCGGAATAATGCTTACATTACCACACTGACATGGATGACTCACGACAAACGCCCTCTTCACTGCCCTCTTCTTTCTTTGAAGAAAAGAGTTTTGAAAGGAGCCGAGGGAACTTTAAAGTTGCACAATAATCTCATTGTAATACATTTCATCTTGTATTCAAGCAATGCCGGGCGTGGCAAGGGTGACATGACGTGGAGGGACTGAATTCTCAAAAACAAACTTCACAAAGCTGAACTCCTGTACAGTCAGTAACAATGGCCGCTCTTCACTCAGCCTCTGGGTGTAAAGGGTGGAAACACTGTGGTTATAGCCCAGCTTTAACATATGGCCTCTGAACTAAGCTTCTGGTGTTGTGTTAACAGGGCGGTTGTTGCCATTTGGCGTGATTACATCACCGTGCACGCTCTTCCGTACATTATGCTGCCCAACAACAGAGCAGGACCCCCAATGTACGGCTGAGAACAGGCTTTGTGTGCAGAGACCTTCAGTAAATGTCCTGTTGTTGATCATAGTATTTGATGTCTTGCCAGTGTGTGAGGCGAGCAGATCAAGTGAGGGATCAAACAAGAAATGCAGTTATCAAATCTCTGTGGAATGTGTTGCCAACAAATCCAAATGTTCAGCAGACAACCACCAAATGTCTGAGAGGACATCTCTGACAGCGTCTCTGAAACTGTTGCTCAGTTTAGTTTTTGGTAAACATGATTTAAGCTCAACCTAATGTTGTTATGTAGCATGTTTGGTAGTTGTAGTAAGAAATAACTCTGTTGGAGAAGATCCTATCTCACCACAATTTATTTCTGGATGAGATAGGAGATTTGTTTGGGGGGAAAAACGTATTTTGCATTCATTTTCTCAGTATATATTTACTATGAAAACTGTTTCTGTCATGGATTAAATAATGTAATGCAATAGGAAGGGTTCACTGGTTGTGTCTGTCAGTTTATTGTTTTGGTTTTATGGCTCAACTTTACAGCGAACAGACAAAGTCAGCGTCGAGCGGATATCGTGAACATATTGGCTCAAGATCGAGATATGATTTGGACTAAAAACAGCTAGGAACCTAAATACTGGTCTTAGAGAGATACCAAAAACACAAGTGACTGCTAATGTTGCTGTGTGTTCGTCAGATGGGTACATATTCAACTGTTGTGACTTGTGAGTGAAGGCCACAGAAGTGAGATATCACACAGAAACAGAAGCCTTCCTGGAGATAAGTTGTCAAAAGTGTTTGTGGCGCTCGACGTGGTTCGTGCTCACCAGAACAAAAAGTCTGCAGCCACAAGATAACGACTTGTCTCGGGCCGATTGTCAACTCGTGCTTTAAAGAGCCAAGTGGCACGGTCATCCTTGTTCCCAAATTATCATGCTGAAACTTCTGTATATATGATTCTAAAACGCCTTTAACCACTGCTAATGACATAATTGGTAATTCATTTTTAAAAAGCCTTCTTTTTTATTTGTACAACTGTTGTTGTTCTCTTCTAATAACAACTAAATTACAGGAAAATTACACATCTTAATAACAAAACAATGCAGGTGATGGTTTCTCTATAATGTACATATAGTAATGTAATATAAATGTTATCTGGTTTATAATGAAATACATGAAATTTTTTGGAAAGACAAACAATAGCTGAATTTAATGTTATTAGTAATCCATCATGTTAATTAGTTCATGGAAACATATTATTACTTGTACATTTCAGATAGGAACTTAAGAGGATGTTGCATGTCAAACTTGATGAAGTATTGTTTCTAGGTTTCTTTGTGGGTGCACTCCAGTGTTTTAAGGTACACTTCTAACGAAGCTCTTCCTCTCGCCAAACAGTCTCCATCGATGACATTGATTCCGTGCGCAAGGGCCGCCAGTCTGAGGGGCATAATAAACACACCCACAGCAGTGAGGAAGACCGGTGCTTCTCCATCATCTTCAAGGGCCGCAAGAAGAATCTGGACCTGATGGCAGCCAACGAGGGCGAGGCGAAACAGTGGGTCAACGGCCTGGAGAAGATCATGAGCAACATGCTCAACCTCAGCCGCAAGCAGAAGAGTGAGCAGTATCCTTGAGCTCTGGGTCTTCTCGTGAAGAATGTGTTTGCATACGTGTTTCTCAAATTGTTTCTCCTGTCGGACTCCTCAGAGGAGACGAGTGACTTCAACTGGACCGGTTTTGTCGTTTTGTTCTTAATTGGTTCAAGTATGATTCTTAAATCTAAATATCAGTTGGATAATCAACTGCATGCGCAAAGCAGACAAGAACGACGACAACAAGATGACCCTGAAGGAGGTGAAGCACTTCCTGAGACAGGTCAACGTTGAAGTGGACGACACTTACGCAGCGGACATCTTCAAGGTGGGTCACAGTGAGCCATCGCATCCTGTCGTGTTATCCATGAAAATTCATAGTTCGTCAAACTTAAAATCCAATATGTGTTTCGTCATGTCGCATAGCAATGTGACGCGTCCAATTCAGGCTCCCTGGAGGGCACCGAGATCAAGCACTTCTACGACCTGCTGACGCACCGGGAAGAGATAGATGTGATTTACGGCAAATACGCTCACACAGAGGGCCAGATGAGCGCCAACAACCTGCTCAACTTCTTGTTGAATGAACAGAGGGAGCAGGTGTCCATGAAGGACGCTCTCAAGCTGATTGAAAAATACGAGGTGGATGAGACAGGTAGGGCCAAGTCGTTTGCAGTTTTATATACGACACGGTGTTGAGAGACACACAGTCACGTTCCTCACGCCGTAATATATTCAACCGGGTCCGTCTCACCTCTGTCCACCAGCGAAGCAGAAGAAGTGCATGACCAAAGACGGCTTCCTGATATACATGCACCAGGAGGATGGCTCCATCCTCAACCCGGCCCACAAGCAGGTGTATCAGGACATGCACCAGCCCCTCAACCATTATTACATCTCCTCCTCACACAACACATACCTGATGGCGGACCAGCTCAAAGGACCCAGCAGCACAGAAGCCTACATTAAGTAAGTGCTTTATACTTTATACATGCTTTATACACACGGTACATACTGGATGTAACGTTACTTGAGTACAGCCTTTACCCATCATCAGAATCAGAAACAGTTTTATTGCCAGGAATGTTTATACAAACGAGGAATTTTTTTTGGCGGAAGGTGCAACATTTAGACATGACAAACAACAATCAACGCGACAGCAACAGTGAACTTAAGTATAAGATAAGATAAAGATAAAGATAAAAATAAAGATAAAGTGCTCGGACAACAAATAATGTTAAAGTGTTTAGGTGTGTGTTTCAAGTGATGTGTGTTTAAGTTAAAGTGCATGTTAAAGTGGCATGTGTGTGGAGGAGGCCTCCAGTTAAAGTGCATGTGCATAAAATGCACATGCACTTTAAATGCTTTAAATGCACATTAAATGCATTAAGTGCATTTAAATGCACTTTAAATGCACATTAAAATGCATCATGGCATTATGTTTACATAAAAAACACATTTACAGCAGTTTGTTGGACATATACATCGACTTTTTCAAACCAGATAGTCCCAGGTTCTAAACTTAGGAATGAAGTAAAGTCAAAGTATTTAATGTATATTTTTGTTTGGCTTTCCAATGTATCTAAACAACTAGAGCTTTTTCACACTTCTAGTAAAGGATTTAGCTATTTAAAGAAAGCCAGCAACCATCAGTGGGACAAATGATCATCATTAAACCAGAAGGGTGCACACAAGTTGAAGCAGGCGTGTGTCAATCCACTTAAATAGTGTCTGGTCCTTAAAAAAGTGCTACCTTGGGAGCAGTGACTTTAAAGGGGACAGGACCCAAAACCAACTCTAGTTTCCTTTGGTCGAAATGCACGTTAACTTCCCGTAAACGTTGTAAAAAGAGAGCTGGAGTGCAGTGATCCCTCCCAGGTTTCCATGAAGGTTTTCTTTCCCTGCAGAGCTCTGATGAAGAGCTGTCGCTGCGTGGAGCTAGACTGCTGGGACGGGGCGAACGGCGAGCCGGTCATTTACCACGGATACACACTCACATCCAAAGTGCTCTTTAGAGACGTCATTAAAGCCATCAAAGACTACGCCTTCAAAGTACGTAGGAATAATGAGGATCGCGTATCATATCCATCCCTGTTCTTCTCGCTCAGGCCTTTATGGAGAGCTTCACTGATTGGTTGTTTCCTTGGTTTCTCCAGACATCTGACTACCCAGTGATTCTGTCCCTGGAGAACCACTGCACCGTGGACCAGCAGAAGCTCATGGCCAATTACTTGATCACCATCCTGGGTGATGCTTTGGTCTCCAAGCCGCTGGGCAACAACATGCCCACCAACTTCCCCTCACCTGAGGTGTGTACATCTCAGCTCACTGGTTCCTTTTATGACACATTCACAGTCTTTAAAACTTTGCTCTCAATTAAACACCAAAGAAAGACCGCACCTTAAAATTCCACCTCTTAAATTAATAAACCACTTCACTTTCCGGTTTACTTTAATGAGACGAAGCTAATGAGATGAAAGTAAAACCCAATCCTCATTATGTGAGGACCACATGAAACCACGAGCACATAATCAAAACAGCCTCCGCTCCTCCTCTGTTTGAATAATGTGGTACAAAAGATCTTGAGTTTTGCATTTTGTTATCATTACTGACTGAGTGCTTAGAGATAAGTTGTTTATTAACTAATAAGTAGTCAATTGTTATCTCCGCCAGGCGTCAGCAGTCACCAATAACATTGGCTTTTCCCCCCCCCCCCTTTTCCGACACTCAGCAACTACGTGGCACTATACTTTTATATATAAACACACATTTGGTCGGTTTCTGTGCAGGAGTTGAAGCTAAAGTTCCTCATCAAAGGGAAGCGATCGAACAAACTGGATGCTGCCCTCAACAACAACAGCTTCACCGAGGAAGACACCGTGTCTGAGGAGGACGAGGCAGCGGACTGTAAGGAGAACGACCAGAAAGCCAAATCTAAGGTGTGCCAAGTGTTTGTAGTACTTTTTTTTAAAAACATGTCAATTTATTTCCTACAACAAAACTGAGCCGCTGTCCTTTCTTCCTTTTTAGAAATCAAAAATCAAACTTGCCAAAGAGCTCTCAAACATTGTCATCTACTGCAAGAGTGTCCATTTTAATGGCTTTGAACACGCCAAGGACACGCAAGCCTTCTATGAGATGTCCTCCTTCAAGGAGAGTAAAGCTTTCAACCTGGCTGAGACTTCAGGTGAACGTCACAACGTACATGTTCGAGTATGACTTCTCGTGAGCAGCGTGTTAACACTGTTTCAATGTGTTCTCGTAGCGACGGCCTACATCCATCACAACATGGAGAAACTCAGTAGGATCTACCCCTCCGGCTCCAGAACGGACTCCTCCAACTATAACCCAGTGCCCATGTGGAATGCTGGCTGCCAGATAGGTGCAGTCCCTTTGCTGCATGCAGAAATCCAGCACTAGTATATTAAGTGTTTGAGTAAAAAGTAAAGGTTTCACTCCCTTCTCACTTTGATTTGTTTTTTAGTGGCGTTGAACTTCCAGACTCCCTCCAAGGAGATGCACATAAACCATGGTCGGTTTCTGCCCAACGGGGGAAGTGGCTACATCCTGAAACCAGAATTTCAGAGAAGCCTGTCCTCTCAGTTTGACCCCAGCACACTTTCCAAAGGGCCCTGGCTAAAGAAGAAGACCTTTAATGTGATGGTGAGAGTTATTTTGCAGTTAAACCAGAAAGATAGGTCGCACCATTCCAAAGAACGAGCGGCGACGAAGGCCGACTGTTGCGTTGCCTCACGTCGCCGCTGTTGCACTTGAACGCGCTGCAAAGACGACAGCCAACAACTATCTATTCTAGCACGTAGGCGTTTGTTATTTCTATTCCCCTTCGTAGTTGTTTTGTGACATATATCTTTTTGTTTCCCGAAACAAAAGGTGATCTCAGCTCAGCAGTTACCGAAAATCAACAAAGACAAACACAAATCCATCGTTGACCCCCTGGTGAGAGTGGAGATCTACGGCGTCCCAGCAGACAATGCCAGCAAGGAGACACACCACATCGATAACAATGGTGAGCGTAACGCGCATACAGACACACAGATGTGGACGCGCACACACACACACACTGCTAATGTCACACGCTGAACAATAATCTCTCCCTGCAGGGTTCAACCCGATGTGGAATGAGCAGTTTGTGTTTGACGTCCACTTCCCGGAGCTGGCCATGCTGCGGTTTGTGGTGGAGGACTATGACTCAACATCCCCGAATGATCTCATCGGGCAGTACTGTCTCCCGATCACCAGCGTACAGAGCGGTAAGAGAGCTCCGACGGCCCCTGGAGCAGCTTCATTTAAAGTCATGACTTGTTTTTGTTTTTTACACTGATTTGCTGACGAAGCTAAAACTCACTTCCTTGTTTCCAGGGTATCGCCATGTCCCGCTGCTCACCAAGAGAGGTGACGTCATCTGCTCGGCCGGACTCTTTGTGCATCTCATGCTCACTGACCAGTAGGACGAACCTTCATGTCGGCAGCAGCATTTTTATAAAAACTCTTGAAAGGATCTTTGTCCAGTTTTAAAGCTAAACATAATTTAACTCAAGTATAAAAGAAGTGTCATATGCCAAGCTGCTGAGTCTCAGTTTCCAGTCATTGTATACTTTTAGCTTTAAAAAAAAAATGTTTTAAAGTAAGTTACAGAGTATTTGTATGTTAACAAAGAACGAGTGAATGAAGATGTTAATGAAAGAGCAGAATGGAAAAGTATTTAAAGAAAGTCACGAAACTGTATTTGCCAAATTGGGGAGGATGGTGGTACAATGACATCATTTCCTGAGGCTCTTTATACCTTCAGGATCATACAATATATTTCTCAAGAAATAGAAGTGAACTGTTTCAGTGACTCTTGATGCCTTAATTTAAGTTCAGTTAAACAGTATATAATAATTAAAAAAGGCAAATGTTTTGCCCATTGAAAGAGCCACGTGTGTCCGTTCCACAATGCTTGTCAAAGTTTTAACATCAAACATAAATCTGCTTTTAACATATTGAGCATCAATTCATGTTGTCAAGTCTTTAATGTCAAACTAATATTTTTAAATGATACTCGTCTTGTCTCTTATCTGCATTTGCACTGTAGCTCTCAAATAAAACCAGCAGAGTCCCTGATTCAAGCTTCTGAGTGTTTATTCATAATTAAGTGATTCAGCCAATAACAATAATATCCTGAGGAAAATCAGATCACGGAACAATTAGCATAACACATTGAAAGATATGGATAAATATAAAGCACAATAATTGCAAATAGTCTTAATTTAACTGTAGATTGTTGTTGATTTTGTATTTTTTATTACAATTATATTAAAAGCTGATTCTAACATTTTGAATCACTTTCATTTGGTTTATGTAGGAAAAGTCAGAAAAATACAATATTCAGGTGAAATGATGAAGGATCGATGTCGTCTTTCAGCCAACAGCTCAAATGCTGCTTTACTTCGTTTTTACAAAGAAGTTGTGTGAACAAAAGTGAGACTGGTTTGACAATGTTTCCTTCTCAGAAAAGTCCCGCTTTCTTCTTCAAGTCAGTCTGCCTCCAGCTCGGCAGACGCTTGAAGGCTGAGCGAGTCGTTCCGACCACGTTCTCAAACTCAAGATCAGAGAGGGCATCCTAAAACCAGAGGACAGGAAACAGTTAGGCTGACCTCTGCTGTGCTCTCTGAGGTCAAACACACTGATTATAACTGAGTCGCATCATCTTCAATCACATGGACACCACAGAGGGATGTTGTGAACGCCTCCTCGCATCTGGGCAGGCTGCAAAGAGACGGCGGTGACCCTTTGTCTTCGTTTTGTGTCATTTTTAAGTGGTTTTGCGCTTTTGTCAACTTGTACTAATTGTGTGTCTTTATGTATTGTTTTGTGTCTACTTGTTGGCATTTTATGTCTCTTGGAGTTGTTTTGTGGCTCTTTTTTCTCTCATTTTCTCTCTCTTTTTAGTTAATTGCATGTTTTCTTGTAGTTCTTGTGTGTCTATTTTTAAGCAAACTGAGTGAACAGCTGAACTAATTCTGTGTTTTTGCTGTACTTCATTTCAGTGAACTACAAAGGCCTTTGTATAACATGCAGCTGTAATAGTGCATGAACCACAAAACATATATTAATATTAGATTAGTCTTAATATTGAGTATAATACAATCAGGATCCATTGCAAAGACCGCGATCGGGGCATCTCTGATCTTAACTGAGATGTAACTTTCCAACAAGAAGGCACGTTCACAAAGCCTCGTTTGCAGCATTCACACGAGCACATGATGACTTCCATGATTCTTTACCCACCTCTCTCTGGCTGGGGTTCACCTTTTGCAGCTCACCAGGAGACTTGTTGTCGATGAGCTCCGGGTTCATATACATCCCAGAGCTTCCAGCAGAAGGGGACACAGTGCCGCCACCTGGGGAGGATGGATTGAAGCTCGAGGAGGGAGACATGTTCATGGACACAGAGTTCTGGGATCTCTGGGTGGACGGGCTGGTGGGAGTAGAGGGTCTGGGGGACAGATCACCTCCTTGGAACCGGTGGCCTGGAGGGGAGCTTGTGGGTCCTCCTGGAGCCCTGTACCCACCTCTACTAACCCCAACAGGACTCTTATTGGGATTAAAGTTTTGCAGATCCTGTAGACGCAGGATATGGGTGAGTGAAATCCTATTTTTGGTGGATTTTTACATGACATTTTGGCAAAAACATCAACATTGTAAATATTAATAGATTAGTAAGAATATTATTTAACACATAAGATACATTAGGCTTCAATAGATTTGTGATATGTGTATATAGATAGATAGATAGATATATACTTTATTAATCCCCAAGGGGAAATTTGTCGTCACAGTAGCAGCACCAATAAACTAAACACACAAGAATAAAAAATAAAATATAAAAAAACAGGGATGAAAGATATAGGAGTATACAAAGTAATATATTTAGTCAATTAATGAAAGGATTAGTATCAATCAATCACTTACAACAGTGATCTGTGAGAGAGATGCTGGATCACTCAGCTTTTTTTTCATCTCCTCATAGGAGTTGCCTCCCTGTGGAGAAGATCAATGAGCTTTGAAAATTCATAGGCATGCAGGGTCGTCTTCATCTTCAAACAATCCAGGAAATCATCCACATGCCTCTTTTCAATCATCTGTGCTCATGTGATGGAAATGCACATTCAAAATAGCATGAAAAATGATTGAATCATGCCACATTATTGTATCAAGAGTACTCTGGGGCCTCTCACTGAGATCAAAGAGCTCATAACAAACTCACGCTCCACTTGTGAGTATCCCATGCATTGAACCAGCCGGTGAACGTGGGCGGTTCATAACCCTGTTTGACAATGATGATGGGTGTGTCGAGGTCGCGGCCTGCAGGGTGAGTCCTCAGGTACTCCTGCGCGCTATTCCACGCCTCCTTGGTCTCATACTGGTTGGCCAAGTTTCCAACCCAAAAGAAAATCTGAGGTGTTTTAGAAAAAGAAGAAACATAAAGATAAATCCCTTTTAGTGCACTGTGAACTCCGTGTTTTTAATCAAGTAGCCTTTCCATAATGTTGTCAGACACTTAAAATAACAATCTCAGACACTATCGGTTGCAAAAACAAACACACTGATCAGTATAAATAGCCGATATGATTAGATTGAAAACTGAATCAGATGCAAATGTGAGATTAGTTGATGCATACACTAAAAGACTGAATTAAGATGGTTCATTTTTAAGTGTTCTTTAAAATAGACTTCTGTCCATCGTACCAAAAATAGTCCCCACTTTTCAATCACTGTAATTTGGAGAGAAAAAATTAATTACATTTTCCCTAATTTTATTTTCAAGAATTTATTTTTGAACCAACATGACATTTCTTTTTTTGTCTTTTATTTTGAGCTGATAAGAGATAATTCATGGAGCATCTGAATGATCTAATATGTTTTTGTTATAAATAATCACAAATAGTGTTTCAGCTTTCAAATCAACAAAAAATATATTCCATTTCTAAGAGGTAAACACTTCTTTAAATGAATATTAATGGTTACTGGTTGAACTGTTGTAGCCCTAAATAAGTTTATGTAAAACATCTTCTTGATATCAAAGCACTCTACAATTGGCTTAATTCTTTCTTCTAATTTCGAGACATTTTAAAAGAAGTAGGTTTGTATTTGAAGTGAGGGAGTGCTCTTCTACCGTCTTTCGTCCGTCTGTGTTCATGTGCATGGCATGATTCAGCTTGTCTATCTGCAGCTTTCTGTGCGAAAACAGGGTCTATGTTTCCACCTAGTGGATACATATTGATGCTGCACCCATGTTAAATAAATGACCTGATCCAATGGGCTAATGGATTAGGTATTTCTTAACCCTTGTGTTGCCTTAGGGTCATTTTGACCCGAATCAATATTACACCCTCCCCCCGCCTATGGGTCATTTTGACCCGATTCAATGTTTCACCCTCCTGTTACCTTTATATTTACTAACATATTTTACCCTTTGGGTTCAATTTGATGCCAGCAATTAAAACCTCCACAAAATTATTAGAATTAATATTGTTTTCCAAGTTTAAGTGTGAGGCACTTTATGTTTGTTTGTTGACTACCGAAAGAACACCGACATTAAACATTGAATGGGGTCAAATTAAACCTAAGGCGGGGGGAGGGTGTAATATTGATTCGGGTCAAAATGACCCTAAGGCAACACAAGGGTTAAAGGGGACACATATAAAAAGTCAACTTAATTTCCTTTTTAAAACTAAGGCCAATACAGCTGTATTTAGATTGATTAAAAACCTATACTGATGTATAAATTAAATCAAAAATAATTAATTTAATATCTGGAACATTTCACATGGTACAGATGGTACCTAAATTTACCCAAATGGCCAATTGGGAGATTCTGCGTGAACATGCCTCTTCCAAAACCCCATCCAACATTGCTCAGCTTCCTTTTATTATCATCAGTCTGTACACAGGCAAAGTCCAGATGTAGACTGCATCATTCCAAAGAGATAAACGCTCTAAAAGTGCACAATTTTGCAAAGCCTATAAATGAAATCTCTCATTGATGCTGTGTGTCCTTTTCATCTGCTCTGACCAGTAACATTCAAACGCACCGCTTAACAGCCTGAGTCCACCACAGCCTCTCACCTCCTCCCAGGTGTCCAGCAGCATGACATCCTCTTCGTCCAGGTCACCCTGAGCGTAGTCTTCCACCTCGGTCATCCTGAACTGACCTATCTGATTGGAGCATTCGAACAGCCGGGGACTGTGAGGGGGCTCCTCCACCTGTAGTCTAAAACAACACCGTCATTACAACACATCTGATATGTGTGTGTGTGTGTGTGTGTGTGTGTGTGTGTTTTTGAGTGTTTTTGTGTGTGCATATTCCACTATACTTGATAGAAAAATAATTCATGGAGATATAAGTGTAAACTTATTAACGTTTCCAAATATGATTAAAGAGCCTTTTGGACGCTGTTTGTAGTAGCTTTTTTTTTATAGATTAGATTAGAATAGATTCACTTTACTCATCCCAAGGGGGAAATTTATTTGTATACAATAGAATAGAGTAAAAAGAATAAGAAGATCTGGTTAGATGTCGATCGCCGTTAATATGTTGCTGCTGAACTATCATGAACAAGAAAACTAATAATAATATCACCCAAAAAAAGTCTGATTCCAAGGTGTGACGTCGCTGCTCTCTGTGCGTACCTCTTGTCACAAGCATAGGGCGCCTTTCCTCCCAGAGCAACCCATAATTCAGCTGGCTCCTGGCCCTCCATCACCACCTGCTTGTCCTGCTTGGACAGCACATCAGACATCGCTCTCCCCATCACCCTCTCATCCCCGCTGCAGCCCTGGAGACGCACAGCAGCCGACATCAAACAAACAGGGATTAGTGCGAAAAAGCCAACAACACAAACACAAATTCACATTTTCCTTTGAGGCTTTGTCAGCTTGTCGTAGCGTTCCATACCTTTCCATACCACAGGTAGCATATGTGGTTGGTCTTGAGCAGGAAGACATCGTTGGTGTTGAGCGACGCGGCCCTCGCCAGCACTTCAGTGGACTTGGTGTTCAGCTCGTTAGTCCCTCTGACCTGGAATAGCCGGGCTCCTTGTTCAGGGATGACCACCCCAGGTCGGCCCGTACCGCCCTAAAGACACACGCGCACACACGCACACAAACACACACACACACACACACACACACACACACACGTAATAGACAAGCAGGGATTTATAGAGTGGACAATGTAGGATGTATGTCTTTATGATATTTTTTGCAATTTCCCTTTGAGAGGTAAACATTTCGTTTTGTATTGCAGTAATAATTGTTCCAGCCCTTGACTACAATTACAAAAAAAACAATATAAAGACTTTTTTGCATTTAGGTATTTGTAACCAGCAAAAAACAAAAAATGCACCTCAAAGATGATGAGTTTTCCCTTGAAAATAGCAAGGAAATGGCGAGGCTCCTTTCCCATGACCACCCTGACCTGGACCGGGGCCCCATTGTACTTGTTATCAATATTGACGGCCTGGTAGGCGCAAGCTGTGATCTCATCTTTAGTGGCATGACGGCCCTGGTGCAAGAAACATGAACTCAAGTTAAAACAGAGTAGCTCTTCTCTTTTACTCATCAGTGCCAGAGAGACAATTATGAAAACAAGGAACAGATTCCTACTGGGATGATACTGACCTGCCACATGTAGAGTATGTGATGCCGCCGGTTTGATATTTCATATGTGTACAGCACCAAGTAGCAGTCTCCTCCGTAAAACTGTCCATAAGTATTGGGATTTACTTCGGCCACCTCCAAGTCCTCGATACGCCACACCTGACCCGGACGTGAACATTAACACACATTTCAATAATAAAAATAATTTTGATACAGATAATAAGTCCATCTATCAACTTGTGATTTTTGTAGTATATTAGCATCAGACAAAGTTTACGCACCTTAACATCTCCAGAGCCGTCGTCCACCATGCGCTGCTGTGCTGCCAGTTCAGGACGCGCGTGGAGCTCCATCACATCAAACTTCACCTGGTCCACCTTGGCTGTATGTACCCAAAGTATTCGGTATTAGGCAAATAAATAAATCAAAGAGAAAAAAATCATCATATAAATGACATTCAAACAAAATATCTTATGTTATAATGAAATTCTAAAAAATACATATTGAATAACAGCTGCTGAAATTGAAGACCTCTATGCCATGTTTTTGTGAAAAGAAGCAGGTCATGTATTGTGTTACCTATCTTCCCCACGCTGTAGGTGGTACCAAGACCCTGAGTTTGCCCTTTATCTCTCCAGGATTTGAACAGGTGCTTGAACATCGCGGACTCCCCTCCCTCGGTCATCACCTCCACACTGGTGCTGGACGGGTAGTTCTTGGCTTTGATGTAGCCCTGGTAGAAAAGTTTATAAATGATTGCTATTTAACTACAAAAAAGAACCATGATATTAAATAATCATAAAGCGTGATATGTATTTAAAGTTCACTCACCACTGCCCTGTTGAAAGCTTCTTTCCGCTCCTCCTTGGAGGCCTGTTTGCCTTTCCACACCATCACACAGGAGCCTCTCTGGTCCGCGATGTAACAGTCCTGTCAAAGGGAGAGGAAGAAACAATAATGCTCTGTGTAACAAACGGTCTCTAAGGAACATGTTCAAAGGATGAAAGGGAATTACAGAGGAGTGCAGCAGATCTTGGGTTAGAGGCTGCGTGGCCACTTCTTGAACCACTAGATTTCCGTTATTTTCAAAAACGCTGAGGAGAAAGAAAGAGCAGCGTGTGATTGATTGTGTTCAACATTCCCAACGCGTTGCAGCACTGATCTCACAGATCAAGAGGTCCTTACTGGTAGAGTCTGACGTTAGTCTTCTGCACCTGGTCAGGTTTATCATCAGGAGTGGCGTCCTTCAGCTGCCCGGTTCTTTGGCCGAGCACCGCCATCATGACTTTCATGAGCTCCGGGGAGTCCTGCTCATCTCCTCCCTCCACCAGGCCGATCTGAGCTCGACCTCCTCTCTCACGGTCCCGGATGTCCTGAGCCAACAACACTGCCTGCAAACAGACACAGATTATAGCTTCTTCTTTTTTTTGCATATGAAAACAAATATTAATGGTCACAGACTGGTCCAACGTCCACAGAACAATTGGGATCAGTTACTATGATGAAAATAGGAGATTTATTGCTGAGTGAGAAATAATCTAGAATTAAGATTTTAGGCTAAATGTATATCAGATTATTATTATGATTGTCTCTTTCATAACCCTTTTTGACTTACTTCTTTCCCCTTTGCTGTTATGCTTGTGGCTCCTTCCTTCAGTGTATGAATGGGTGAATGATTGTCAGGGATGCCGTATGTGTACAGATTGTAAAGCCCTCTGAGGCAAATGTGTAATTTGTGATAATGGGCTATACAAAATATAATGAATTGAATTGAATGTAGTGTAAAAGAGTTTTGAGTAGTCAGAAGACTAGAAAAGAGACTAGAAAAGCGCTATACAGGTAAGTACAGGTCAGTTTAACCATATATATGCATGCTAGGGCAATTCATTTGTTTTTGCAGGTATTATTTTCCATGATTATATTTGGAAGGAATTTGTTTTGAACCAACATCTTTTTAAAACATTTCTTTTACATTATATATATATATATACTTATATATTAGTTTTTTAGATGAAAATAAAGTCTCAACCCCCATGTGGGAAAGTCATTTTTGAAAGTGTTTTGTATTCCCTCACGTAACTCTTTAGTTTGTGAATCGCTGATCTTTTGTCGTGGAGGTTTACCTTGAGCTTCTCTCTCCTGTTGCTCTGAGGGCCGTTCCACTGCACGATGGCTTTCCCCATATCAAGCAGGAATATATCTCCATTGTTAAAGCTGTTCCATGACAACTCCACCTGCACACACGCACACAAACTTTAACACGATGGAGAGTTATTAACCTTTACACCTTTATTCAAATGAGAAGGACAAAGAAAACCAATGTTCGTCAAATATTAATTAAATACCACACAGTCAGAGCACTCGTCAGACAATTAACAACCACTTCGCAGCTATGGCAACAAGCACACCGTCATGTGTTTAAGTGGAAGTGCCGACACAGCTTGTGGTGTGGCCGACGCCTGTGGCAGCTCCAGTGGGAGGGACAGGGCCGGCAGCATTAATCCCTGTTATCGCCCTTCAAATTCTACTCTGCATACCTCTGCCGCTGTGACATGCTTCCTCCCTTTGACGTGCAGCAGTCGCAGGACGTTGTAGACGTTTGTCTCGACGTGCTGAAAACCTGAGGCCACGCCACCCTTCTTGTAGCTGTGGAGAGATCAGCACACATTACTAAAGTCCAGGTGTCATAAAACAACGATGAGTGTATTATTTTGTTAATTTTGCAATGTAACCTCAGTGTTACATAATCGTGCAGCGGAAACACAACGGAAAGGTTCAGGAAGGTTTTCTTTGCTAAACTGCCTCAACAAAACAAGCGTACTTGTGTCATAATGATTTCATGCTATGGATTACTGGTCATGTCTCAGGGAGATTACAGCATGCGTGTGTGTTTGTGACTATTTGGTCACCACCCCGTTCCAGTCCGCACACCAGATTTCTTTCTTTGACTCACATGAGGCCATTTTTGAAGTAGCTCCTGAACCGTGGAGACTCGTTACCCTGCACCTCCCTGTGCTGGACCGGACTCCCACCCAGGTGCTCGTCCAGCTGGGTGACGTAGATGGCTGCGGCCCCTTGCTCATCCTGAGAAGAGGACTTTCCGATCCAGTAGTGGACGTCAGCCGACTGGCCAGAGCCCTTATTCTGACTTATCTGGTGAAAAACCCACAGACGATGGAGGACCGACCGTTACACACATCCGGTGAAGGCATGTTCCAGTCACATGGCGTCACTAGTGTTGAGCCTACAGTGTTGTACTCACATTGAGAACAATGTAACAGTCTCCCTCAAAGAAGTTACCAAAGCCTTGAGCTGGAACAGGGACCATCTGCATGTTCTGAATGAGAAAACAACAAACATGTTGGATGTTAGACGCAATGAAAAATAAGACCTGTGTGAGCAGTAACATTCACAAACATAATAATCATATGATAGCTGTTCAAGGGCTGACTTACATTGATGGTCCATATCTGCAGGCCGGGCTTCTGGCTGACATTTCTAAATGTGTCTTGATTGTCATCACTCATCATTCTGCTGAACTGAAACAAAAAGATATGCTGTGTAAATTCATATCCGGATTTGTGCAATAAGACATATTTAAGGTATGTGAGGTGCAAGAAAAGTTATACAGAATTTTAAAACATCTTTGTGATGCTGAAGCATAATATCTAATATATTCAGATTCATGGTTAACGGTGGAATGTAACTCTCTGCCACTCTCAGCCACTTTAGTCTTGATTACTTTTCATGTTAATATTTAACTTTTATTGCTCCACAAATAATGTGGAGCAGTAAAACATGTGTGTAACACATATGATGATCTTATATAATAAAACCATAAAACACTGTATAAACGAGTTGCAATTAGTTCCGCACCATATATCAAATTCAACGATATAATATATAATAAGACAGGGGCCCAATACTGTATTAGCAAAAAGCCTACTTTTTAAGTATATCTTTCTAATATTTCTAGATTTTTACTTCAGTAATTTAAATGGTTTGATTGCATGACACAATAATAGCATAGTTTAACCTTTAAAAGTTGATATAGTGAGCTTAGCAAACAATGTCTTCTTGTTTACACATCCAGCAGATACGGAGAACTATTTTCATTCCTGAGGAGTTGTGTTTCTGGCTAAATGTAAGACCAATGCATTTCCCCTTTTTAGTTCCATTATTGAGGACATATTTGGATAATTAGCTGCTCAATGCTCCAATGTGTTCAATCAGGTAACTTAGTCTGCCATTTAGTTCTCAGCAGGTAGCGTAAAGTTGTTTTTTTGGATTTGTGCGACAGAAAAAGGCGCCCTGCTATCAGGGTGGATCAAAACATCGACCTTTGAAGAGCTCAGTAGAACTGAGGGGAAACTAGGAGAGCATGTTAATCCATCTGTACCACCACTGCTTGTGGTTTAACTGTATTAAGAGTGTTACAACCTTTAACAGCATATTATGAAACTAATATTTAATAGCAACTCCGTCAAGAAACCTCAACAGAAAAATAGAACATGTTTAAGCCTCTTCACTCCTCACTGCTCAGTTCCATATCACTGGAAACAGATGTTTCTCACGTGACAAGTGAACCATTTCAAAAGATTGCATCTGTGACAGCAACACACGTCTTTAATGAGTTGTCGTCTTGACACCGTAGCAACATACAAGTTCTGCAATCAGCGGCGCTTAAACACCTCTTGACTCAGATATCAGAAACAAGAGCACTGATGAGCAAACATCCAAGCTGAGCCGAGACGGTATACAGACTTAGTGGTGACACGTGGAAACAGGCTCTGTGGGACGCTGCCGGCGACGTTTCATGAATGCAAATACAGGATCTATGCATGTATGGTGTGATTGATGAATAGCTGGAGGAGCTGCGGTTGCCGTTATTCTCCTGGGAAATATACCAGCTATAATTAATCGGCTCGCACCAACTCTAATCTTGGCTGCAGGTGAATGAATGAAATGCCTGGCTGGGCAGTGATTGATGAAGAGGGTGGTCTAAGGTGAGGCAGATCAGGTCAGCTGTACAATACCAGGATGTTAACTTAACCACACCCTTTATTATTTCTATCAAGGCTTGGGTTTTTAAGTAATCAGATAAAAAGGGGTGACACACAGAGCAAACAGAAAAAGGTTTGAGATTTTAATAACACGATAGGGCTTGGGCTAAGGTTGCAAAATCCTATAATCTGGTAGCCTATGTGGGTCTGTGAGACCAAGTCAAACATTTTGCAACATCTTACATATAATATAATACATACAGTGTTGTGATTCAATATGCAGTTTTAAAGCAAGATTATGTCGCCACAGGTGCCAAAAGTAACAAGTAGCCTATGTGACCGTTAGTAGTTGATGCTTAAACATAGGCTACTGTAACTGTGGCCACATTAGCTCACATTAGCTCACATTAGCTCACATTAGCTCACATTAGCTCACATTAGCTCACATTAGCTCACTTTAGCTCACATTAGCTCACATTAGCTCACACTAGCTCACATTAGCTCACATTAGCTCACATTAGTTCACATTAGCTACCATTAGCTCACATTATTTCACATTAGCTATAGCTACCATTAGCTACCATTAGCTACCATCTGTGGTCAGACCAGACCCAGTGAGGATGTAGCAGCTTGGCAATGTTTTTTCATGTATTGCTTTTTTGGTGTTATTTCTTCATTCAGAAGTTACATAATTGCACTCTTAAGCCAAACTGTAAAGTCTGCTTAAAGCTATTGAACTTTTTGTTTTGAGAACATGCTTTTAATCTAATGCTTAGTTCACACTACATGACTAGGCGTGAACTTTCTAAAGGTGCGAGTCAAGAGACAGCAGACAGATTTGAGGGGGGCTTCGGACAATGACAGTGCAAGACCTGGGATGAGGGGAAACCCGGGGAGGGGTTGCCTCCCCTATCGGCTATAGAGCCTACCTGTGTGTCTATGTGATGCAGTGGCTGTTGTTGCTGGGCGTTGGATGTTTGCATGACTGAACATAACACGTAACACATTGACTAATCTACGCGGGGGGAACAGAAAGGTCTTGTGGAAACCAGTAATTACGAAAACATGTGTGCCGACTACAACTTCAACAAGCATGAGTACTCTACGCCGGTGACATAACGTAGTCTTTAGACACCTCACAGGGGATAGATTTTGTAGTGTGGCGTCAATGGTCCCTACACTTCCCAACCCCTACGGCTGGCGCCATTTCTTGGACCACACCTACTGTCAATCGTTACCTTCATTTTGATCACAATTTGAATGCATGTTGCACATTTGGAACGATATCGCGCTGACAAACCGATCAGTCCACAGACAGATATAAACATCTGTCACGGTACTCCGGGACCACATTTTGCCACAATGACACAAACAGACTCACAATGTGAAAACAAAAATAACAACTCGCTGTTGCGGCTGGAAAATATTCAAAGGAATTACTTAACAAAGGGGAAATGTTACTTTTAAAATTCTGCCGACAGACTAGAGGATTTGTTTTTCCGTTCAACGTTCATCATCATTTTTCGGATCCAAACATCGATTGACGGTTTCCTTGCGTTATCTGGGCAAAGGAGTGGCCACACCTTTGACTACTCCACATATCAAATACTTACTAAAATAACAGTTTCTCTCATTTTCATGTGATGAAATGATTCATTTTTGATAAAATAAAGCCTTTGATTATTGAGTTTACTATCTCACTTTCATCAAAAATAATTCCTTTATAAATTTTTTAAAACCCTGGAGAAGACTAAATCTTAATTGATTTAAATTGGATGACGAAATGGCGTTTGGCGTTGTTAGTTGTATAACATTCCGGCTGTCGTGACAACTCCCTGTTGGTAATGAAAGACAACCACCGCGCTCTGCAATGTGATCCGTCTCAAAATATGAAAAACAAATCATTCTGAAAAGATCAATTGAGCCCCATCCCGTGACAGGAAAGACTGGTTCCACCTCCATCAACCGCAGTGCCCATCGACTCAGCGACACAATGAGCTGTCAGTGCTCTCAATATATGCCAATTTATATGATGTAGGTTTCAAAACACAGCATGAGGTCTGTTTTAAAGACAATTATGATAATGAAGATGTCATCTTCCCCAAACTGCATGGTTTTAGATTAAGAAAATATATATATGATTGGAGATGGATATTAAAAACTATTGAAAATAGTCTTGAAAAGTCTCTCAACAAAACAAAAGAATGGATCTTACCTTGTGTTGGGTCTGGCGGAGAGAAGGCCTCGCTGTGACCTACGAGTTGTGGAGTTAGATTAGTGAAATTATGTATTTATGCAAGAAAATATCGCTGGTTTTCCCTCCTGTGTGCAAGCTGGAGTGAGTCTGGTAGGAAGGGCTGGATGTATTTGTCTCCGCGCCCAGGTTGGAACACACCTGCAATTTCCTGCCTCAATATTTACACTACAACCACCATAATACATACGCCTCTCCTCACATTGTTTCCCAGCCCCTTCTAAAATAAAGATGTTTTGAGGAGGAGATTGTGACTCGATGTAAGGAGCCAGACTTGCAGAACACACCGCAAAAGTCAAGACATTTGATAAAATCATCTGCAACACCTGAAATGAGATGAACTCGAGCTTTACCCGAGCTTCCAGCGAGAGTCGTGTTGATGTTCGGCTGAGCCCTCAGCACACAGCGGCCATTACAGGGTCCACTTGACACCAATTATTCATTCAGCAACTGTTACAACTGGCAGACGGGGGAATCAGATTAGAGGAGCTCCGAGTGGTATTGGAAAGGAACCAGAGGCTTTCTGTGGCTCAGTCTCCCACTCACACAGACACTCGAGAAGGAACGCTTGACATTATTGAAGGTTTACAGCTCTGGGCTTTGATCCCCCAGAAGAGGCTTTTGGCAGCGTGTGCTAACTGTTGTTGTTAACATGCTGTATCCAAAGGGATTTGCACACTTTAAAAAAAAGTATGAGACAAGAAGAATCTTTGCCGTGTGTGGATGTTAATCCATAATAAAACACTGCATTGAGTGTAAAGAAACAGAATGAATACATCGTGGGTGAGTTGCTTTTACCGCTTAGGATAACCTTGAAACTGATCTGTTTTAACTCTAAACATCAAACCCTGATTCTGCTTTCCCCCCAATCATTTTCAAACTGTGTGAACAATCTATAAACCTCTTCTGTTGCATGTTGCAGCCAGTGCATGAATCATGGCTGGGGCTCCCTGCTGATGTTTTCTGTTCAGGGATCCATGTATTATACTTGTCTTTGTTCCATTTAGTTCACACAATCCCTGCCAGGGAATCTGAAAACAGATTTGTTGTGCAACCACCCTGGAGTCCTTGTGAACAAACAGCTTCAAGTCAACATGCAGGCTGAAAGTGTTTCTTACCTTCGACCACGGCTTCTTATTCATAGATGCAGCCCTGGACTCCATGATGAAAATATGATAAATTCCACAACACGGTGAACTTCAGTTCCCACATATATGAGCGACGAATGGAAAATTTAGAAGGAAAAAAACACACCATAATAGTTCTTCAGGCTTGAACAATAGGCTCTGTAATAGCTAATCCACTGCTGCAGTTAAAGTGGCTGCTACGTAAGCGGAAGCTAAAAGTTCACCTCAAGATATCACATGAAGCTGAGCTCCTCTTGGTTGCACATTAACCAGTTTTTTTTACCATCCATGTTATTAATGCACCTGCAGATTAGACAATGGAGCTTGGCCCTTTGTAGAAGAAGTCAGTCGCGTCATCTTGTGCTTATTGACTGTTTAAAATGGACTTTGAATACAAAGTGCAACTTATACTTGTTATTTAGCATTTGTTAATTTCATTTTAGATGACGGAAAATATATTAATTGCATTATTGAACTTTAAGGACTGCTCATCCATGGTGGCTTAAAACAAACAATTAAATTAAATGCCAACTGAGCAAACTCCATCTGCTGACGAAGATCCTGTGACAGGATCCAAACTCCAGACCAGCTACTAATTGACCCGTATGAGTGAAATTATTTTGTCAACTGCTGTTTCCCAGGTGAAAAAGGGACTTTGAACCTCAAATGTGTGACAATTAAGAATAAAATACCAGTTTGGATGTAAAATGCGAACTAAAATATTAAAATAATCAGCCATGCAACATACTTCCCAGCCACGAGGGGGCATCAGAAACAAGCTGTAAACATAACAGACATATCATGTCCTCATAAGTGGATTGTTAGTTAACTGTTGCTTATTTATACATCCAGCAACATCACCATGTATTTGGAGTTGTGTCTCTGACTACCTGATGAATGTTATGCCAAAATCCCCCTGTACGGTGTGGCTCGCCTCGACTCGCTTTAGGTACCAGCTATTCCTCGATTTCATTCCCCACTGCAGATAGTAACCCCGAAATGTAGGCGGGATTCTTAGCTGTCTTCACAAACAGAGTAACATCTGTACTTCATCAATTCATCATCGCGTGGTTTTGAGAGCTGACATTTTTTAAAATCTGGGTTAAGTGAAGAAAAGAAAATGACGATGAATGGCGGTCTGCGCAGGATGTCCAAGGTTATCTCTCACCATCAGAGCTCTGCAGTTTTTTCTTCATGTGGAGGCTTGGAAGCTCGACTGAGCTAATGGCAAACTAGAATTACATCCTTGCCGTTGTGTGCCTCTGTTGAGCAGTCATGTTGAATTCATAAAAAAGTGCCCGTTTCCTATACGCTCCACATATTTTGGCAATAGAAAAACTAAAATGAACTTAGTTTAGCTCCGTTTTGGGCCTCCCCTAACTCCTGAGAAAAATGACTGTCTTAGCTGCTTAATGCAGCTCGTGGCGAACTTTTTTAGTCTACTGTTGAGTGCGTACGGATGGTTTATTTGGGCATTTTCACAACAAAACAAAACAATATAGCAGCTTGGAGGTCTGTTAAAGTCATAATACGTTGGTACAAGCTGACAGTGTGCAAACTTGCAACTTTAATAATGTTGTACAGTACGATTTCAACAGCAGTTGCTTTACAATGCACCCAATCCCCCTTTTCCCCAATAAATAGTGTCATGTCTACTAAGCTAATTATTATGTCTTCCTCAAAAGTTTTACATTTATTGGTGGACGGCAAAGTCATCACAACGTTTTCTTTTTTCCATCATAGAGTGGGGTTTCAATGTCTCAAAGGATTATCAATTTACAGTCACCAAGGATCACATGACGTCATTCAGTCACAAGTCACATTGAATTGTAGAAATCTTTGGTAAATTTAACAATTCAATATTATTAAACTCAAAAACAAAGAATCATTCGGGTCAAAGAGGCTAGTTGGATACATTTCTCGAAATAAATCTTTTCTGTTTCCTCAGGTTTCTCAGACAATTCAGACTCATTTCCAACTTCAATTTAAGGATGTAGTGTTATGTACTTGGAGATTTCAGTTATTATGCAGCATGTGCACCCCATAACCTGACACAATAAAATCAGCACAGTAATGAAGGCACTTCATTCTGTAAGAGAAGATAAATCACAGTTATTTGAATGAAAGGTCAGACGAGACACACCAGCCTGCAGAGCACAGCTCAACACAAAGAAACTAAACGTCACTCATTCTCAACGAAAATAATCTGTCTATTGGATTATTTTTGGTAACTAAAATATTACTTGATAGAATAGTAAAACCTCCACTCTGATAGAAAAATTACTTTAAGTATTTCTTGCTTAAAAACATATAATATATACATATCATCTTTTGTCAGTAGGAGTCCTGTACAAAGAGTTCAAGAATCCAGAGATAGTGAGAATCCTTCCAGTTGTTGTCTCTTGATTTCATTATGACCAGAACAATTGCATGAAGTGCTCAGATTCAGAGCGCCGCTCGGAGGACCGGAGCCGGGCTGCGGCACCACGGCGGCGAGGCGAGGCCTCTGTGCAGCGGCGCCGAGGCTAGAAGGACCAGCTGTCTGCTACCTGTTCCTCAGGCTCTGTAACAGACCGTAAACGTCCTCCTCCTTACTGAGGCCCTCAAACAGAGGAATCAGGTCGAGCAGCTCTGTGTCCATCAAGTCGTCGAACCAGGACTGCACTGGGACCTGTGGGGGGAGGAAGAGAGAGAGAGAGAGAGAGAGAGAGAACAGATGAGACAGATTTCATTTATTCGAAGGGAGAAAAGTGCTGCATTACAGGCGAGGAGATGGTGCGAGTTTTGTGTGAATAATTAATGGTGGATATGCATCAAAGGCATGAAGAGTGGCAGCAGCTCCACTGAGCTTCAACAGAGGAATGTATTTTAACTCTAAATCTGTCCTTCTGTACACATTACATCTATTGCATCTGTCCATCCTAGGAGAGGGATCCTCCTCTGTTGCTCTCCTCCAGGTTTCTTCCCTTTTTTTCCCCCTGAAGGGTTATTTGGGAGTTTTTCCTGGTCCGATGTGAGGTTTTGGGGCAGGGATGTCTATGTGTACAGATTGTAAAGCACTCCGAGACAAATTTGTAATTTGTGAAATTGGGCTATACAAATAAACTGAATCAAACTGAATCAGGAGAGGAATAACACTGGGAACGGTACAGATTAAAGCCGAAATCGTCGGGTAGATCTAATTATTTACACTAGTAACTTTGTTACTAACTTATTTTGGTTGTAACTGTCTACTTTGACCACAGTTTAGTTTGAATTCTGAAGCACAACATCTCATTGTAGCCCACATTTGTATGTGTACAAAAGCAGCAAGATTGCTGTGACATCATCAGATGCCATAGCGACCGAATATTCATTTATATTTTTTTGTGAATGCCTAATAATTGTTGAATTTTCAGGTACCGAAACTCAACATTCAGTCTTCCCTCACCTCTGTTAATTTTGACACATTTGTGTGCATTTATTTATTGTTCAATAAACCTTTATTTTATTCACGTGTCTCGTGATCAGTACAGGGCCTCACCTGAATCTGAGCGTTCCCTTAATAAATTAAGCTGAATCGGCGTTGTGCTCCTGACTGAGTGGATCAATGACCCAACACAGCGGCCAAAATCGTTTATCCAGACACCTTCACATATATTAAGTGTTGTCTCCAAATACCTAACCTATTAATAAAGTCCCTCCACTCGTGTGCCCCATGAGACCACATTTCTGCTTCACTGTTCAACATCAAGGAGACTGACTTACTGCATTCTCAGGGTGGAAGATATAGGAGGCAGGCGAGTTGTCTATGATGATGACTTTGCTGAGCTCTCGGCCCAGCCGGCTGAGGTCTTTGACGTAGTTTCCTCTGTGGAAAACACATGATTCCCTGAAGAGCCGGGCGCGAAACACCCCCCACTGGTCCAGCAGGTCTGCCACAGGGTCGGCGTACTGAGCACACCAAACACAACCGCCAGGTTAGTATGGTCTTAAAGCCACATCAGTGTCATCTTCAGTGTCATCCTACACGTCTAAGCAAACCTTGGCTAAGCTCGCTGTGAAGAGGACGCATTCGAAGAGCTCCCCCATCTTCTGGAGGAACTCGTCCACGTGGGGCCTCTTCAGCACGTACACCTGAAACAAAGGCATGCGAATGAACACAACGGTCGAGTTTCAAGGCCTGGCGTCAAACCTCTGATGAGATCAGATTAGTCTCAGTGGGACGCCGCTCATGAACTGATTGGCGGAAAGTTTTCTTGTGTCTAAGTTTTCTTGGTGTTATTGGCGTTATTGTTATTTTAACCAATTGCATGATATGCTTTGAAACTTGACCCAGAAGTCAAAAAGCCTAGTTCATGGTTTGACTTGAATAAAACCTAAGTGAGAGTTCGGGCTAGATGTTGCACTTTGTCAAAGTAACTCTCACCAAAAAACTCACAGATTTCTTTTCATTTTCACCCGTAATTTGAATCACAATTCTGTCATTAGATGTCATATTTGATCACTTTAGAATAAAATTGAATAAATAAAAATAAAATGCGTTCCACAAAAGTGTATAATTCATTATACATTAAATACAATCATTTCAAGTTCTAAAAATGCCCTGGTTTTTCTGAAAAGGAAAATGTCCATAAATCACATCCTATAAAAAACTCAGAAAGTAAGATACAAGTGTCTGAACTAGCCTGTGAGGATGAGACATTTTCAATCAATACCCCCCCCCTTCACAACAACAGACGTTGTGTCCATATGTGTCAGTTACAATCGTCTTCGTCCACTTCAGTCGGTCTCCAGAGGTTAGTTGCTGTCCCCAAGTGCAAGTAATCAAGCGTAGGCCAAGACAGATACAGAAAGCCTATCCTGGATTACTTGAACCAGGTCCCAGCTACAGTCTGGCTGCTTCTGCTTCAAACAGGGCGCAGGAAACAAACCTTTGTGTTCGGAAGCACAACAATTCTAGTCCCAATGTGAGTGTAAACGGCGCCCCCGTTTCTTCCTCTCTGCTGTGTTTTCTCTCTCGAACACAGACCTTTCTAACCAGTGAAGAATCTCTGCTCACTCAACAGTACCTTCGACAGGCTTTGCCACATGTGTTTACCAGGTGACACAGTCACGTCACATCTATCTTTACAGCGAGCAAAAGACACAGAGAACAAAATGTAATGAGTTCAAGGAGGAGTGTACAAGCTGTCCCACTGTTGACATAGCCATGAGAATAATGGAGAATAATACATACTAAAGGGAAGAAAATAGAGCCACAGCTTTCGAGGGAGATCTTATAAATGAATACATATTATTCATATTTTATTCGAGTCCACTTCTCAAAGTCCTCCACATCAGTGCAACAGTACCTGATGAACAGTCCCATCAATCTCCACTGGAACAATGAAGTCTGCATTGCTGATGGGCTGCAGGAAGGCAAGAGACAGAGAGAGGGTTCAAAACGTTGTGTTGTATGTGGTCAAAACTGCACAATCTGACAAGGAAGCAGCTAAACTGCAATTTCGTTTGAAGAAAAATAGAGAAAGGTCCAAATACTCCGATAAGGTTTCCAAGGCTAACTAGGGAGTATTTAAATATACTGTGGTTCCTCTTCGCTCCAGCACTCTGTTACTCAGTGTTAAATCAAATCCAGGAGTCAGACTCAGGGAGAACCCTGGGAGCAGAACAAGATGACAGATGTGAACGCGGGACAGCAGTGTTGAGTTCTGTCATCTTTGAAAGCAAGAAAGGGGAGCGAGGAGAGGTGCAGGAAGATAGATGTTCTAGGGGTGTGGGTGGAAGACAAGTGTAGGACGTGAAGACGAGGATGAAAGGATTAGGTGGGAGGAACGGCGGTGTCACGGTCGGAAAAGGGGAGAAAGTAAAAAAGGTGACACAGAAGCAGAGGAAAAAAAATTTCTGAGTTTTAAGCAGCACAAAGAAAGCTTTTCCGGCTCTCACGCGGTTTGTTGTAGAAACAAAGAAGGAATATTGAGAAGTATCATTTTAAGCCTGCATGCTGTTTGAACAGAAGAGAAAATGCTTCGTTTTGCTCTACTCTCTTCCTCTCCTAACTGGTATTCATACATTGCATTGCTTTAATCTATTTCATACCGAGTACTCATCTCTGAGCTAAATGGATTTTGACAGACTCAGGATATAGTGTGCAACCGAGTTCTCCCAAAGGAGGGAAAAAATGAGTTTTTGTGTGAGTTTCTGACTCGTTTTGTCAGGGGAGAGGAAAAAAACACTCCAGACTATTAGAACAGATCCAGGATTTCTAGGAAATTCATCCTGTGGTCATTCAAGGCAACAGCACTCTGGATTGGACAAGCCCTGGTGTGCGTGTGTGTGGCCCCAAACTGGCTTGTGACTGTAATGGGTGGGTCCAGCGCAGTGGGTGAACATTTTTCTCCTCCTTTTACTTTCCACAGTAATTGTCATATGAAAATGTACTTAAAGAGTTTTCTATGCAGTTACTTGAATGAACAAACGGTTTCCTTTCACAGCTGAACAAAACTAGAGCATACACAAAAGGTTCCTTCGGCTTCACCCTGAGCTATTTTCCCGCACAACTCTCTTGCTTTCTCATGCTGAGGACAAAAGGCACACAGGAACAGATACAGTACACAGACGTAATAGAATCAGCTGAGGCCGAGCGGTGCTGGACTGGGTCTCTGGGTGGGCCTGGTGCGTCAGTAGAGGGAGGACACATCAGTCTATGGCCGTATCATTTGTCATCTTTCATGGTATAAATATCAAGAATTCTCCATGGCTGAAAATATTTGCCCTTCTTGGTCTTATACTTGCACATTATTTAAGATATTTAAACAGCATGATGAACACAATCATATGTTAGAGTCTGAAGAGACCACCAGCGCCTAAAGCACACAGTAAAATGTAGCCTACGTGGCTTTATTGAAACATCAGGGCTCTCAAGTGTCACGCATTGAGCGTGACACTCACGCATTTCGGTCTTACGTCACGCACTCCCGCCACACATCGTATTTCTCACGCTGAAAAAAACTCTCGGCTATTTAATGTTTTAATATGCCGCAGCGCGCAAACATGCGCTGGCCGCGCTGCCCTCACCGTGGAGGAATCAAGCGCTCCCCTGGAGTTCTGCTGTGAGGAGACACTTATCAGCCAATCAAAAAAAAGAAATGGGCTACACAATAGCCAATCAGAAAAAAAACCGTATCTGTTGTATCTGGGTAAGATTTAATCCAGCAACCAATGAAAATAATAAAGCATCCTGGAATTGCGCGCGACTGACTGATATCCGAAAATTTCGTTCTGGGGTGGGGGGGGGGGGGTGCTGATGGAAATGTCACTCTTGCCTGTCTTCAAAACTTGAGAGCCCTGAAACATCATGGGCTTGACTTACAATCGCGACCGTTAGTTACCTTTTACGTAACTAAACACTGTCGCATGAAAAAGGGCTGCCATAAAAACAAGCAAGCAAACATTTCTTTTCCAGTGAAAATCATGGATCCCTAGCAGCGTAGCTCATTGTTGCTCTGCTGGTCAACCACATCGTATCAACAACTATTGGATAACAGGCATTCTTTAGCACGCCAACACCACAAACTAAGATGGTGCCAATGGTAGACATTATATCAGCACGTTAGCATTGTCGATTTAAGGATTTTAGTGCGCTGACATTAGCATTGAGCTATAATTTAGGTGGTTGACTGACATCAACAATAACATGTTTTTTTCACAAGACAGAGATGATATTTCATGCCAAACAACTGGTCATGCTGATGAACTGTGTGATGCAGAGGATGGATTGGTTGCCATGCCAACACCTTGTTATAGTACCAGCTAAGCCTTCTCTTGTTCTTACTGGTGAATAAAAGCCGTAATAACAGGCATATTTTCCAGAGGTTATGTGTACTAGCTCAGCGGCACATCGTGCTAGTTGTCATCAGGCCATCATATTCACAGCAAGGAATATCATCTTCTAGATTTATTTTGGTTTAATCCTATTATCCCTTTCAGTCTGAGAAATAACAGCATGTCACAACTGAAGCCACGAGTATCTAGACTCCCATGTGAACTTGAGGATTTGTGTCTGTGGGTGAGGTAAATTACCTTGAAGGAGCTGTGTACGAGGGTTTCGTCCAGGTCGATCACCACACAGTTCTTGCCGTAGTCATCGATACTGACCTCTGGCAGGAGGAACTTGGCTGGAGGCTGCAGAGACAATACACACCTTTTACATTATTGTGTAAACACAGCGATTCATAAGAGGGAACAGGCTGCAAATTGCACTCATACACACTCATACTGAGGGTGAGATGATGGATTATGGGTGAGTTAGAGTGTTGGAGGTTACACAAAAGAAACACTTAACAGCATAAATGACCCGCCAGGAGGTGTTACTTTCATACTTATCTGGGTTGTTGTTGTTGTAATATAGCAAAATAGCTGAATTATATTCCTATATAGTATTAAAAGATGGCTATTCAATCAAATTGTTAAGCTTCAGAAAGTGTATCTGCAAAATCTTCTTTAATCAAAAGTGCTACTAAAAAGTCTCCTTCATAAAATGTTCTCAATAATACAACTTGAGGAAAACAGCAGATACTCTTATGCGAGAAGCTGCATGGTGGGAATATGTTTTCCTTCATCATCTCATATCAAAACTACTGTAATATTACGACAGATGTCCCTGCTCTTGTTGTGCTACTACATTCTGTTCAACTGTACAATTCCCAACTAATATTATCTGTATTACCTCATGTTGACTGAGCTCTGTGCCTGTGCTGCCTTCAGGGTCAGGGGGAAAAGGAGAAATGCTTGTGTCCTCTGCCTAGCAGGCCCGGGGTTACAGACAGGCACAGGGCAGATGGTGAGGCCATAGGGGGCACACCTACACACACCTACACACACGCGCCCACACACACGGAGGCGAGGCGCAAGGACTCTGTCCATCTCACACACACACACTTGTGCTCAATATGCCACCCGTTCTCAGCATGTGTGTGTTTTCGTGCTGTCTGTATTTATCATGTCTAATCATGGGACTGCATGCTGATGCATCATGGGAGAAATTCCCTGTGAGCAAGGACACTGAATGACACCCTGTCGAGCCAGGATGAATGTGATTACATGCAGGTTGAGCAAAGAAAGAGGGATTGACCGGGACCGTGACATTTTCACTCGGGAGTTGCACGGAGATTAAGACGCTCCTCACCGGAGGCCACAGCCAGGGGGCGCTATCCCAAACTGACAACACTCCAACTCCAGTTTGTTTTATTTTTGGAGCTCGAAATTAGAATCACAAAAGAAGATGGGACGTATTTGTAGGAGGGAAAGTAATTTAAGTGATATGAAATGCTTTTTAAAATAACTTATTTATTTTGGGGGATATTGAATAATCGAGGTGTGCTACAGTGTATGAGTGCGTTGTTCATTCTGGCTTTTATTCCACTTGAGTTATTTAAGTCGCCTCTCAAGAGTCTTCGCCGGGAATACAAAGAGTACACCTTATCACCACATGCCCTTCCTGCCATTGACGGGAGGTGTGGTGCAGTTTAAAACTTGCCTCAGATGTCGGATGCTGTGAGTGTGAATATCCTAAATTACAGTGATCCACAGGCAAAGCGTGTATTCCAAAATAACTAAATACCTTGCTGCTTGAGCACAAACAAAGCAAGTGAATTGAAGCCAAGCCTTCTAACGGACAGACAGTAGTTCATTGACCACCAAGTGCATAATCACAGCGTAATTTTGCTCAATACAGACAAATAAGTCATTTAATAATCAAGTGTTTTCAGGGCGAGTCATCCATTTGTTGATCCAAAGTGCAGCCGCAAAGGTCTCACATAAGATTCAATGAATCTGATCAAATAAGGAAATACATTTCATGTTCTGTTCCAGTGAGTGGAGGGACACGGGACGAAGCCTGAAATAAATCACATGATGATACATGGATTTGGTTTACTTCGTGGGGGTAAGCAGCCCAAAGCAAAGCCTTGAAAACTAAGCGATTTTCAGGATGGGACGGTGCGAAAGAAAAATCCTCTTTGTGCCAATGTCCACATGCAGCTAGGTTACTGTGATGGCGCGAGATGAAGACAAATTAAAGATAATAATACATACACTGGGGATGGGGATGACCTGGACCTGGTCACACTGGAGAAAATAAATACACAGACAGAGAGAGAGAGAGGGAGAGAGAGAGAGGTAAAACAGAAAAAAGCAAAACAGTGAAAAATCTTCTTGAGGAAGAAATCGACTCCATCTATGTCATAATCAACAATGCTAGAGGAGAAAAAGGGGGTGAAATACGGCGAAAAGGGACGAATAGTACACCCTGTACTCGTGAAACAAAAAAACAAACAGAGCTGCCATAGTAACAAACATGTCCAGCAACAGTTCGCTGCTGGGAGGGACTCTGAAATCAGCCGGCGCAATAACAAGGCTTTTTATGACGAGGTTCACTCTAAATGAATGGGGACTCATTTGTTAGGTAGGGGGTCCGGAGCGGGTCAGCGCTGACCACATGTGTAGTATCAGTCAAGGGCCGCACATTCCTCTCCTGAATGAGAGACATTTACAGGTCAACAGAAGTGGAAATGTGATACGCCGCTGCTCCATTTATAGCCCGGCGTACCTGCCCTGGCAGCAGAACGCCGTGTTTGCGGAGGAGCTCGGGGGTTTGGCGCCTTTTCCAATGGCCAGAACCGCCGCTTCACACATCCTCACTACACTGGTCAGAGTGTGTGTGAGGAGAGGGGGAGGCGCGGGTGCCAGGTAATCCATCACACCGGACACACACAAGGCCCACTTTATGGGGGATTAAAGCAGTGTGTGTGTGCGTGTGCGTGTGCGGACATGTGTTGTCATGGGCATGTGGTAAGACTCGCCACAGAGAGCGAGCGACTGTGTGCATGTGTGTTATTCTGTGCGTGCGGATGTGTGCGTAGGCAGATATCGAAGAATGCGAGATGGGAAGCGAGCCCGTATTTTCGAGCGGTGGATGGTAAACAACCTCTGGGTTCAGCGGGTTTGAAGCAGCTGGAAAAATGTGTGGAGGGAGCCCGACGAGGCAGCACAGCGCCTCAGCTCTCGGGCAGGAAGAGGCAAACCCTAACAAGCTCCCTGTGACAACGCAAACAAATGTTTCTCGTTACTGGACCTCTCCACGCAAACGAGGATTCCCGTTGATAAATATCAACTCATTCCCACAAGGTTTTCTTCTCAGTCACGTGGTATGCAATTTGGGGGATCGGGCCGACAATGATGCGAGAGAAACAAACGAGCTTCACCTTGGGAGGACTGCCGTTCTCCTCTAGCGGCGGGGGCAGAGAAAGTGTCTTGTTGTTGGCGGGCGGTGTCTCGACGTGGTACTCATTGTAGTTGCGGAAGCAGCAGAAGAAAAGGCTGAAAATGCTCCGGCTGCGATGCTTCTTTAGGCTGCTGTTGGACTGGGAGACTGGAAGAGATAATGACAGAAAGAGACAGGTTATTTGCATATCACAGCCTGTGAAGTATTCCAGCAATAGTGACAAATCCCTATGTGAGACATTTAATGGATCTCCTGACTTTGAAGTGCTGCTTTAGTGACATTTCACAGCAATGTCACCTGTTGAGACTAGGTATCCTATTTGAAAGCATTTATGTTAATGCAAAGCATCCTCTGAAAAAAAACAAAGACAGTAAGATGCAGACGGACTGCATTTCACATGCATCATCACATTATTGTGACAGAAGGGGCTGAGGTGAACACAGCACAGACAGAGGCTTCCTCAGAGTGCCCTGTGGGAAGGTAGTCCAGTTAATTAACATCAAGAAAGATGGAGAGAGCCAGACATACAGATAAATATCATATATGTGAGAGAAAGAGGCAGAAAATATGACAATACAATAAAGAAAATGTTGAACCTTTCACATTAAAGAGACCCTGAATGTAAAGACTGAAAACCACTATACAGACACAGGATATTTTATATCTGCGACAGCTTGGATGCAAAACAAATTCTTTTATTTGACGATATCTGACAGTAATTTAACCGAAACTCGATCCACATGCTTGGGAAGAAGAGTTGATCAGTGGCAGTGGGCTGCAACACTCAGGGGAAGAAAACCACATACACATATAGGTCCCAGGTTACATCATCCCTCCTTTACTGTCTCTGAAGCTCATGGCCTACTTTCACACTATTGTTTCATATATATATATTTTCTGTCTCTAAAGAGGAGTGGATAAAAATAGAAATTTGGGCAGCTCCGGTACAAAGGCTAAAATCTGACAGCGTAATTAACCTGAGGTGTTCCTGAAGTAGACATTCTGCAGGTTTAATTACTTTAAAGGTATTTCCAGGCATGGAAATCTCAAATCTGTTCAGGACTTTGAAGTGACAGACTATAGCTGGAAACAGCTTGCCGTGCCTCAGAGCGGCCATCACGTAGTGTCCCTGCTTCTTGTTAATGTGTTCATACAGCCGTGTGACACAGACGGCCCAGTTAGCCATGCATGCGGAGGAGGTTTGCAGCCGGCTCGAGTTCTAAGGACCTTCAGATGGGCTCCTGGATCTAAGAGCTCTCTTCCCCGATCGATGTTCCCATGAAGCAACGCGCGCTAAACAAACGGCTATAAGGTCGGAACAGGAAGGCAACATGCTGTGTTACTAAAACCTGCATGTCTGTCCTCGTGGACTGGATGCACTCACTGCTGGTACAGGAGACTGATGAACGTACACCGACTAGAAGTATACACCATTTCTCTACGGTACGTCTGCGGATTTGAAAGTCAACTTTAAAGTTTACTGGGATATACAGATAACGCATCAATGGTTGAACACAACAGGAATTCATCTGGTTCGAGAAAAGGCAAAACAACACACTGAAAGCATTAACCCAATAAGAGCAAAATGACCAATCACACACACACACACAGTTGAGGAATTTTCCTTAACTTAATGTAGTGGAATTAAATACATACATATGTTATACTTTAAACTGTGGCACGACCGAGAAAATGAAACAGAAAATGAAAAAGGGTTATTTTTCTCTCCAATTTTTTATTTATTATTTTTTTTCAGTTTATTGTAAAAGACAAAAAGAAAAACTAAACTTTTATTATTCTTTTCTATTTATAAAAAAAAAAAGTTGGTTCACCCAAAAAGGCTCCAGTGAGAACTGGCAGAGCAGATTTAGTTTAATTTTAAGTGAGTGGAATATTCTTTGTGGTGATGCCAGTGTGGAATAAGAGCACCATTTTTAATGAATATAGGCACTATTAACTCAGGTTTATAAGCTGTATCTAATGGCTTTGTTAATGGTTAATACATAATAAAATGTATAGATGACTATGAGCCATTAATATAAAGCAGTATTAGAAAGTGGTGCAAGAACGTGGTGAAATTATTTATTTATTTTTCATTTTAAAAATTTTATTTTCACAATTGTTTTTTTTTGCACAATGGCAAACAATCTTAAAGACTCAAAACTGTGGCAAATAAAACACAAACTATCTAGTAGTCAAATAAAGCGCTGTAATTGAACTATTTAATTCAGTAAGTTTCCAGTTTGGAGGGACCCTGAGTCCTCCCCTTCAAGTTGGCCTCAACCCTCATGATGTCATTATTCGTTCCTCCATTTTGAGACCAGCTACATTTTCCCGCCCTGGTCTGGTGCCCCTTGAAACCTCTCTGAGAAAAGCAGGTGGGAGAGAGAAGGGAGCGGGATCTTGAAATTGGAGAAAAGGGGCGTAGAATGGGTGGGGAGAGTCTCCAAGGCGAGACAGCCTATACTTGAGTCTGATTCTGACTCCACCCCCTCCTGCACCACCACCCTACACAAACAGAGCTCTCCTTTCTCCTTCTGACACAAACAACATAGCTGAGAGTTGACTGCTGCCGGACACCGAACGAGCAAACACACACACACACACACACACACACACGCAGCATGTGTTCACATGTTTCGGCAAAGGGCCACGTGCACAGTTATCAACAAGCCGCATACGTCACAGATTGACACAAACTTCTTCTTTTTTTTCAATGTCCTTGCTCAGGAATGTGACTGCAGTCGGCTCGCCTTGCAGAGTAATGCTCTGAGAATAACAGCAAAAGGTTAAAGTGCAACATTTGCCATTAAGAATACAAGAGTCCTGACCTGAATCAACTCAGGATGTCTGTTAGTTATAGCTCTTTCTTATAATCAGTCAAATGAGACACTGAAGCGCAGAGGAATCAGCTGATAGTCTTCAGTTCTGCTTATAAGGGATCCACCTCACTAAAATTAGTAGAATGTGTTGCATGCGCGTGGTTTAACTGCATTTAACAAAAGCTCCCTGGAGAGAGAGATATGAGGCCAACGCCTCCTCGGAGCAGGTGCAGAATTATTTACCCACTGAATACACTTCATCCGATCAGCATATTCCCTTGATGTGAGAGCTGTAAAGAGAAATCCCTTTATGGCAGTACCTGTGTTAGTGCTCCTGCTAAACGTTAGGTAACAATGATGAAAGGCTCTCCAGTCAATCAGAGCTAGTCAGTCGGCTCTCTGTCACATGTTCAGGCACAACCACTAACAAGGCCGGAAGAGGGAGAAAACGCAGGAAATTCTCAGCATTCCTGACAGGAAGAGATAATCACCCCATGACCCACAGCGTGGACTAATGCCAAGCTCCGAGAGGGAATATGATCCCCGGCTTAGCTCAAGACTTTTGAGGTGGCCTCTTTTTACTGTAGCTTTAAAAGCACATAAAGTATGCACGCGGTCAAAACACAACATTTGAAATACGAAGGCATGTTTAAGTTTAGCCGCTCGATGACGTCTAGAAGGTTTATGTCAGAACATTCATCACTCGTGAGCCAAATGCTTCTGGCTGAGCAATTTAGCAGGGCAACAAGTAAAGGTTCATTCAGGTGGATTACAACTTGGCTCTTATTTAACTAATGGTAATTCTATTTAAAAAGATCAACATTGTGCTCCCCAAATTAATTGCTGAGATCTGTAAATATAACCAACAAACAAAGTCAGATGCAGCAATAAACACGAGCGGTTGGATGATCACACAGATTTTAAACCGTGGATCTGGTAATGGTTGCTTCAAGGCTTTGGGTGAATCATAAAGGTTTGGCGAAAGAAAGTTAATAAAAAATCAGTATAACTTGAACTTGATGCATTTTAAGCTGCAACTTTCCTCCCGATTGGTCCAACCATGAGCACATCTGAAATGCCAGAATTAATCCGTGTGTGCAAAATAACATACAATATAATAAACTGGTATTGGTGTGACCGACCTTGAACTGCACTCCAGCTGCAGTTAGTTGACTAGCCGGGCAGGTAAAGTGTATCGTACCTGGGGGGCACGAAGGTAAATGTGAGAACGATCCATGTGAATGTGCAGCTTAAATAATTAAGATGGAAAACAGGTTGGTTTTAAATGGCGCAGCCGGGTACTTCACATACAGCAGAATAAAACAGCTGCCACCGGGATTTCAAAGCTATCTCTGCAACACAAAGTTGCTGTGAAATGGGAAGAAAGGCCTCCCTGACATGTGGCAAGGAGACGCTTCCATCCCTCAGACAGTGGGCATGCTTTTTCTGATTAGTTCCTACCTCCCCTCACTGAGATTTGGAGTGTGGGGTGTTTGCAGTAAACGTGGTACCAGTTGTCTGAATTATATTATATAACCCTCACCTAACATGTGACCTAAAATACTTCTACAGTACTCTCCACACATACACTGACAGCTAATCCATTATTAGCCTGGAATCTAAAGTCTTGAGTTGACAACATTCAGGGGTGGTGATGAAGAACTGTTTCTGTCCTTAGCTTTCAACAACTTCAACAACAACAACAACAACAACAACAACAACAGAGAAGCAGGGAGGGGGAACAAAATAACAGTGTGGAAGGAATCTCTGCAGTAATACACGATACCTCCGAAGAGATGACACTAAGAAAGACACTTTTATCTTATTCTGAAGTTTAGACAGGGACTATACTTTCAGTCATCTCTTTAATATTTTTATTCATCTCTTTTTTTTTTTTAAACGTATAAAAATTTTGAAAAATGTTCACAAACGGTTTTAACTTATATATTCCTTTTTCTATTGTTTTAACTATGCACTGGCTATGTGGCACTCTGAGATTCATGGATGAAGAGTGCCTTATAAATGGAATCTATTATTATTATAATTATTAACTTCAAAATCCTTGATTGGGGCAAATATTTAGATGTTTTATTACCAATGGACCAACTACCAATGTTGGTCTATTGGTAGTTTTAAAATGTTGCTTGCCAAAAGACTTAAATGGTTAGGAAATAAATATATTTTACATTAAAGCAGATGTTTTTTTCAAAAGTGATCATTTCCATTCATTGTCATCCACACATCAGGAGCCAGTTCAGCCGTTCAGTGTCTTGCTCAAGCACACGTGGACATGTGGACACCACGAGCCTCCGAGAGTCCACCATTTACACCAACTCTATTCTTTTGTTCATCCCAAAGCACAAATTATTGATTTTTTCCAAAAAAGAGAAAATCACACCAAAGAGGCGATCATAATTCCAAAAGATCGGCTTCCAAAACAATATTTACACCAAAGAGCCTCCGCTTCACAAAATACACTTGAGCACGTGTCTGCTGCTCGCGCGCACACACGGACACACACACTGACACACGCACGGACACACACAGCAAATCCAAACAGCTGAGATGAGCCTGACACTTTCACCTACGGAGGTCCACGGGTTGGTGGGTTGTGTGTGAGGCCATCAAGGCAGTAATAGCACAGTATGATAAAATAAACTCCCATTAAGCCTCATTACTTCACCACATGAACAGCTGAGGCTGGAGACAACATTACAGCCTGTGGAGGTGCAGTACACTCAGATCTAGCAGATGCCTTTAGTCACAGTCACTGACCCTCAGTCACCTACCCCTCTGGCTTCATTTCCATACTTATCTGGGATGATTAATATATATATATATATATATATGATCTTGTGCAACTCACATTCATTCCATAACCCAGTTACATTTGAAGAGATTTTAAACTCCGACCACTTGGTTGGCACCCATGTCCGTCATACTGCAGGGTGCTCGTTCTCCCAGCTGCTGCCGTGAACTCTGACACGAAGACGTGGGCTGGTCTGCTCTTGCTTTCCGGCCTCAGGGGTACAGCGGCGTGGGCGCCGTGGTGGCGGTGCCAGCCCGCCTGCAGTCCCCCCACCGGGGGATGGGGTGGGTGGGCAGGGGGGGCTGCTGCTGCTTATCGAGCGCTCGGCGTAATGAAGGGGATGACAAGCGCCGGGGAATTAACCCACTGAGAGCTCAGAGAGAAATAATGAGGGAGATCTGACTGCAGTTACGCAAGCGGCAGCCACGCGGCTCGCGTTGTTTGGGGCTGCGGTGGTGTATTATTGAGATATATTTCTATTTTCTCATCTACAACTGTAGATGAGCCAGAGGCTCAGTGACTCATGGGAAATCCTCCTTGAGTGTCGGTAAAAAACGGTATCAGATTTAATGTCAGATGAAATGAAAGGCCCGTCTTCCGGCTTCTCTTGAGAATAGACGTGCTTGTACACCTGGTGACCCGAGGTGCAGCTGGAAGATTGATGCTGAAAGTTGTTTCGAGTGAGCTGTTAGGGGGGAATTTAAAGGGGAACGCCAACAGTTTACTATTGATCCGCCATAAAATACATGAATTTACAAGATGAAGCAATAACCAGATGGCAACGGTCAAAATGCTCAACTCTTTGAAGGCTTCAACAGTGGTCCACAAACCAATGACATCAAGATGACTACGACCACTTCTCATATTCAGCCTAATGGTAAACCCTCCGTGTCCGGTAAATGACCACCTCTTCTAAACCCCATATGATGAGTAAAGTAACCATGTTGTGTAACTTCAGTGGAATGTCTCTTTACGTTTTGTTCTTAAATACGCACGCACCCTTGAACTCAAAACAACACATTTCTTACTATTCATTAGATTCCATTCATTAATATGGTGCTTGCTATAAGAACGCTGACAAGTAGGTCATGTATTTCTGTGTGTGTGATGGGGAGCCTGTGTGTGCCCATGCGTTGTTGCTGCCTCTGCTGCCCGAGAGGCGTGTGTCGCTACATGTACACACACATGTCCATAGGGCCCCTTTAGATTCACAGCTAAACAGCATTCACCTTTAACCAGAAAACAGCCTCCATACTTGTTTATTTGCTTCTCCTTCGCTCGTCGATTAAAAAATGCAAGAGCCTTTTATGCCATACATCTGACAAAGTGGCACCCAGCATATTTCAGAAAGGGTGACAGAAAATCACTCTGGACAAAACATGATCTCCCTTTTAAATAGCCAATTACTGGTGAGGAATGCCGGCCAGAAGGGGGAAAAATATGCAGGAAGGCCATCACCTTGTCAGAGCCAGACCGGGTACCTGCCTGCACCCCAAGAGACACACAGATGCTATTTGAGCACTTTGTCCTGCTCTCTCCCCCCCCCCACACACACACACACACACACTCTTTCCTCCTTGACTCCTACCTTTCTCTGATTGTATTGATCCGTTTTGACGTCTGTTTGGCTGGATGGATGCTCAATTAATACAAGCTTGTGGCCTGTCCGAGTCCCGTTGAAAGCCGGCTTTAGAGCAGCAGCATCCAGTGTGGCCGTGTGGCAGGCGCCGGCTTTTGGAGCATTAATAATGGTCTTCACTGACTCACGGCCATCGAATGCCAAACTGTCGAGATTTACAGGAAAGGCATGAGTGATGTCATCCCGCAACGATGCTGCGCGTTTAAATCGAGACACGTCAAGCATGCAGCAGAAGAGTGTCAGCTTTTTGTCTTCTGTATTCATTTAGGCGAAGTTTGAAGAGCTGAAAGCACCGACAGCTGCAGTCAATTAATCTAAAAACTGAAAACAGATACTTGACGCTTTGTATGAAAGGAGTACTTTTATTTTCCATGTACTAAAATGTATATTTTATCGTTCAACTCAATATAAACTACATTATGTATGAGAGCAATCACAACCCATCAGTGTTCAGGATGGAGATCTACTGGGAGGAATGGCATTTCATAAAGAATATACGAGAAATCCTACTAATCGTCTCTTCAAAGCCCGGGCTGGACATTTTGAAGTAGAGGTTGCTCCAAAACAAACAACCACAGCGTATGAGCTACACTTGAGACAACATTCAAACATAAAACGTTCCCACAATGCAGTCAAACGCACAGTCCAAAGCACACAGACATTAGAAGAGACCCAGAAAAAGAAAAAAAATCATATTGTGTGTGCAGCAAAACCAACTAACGGAATAACAAAATACTGAGAGCAGACATATATTTTTTTTAACTGGCCAATCATATAAATAATCACACACATATATATATATGTATATATATATACATATATATATATGTATATAACAACAATGGAGCTGGATCAAAGTCCTGTGTATCTAACGGCTCCACCGAACACACAGACTGGCAAGCATATAGTCTGTAGCCAGATTTATGAAGTAAAATGACGTTAAAGCTCTATTTTTAACTGGATGCCAGTGCAGAGATGTTCGAGCAGCATTCATGTGAACTCAATTCTCTTTTTTTCCAGTTAAAACTGCATTCAGAGTGATGGTTTAAGTATTCACAGTCAGCCAGTGGAGGAGTGAAGAAACCGTCAACCCACACTATTTCCCCCTGCAGCCTCTCTGGGGACGGATCGCAGTGCGCTGGCATCTCCTTCACTGTGTCTCACAATCCATAGATCTTTACAGACCGCCTCGGAATTAAAGGCCAATTTGCTTCTTCTTTTTTTCAACCCGATTTATTTATTGTGAAATCTGACATTAATCTTTGTAATGCATTCTTTGCTCTGGTCATTATAATACTTTATCAAAAATAATTGACATTTTTATAATGAGTTCAAGGTCCACCATGAAGGAAATGCACAAGAGAGGAATTATAGATGTAGAGTGTATAGGGATGCTATGGCTAGCTTCTATAAAGCCCAATAGTTCATTTTAAGGAAATAGCATTATTTTTGTATTTATTTTTATTCTTCATTATATTGTACATATTAATTAAACAAAAAAGATGTGATAACATATTATTTACTGAGCTTTAGAGGTGATGGGTGGAATGGTGTTAACCCTTGGACGCTACTTTTTTACTGTGTTTTAAGGCGTTTGCTAAACTCAGATAAGCTATTACGTCTCCTGGATAAAGCTTATGGCTAAATGAGTCGTATCAACTCTCTCGTCTAATTCTTGGCAAAAATAAAACTGCTTTAAAAAATGCTACACTAATACGTAATAAATACAATTGTTACACATATTGACACAAAAAATAAACCAGCAGGGAGATGTGAACATAAGCTACGATGGTTGACTCTTGATGAATATATGAGCTCAGACACGATGTGAAATTCAGTGTTGGCGAGTCCATTGCGGTTTTACAATAACAAACTACCCCTGTGTGGAGCAACAAAACAACACAAACTTACTCCAACAACACATTTATTTGCTACTTACAGCTGTGAAAACATGTCACTGCCTCTCGTTGTGGGACTGAATGAATGGAAAAGACATCAATTAATACAATCCCACAACTTTCACTTCAGGCATGTTCATCCACACACCGGGGCCCATCCCGCAGAGTTAACAAGCTTACCATTCAAGGGGCTTTTAGGCATGGAAGAAAAACATTCAACTCTTCCCAATCAGATGCCCAGTATGGTATTGGACAAGATAGATGTGTCCAACACTCCAACACTTCCCCGGAGGTGCAGATAATCAGCTTTTCTGGCTGAAATAGACTCATGAATCTATTATAGGGGACCTGCACTTCAGAGTGCAGCTTTTTTCTCCCTCTTTCTTTCTTTCAGTGCACCAAGTCAAAATGGTGCACTGAATATTGACTTCACTGTGCACACATAGCAATCCAATGTGTTTCTTAACCCTCGTGTCGCCTTCGGGTCAATTTGACCCGATTCAATGTTTAATGTCGGTGTTCTTTCGGGAGTCAACAAACAAACATAAAGTACCTCACACTTAAACTTGGAAAACAATATTAATTCTAATAATTTTCTGGAGATTTTAATAGCTGGGGTCATATTGACCTCAAGGGTAAAATATGTTAGTAAATATAAAGGTAACAGGAGGGTTAGACATTGAATCGGGTCATATTGACCCGAAGGCGACAGGAGGGTTAAGAAAGGCTTGTGAATGACATACTGTACGCTCAAAACATATCTAAGAAATCTACGCCACCTATGCCTGAGTAAAAGATGGTAGTCGTCCTCTACAGAGTCCGGTCATGACAGCAGAGTGCTGGACACAGCAGAGTGGGAGATTGTGCCAGGGACTCTGTGGAAGCCGACACTCACAGTAGCTCCCCAACTGAGCTGCACAAACCCCTGCAAGTGTGGTCCACACATCATAAACGCGCTCCTAATGCACAGCAGCGTGTTCCAGAAACAACCTCAAAAAGCAAGCGCGCATGAAATCATATATATATATATACACTACCGTTCAAAAGTTTGGGGTCACTTAGAAATGTCTTTATTTTTCAAAGAAAAGCACTGTTTTTTCAATAAAGATAACATTAATCAAAAATACACACTATACATTGTTAATGTGGTTAATGACTATTCTAGGTGGAAACGTCTGGTTTCTAATGAAATATCTCCTTTGGTGTATAGAGGCCCATTTCCATCAACGATCACTCCAGTGTTCTAATGGTACATTGTGTTTGCTAATCGCCTTAGAAGACTAATATCTGATTAGAAAACCCTTGTGCAATTATGTTAGCACAGCTGAAAACAGTTATGCTGGTGATATAAGCTATACAACTGGCCTTCCTTTGAGCTTGAAGTTTGAAGAACAAAATTAATACTTCAAATATTAATCATTATTTCTAACCTTGTCAATGTCTTGACTATATTTTCTATTCAATTTTCAATTCATTTGATAAATAAAAGTGAGTTTTCATGGAAGACACAAAATTGTCTGAATGACCCCAAACTTTTGAACGGTAGTGTATATATATAGAGAATTACAGCTTCAGTATTTTCTTTTCTAATTTTCTTTTTGGCAATGCAAATATTGTCGAACCAACAAGGCTTCGTTGAGGGGAACCATTTTAACATGCCATACATACATCCCAATGTGTGCTGCTCCTCCTTACCAAAGCTTCTTCTGAAATGCTATATCTGATCACCTTTCAAGACATCCACATGAGGCAGACGGAGCACCGTGACCCGTTTCTAAAAGGCAGGACGTTAATGAGCTCTGTGGCACTGTCTCGCTGCAGCCTTGAGCTGCCATTGGAGTTATGACATGGGAGACTGGCCAATTATGTGTCTTCAGGAGAATGCATGTTACTCAGCCTCGACCAGAAGAAACGTGCTTGCAATCAAAACAGTTATAGTTTGGGTTCGGGAAAGAAAAAGTAAAAACAGATTTTACAAGAACTCCAGGAGAACCGTTAAGCCGTGAGAAAGAGGCAACACTGACAAACACATTGTTGTGCAACACTCGAGCACACTTCAGAATAAGAGTGATATTATGTTTTCGTATTGAAAACAAAGCCTCTTCAGAGACCAAAATTAAACGACAAACTAAGAGTTATCTCCGTACCCAAAGAATGAATATAGCTTATTTATATACGCCATATAGCTCTATTGTGTATGAGGAGATGTTTTATCATTACTATGAACATTCAAACTGTTTTTGTTTTATTGAAATCCAGATAAAACATCATGACGATGTTAAGACTAACTCACTAAATTAACAAATGTGTATTAATCCACTAAAAATCGTCCCCAGCAATTTACTTGTATTGGTGTAATCTTTACTAAAAGAGAGTTTTTTAGGATAAAATATGTTTGTGACCTGTTTTTAAAGATGTATGTTTCAGTGGGAACAAATGGGCTCACGGTTGGAAGAGCTATAGACAAAAATCTGTTTTAGTCTCAGCGTCTGCCATCACTCACGGTGCAGCAGTGAAGAGATGAACTCAGATTTGACCTAATCTGATTAAACAGCTCGTCCGTTGATACCTGTCGGACTGTGAAGTTATCACACTAAAGCCTCAACGAGGAGCAGACTGAGAGGCTGCCGCCCCGCGACTCCGTGTGCGCCGCTGCTCTAGTGCATTGCATTGCATCAGATCCTGACAAGTAAAGGTCTGCCAAATGAAAAGCCTCATTTGGGGTTTCTCCGCCTCCTTTGAGCATATGTGCTGGTTCCTGTGAAATATATGGCTTTGAAGTAGTACATCATTGCTGTTTTATCTCAGAAAAAACTACGATATGGTACAAGAAATGGACTGAGTGTGTCCACAATTGCCTATCTGATAAAGTTCACCTCCAACAGGCCAAAAATAGCCTTGTATCCACCAACAGTGTGACACGGTTGACTTTGTGCCAATTCACCTGCCCTGTCTGAAGAGAGAAACCGCCCACATTATGATTCCAACCCACACTTCATTTAATATCATCCATAATGCATAAAGATGTATTGTCTTGTCCACCTGACCAAATGTATAAAAAAATGGCTCTAATGAATTGCTACGTCTTTAGAATGAAACCGATAGGACTCTGAAAATAGCCTGCCGTAGCTCTGAAATATTCATTGTGTGTGTGTGTGTAGATGTGTGTGTGTGTGTGTGTGTGTAATCATTTGTGGCTTCAGTGCAGCCCAAGCAGGTCACAGAGTAACTGTCCTGGACAACAAGTGCTGTTTGTTGTCTGCTTTGGCAGAGTGGTGAGGGTCAGGGACTCTATTCAGGAAGCTCCCTGGTGATACTGTGTGTGTGTGTGTGTGTGTGTGTGTGTGTGTGTGTGTGTGTGTGTGTGTGTGTGTGTGTGTGTGTGTGTGTATGTGTGTGTGTCCTCTCTGGTCAGCGGCTGACCCTGGGTTTTATCCCACCAGATTAATTGTCAGATTCCACAGGGATTTACTGTTCAATACAAACGGGATTTCGCAGACAAGAAAGTGTGGGAAATCTGTGAGAGCGATTAAAAATGTGCTAAAAGGAGCAGTATCATTTCTTTTCTAACAAATTTCCTGGGTGATGCTTCACCGCTTAAGTCAGCAGCTAAGCTGTGTGTTTGCCGTTAGTGATTGTTTTCATTGATTTGTTTATGACGGTTTTAATTATCGAGGCGGTGCCACAAGATTAGAGGAAGCAGTTCAGGAAAAAGAAATATAGGAAACGTGCTCTGGTGCATAAATCCTAATTGATCTGGCCGCCGTGATCACGCAGGTCGGTCGTAAAGACTTCTGATCTAGAATTGTGTCCAGATCTTTATTTTATGACCGCCGGCCAGGAGGTCAAGTCAGAGTGGTTCATGTACGTCAGTGACCGTGTTTACATGCATTCGAATAACTGGTTTAGTCGGAATGAAATCGAATTATCCGTTTCATGTAAACTTTGTTCGACTATGTGCGGTCCGACTACGATCCGATTAACACCCCTGGATAACTCGATCCGATCCGGCTGATAATTCGACAATCGCGGCATGTAACGGTGAATTGGATTAGGAACTGGACTTTGCGTCTTTCCGCATGCTTGAGATCCCGCCGCCCTCCTCCCCCCTCCCTCCCATGTCGTGACCCGGAAGTCGAAAGAGTCGAAAGAGACGATAATGTCATTATTAACATCATGCAAGAATAGTAGAGGGATGTAGCTTCGCCTTGCTCTCTGTTCGCCATCTTTCTCGAAATGTTGATGTTGTTGTTGTTGGTTGTTGTTGGTAGTGGTGAAGAGGTCAAGCGGAAATGGCTGTATCACGAGTTGTAATGAAAACAGCGCCACCTATCGTATCGGATATGACATGCTTTCGGCCAATGATTCGAATTACTCACTGCCATGTATATTGGGATAATAGCAGATCCCCCAAAAGATAGCATAGTCCGACTAAAGCAAGATTCAAATTATATCATCATGTAAACGCACTGAGTTTTGCTCAGCAGAGGGGATGCAGGAAGGTGACCTTTTCTTCAACAGAGCTCTGAGTGTAGCAGGAAGTTGTGGTCCCTCGGCCTCCGGGCACCCTGTGGCTCAGTGGGACGGGTGCTCGTGAGGGAATGTCCGAACAACCGTGCCCTCCTGCTCCAATCTCCCATAAACAGCTGTGTATCCCACGTGTATTTACACAGTACTCAGATTTCTTGTGTTCTCGACTCAAATTAAAAATGTGTGACTGTCCTGCAGAGACTAGAGAAAACCCCCTCTCAAAGTTAGTGGAAACTGGAAAGCTCCTGACTCAAGAGGGGGACTTGTCATTGATGGCACCACCACATGGTGAAGTGGCGACACAAGTGCAAAACAACAGAGAGAAAAAGTGTTTTACGTGCAGCCGCCGTAATCTGTAGAGCAGCTGTTGAGCAGTTGTTTTTAGGCGCTTTTTTTTCTTTTACACATCTGGAAGTGAACATTTATGACCTTGTTAACGTACGTCGCCGGTCGTTATGTGGTGATTATTATATAAATATGATGTTCTATTAACATTGCGCTGTACTCAACCTTTCAACATTCTCATCGCTTCAGTGAGGTGATTTGAGACAGACAGGAAAAAAATAGAAACAGCTAAATATATGTGTGTATGCAATGTGATTACTGGCTTTTGGACTAATATATATATATATATATATATATATATATATATATATATATATATATATATATATATATATATATAAGTACTTATATTGGCGGTTTTCTTCATACACCATAGCCACACTGTTGACCTCTGATCATTGGTGGGGTTATTGGTATACACCAGGCATTTTAGAGCCAGTGATGCACACAGGGATGTCGCCCGTGCGAAGGAGTAGAGTACCCGCCCCCTGGAGTAAACCCAGCTCACCCTAAACACATCTATCATCCCTAAGTGGCACAATGTGTAACATTTAAAATGAGGTCCATGATAGTGAAGCCTAAAGTTACAGAGCACTGCACACACATACGTGTAGCCGATGTGGACCGCAGGGCTCTGAAGGTTCTCTGCTTCAGATCAACAATGGAGGTTTTCCGTCGATCCTCTCCGTTTTGCTGATGAACCCAATATCCTCTGTGCACCGAGGGCTGCAGATCATTTGACAACCGAGCAAACGTAAATATTCTACAGCTGGAAATCCAAATAAAAGAATCGCGCGCGCGCGTAGGTACGTGTGCGTGTAAGTGTGCGCGCCCTTGTGTGCGTGCGTTGTGTGTTGTGTGTGGCATTTTACGCCTTACCTTTATCTGGACTTGAAGAAATGCTCTCCTCCTCTTTCGGATTTGCAACCTGTGTTATTATGGACGTGTTGTCCATGGAAACGAGATGTGATGCACCTTTCGGCTACCGCGTTTTATTCCTCGGCAAACATTACCAAGCGCACGACAGTCCCCTCGGCTGTGCGCGGGCTAAAGCGTCCGCTGTTTGGCAGCATGAACATCCCGTTTTTTATTCGAAGCATGCAGTCCCTTCTTCTTCTCCCCCCCGGAGCTTACAGGCAGGACGGAATGTCAGCGAGAAGACGCGTCGGAACATCCGAGGTGACAGTCCGACGTGCAGGAGACCAACAGCGCGTCAGTCCTGCATGGAAGTCGTGTGTGGCAGCAGCATCCCCCCCCCCCTCCCTCCCGCCTGCTGCTACTGCTGTTGCTGTTCGCTCTGGCTCCGATCCACACACGATGATATCAACTGCGTGATACGGTTACAGTGTTTACGCAGAGATGGCGACCGTCCTCCTGCCACCGCGCCATGCAAGCTCACTACAACAACACGCCTTCAGTATATTATCATCCTGCTCAGTTCGGGGGTGGGGGGGTGGGGGGGGGGCTCTCAGTCCGCCCACCACTCACTTCGGTGGTGTTCACGCTCTTTTATAGACTCGGGAAATTTAGACATTTACAGGAACTGATTTGTACATTTTTACAGGAGAATATGTTTTTAAAGATGCTTCTACGTTTCAATTGTTAGTATTTCCACTGGATTTGTTTGAGGGGGATAACCAGTATTTTAGATATTGTGAGGTCAAGGGTCCACCATCCCCACCCAGCCTAGGAATAGAGTAGGCCTACATTTTTCACGTGTTCTTCTCCTTCTTCACTTAACTGCTTAAATGTCTTCTGGTACATTTCATCTCCCTGTATGACTGACTTAATGTTGATTTACAGCCTTCCTCAAAATGACAGGATTATTTTTGATGAAACATTATTAGAGCCATTTGAGGAATTCTTATTTTATAAGAAATAAAATTATCTGAATTCAAATTCAAAATTGTCAGATTCCCTAAAACAGTACAGAGGACATGCCCTTTGTGACCTCAATGGTGGCTACGGCCCTGTGCGACACATCTACAAGCAGGTCCATGTAAGCCCATGACAGGTCGATTTGGATGAAAACATATCTTTAATGATATTGTGTCAAATACCACTATTTGGTTTTATTAGATTACATTGTTGAATTTTCAGAGCTACTCCAGTAAATTTGAATTGTCAGGGGACTCACCCAATACTTAAATGCTATCCCTTTTTAATATGACACGTAAGTTGTAACTAATGACTTAATTAACAAACCGTTAATTAAATCTGTGCAGCAGAGGCGAGATATTCTCTGATTCTAAGTATGGATCAAACTTTTAAAAATACTCATAAATGACCATTTCTTTCTTATATAACACAAGATTTGGTTAAACATTAATACTCTCAAAGCCCATGCTAAAATAACCCTGATGATGGCATCACAATGACATCATCAGAGTTATTTTCTCAGACTTGACAAAGCTCCTCCAGAGACGCTGAAGGCTTTACACAATCTGTGTAAAATTGGTCAGCTGCCCTTTCAATCTATTATTTACATCATGTAGCCTATTCCCCATCCCTTGAACTGATATCCACCTGTGCACTGTAGACCTCCACCCTCCACACTGACACACACACGTTATTCAAGATATTTCAGCCTCAGTGGACCGTAGAATAGCAATAATGGAGATGAAGTGGTTTTCTGGTGCGTTGCCAGCAGTGATGCATCTGGGTGTTCGTCCCTCTTCACCTTCGCTGTCACTTGAATGGAGCTGAGGCCCTAAATGACCCCACCTGAGAGACAAGTGTAGCATGATGGCATCTGGACGGGAGGAAAACAGCAGTAAGTGCCGGCTGTCATCTGTTGATGCTGCTCATAATTAGCACGGACATATGGGTCAGCGCCTCGGCCCTGATGTTTACAGTAATGTATGCGTACAACTGACACCACAACACAGGTCCATGTGCCAATTTGCACAATCACAATCGCTTCTCAGCACTTGACAATCTGTGTCAGGTTACTGTGTCCGCCACCTGAAACGTGATGACACCGAGCTTGTAAGTACAGAGAGGGTACTAGAAATAGACTGAACGAATAATTCCTCAAAGGAACACTAGAATGAGATTGAGAGAACATGAATTGAGAGTTTTACAGCAAATGTTTCAGAGCATCTCTTAGAAGGGGAAGATTCATTCATTTATTGATGTATTTTTAGCATAAATAATCCTTATTTGTATGTGACAACCCCATATGTTAGTATGACTAACATAACTCTGCAGTTACACTCAAGGGAGCTTTTTGTTTAATATCATTGTTTTAGGTTTCTGCCTCACAACTTTACTTTAATTCTCATTGCATCGTTTTTGGCCAGAGCAAAAAGGCTAAAAACAACAACTGTACACTTCCTGCAAAGCAATAAAGAGCACACCAAGTTAGTGACAAGCCTGTGAACGTAGTGGAGTAACAACACCGATATTTCCCTCGGGAGTTGATGGAAAACAAACTCGAGCGAAAAGAGAATGAATATTGCATATTAAATTATGTTCAATTCAGTTTATTTTATATAGTCCAACATCACAGATTACAAATTTGCCTCAGAGGGCTTTACAATCTGTACACATACGACATCCCTGTCCCAGGACCTTACATCGGATCAGGAAAAACTCCAAAGAAATAGAAAAAACCCTTTCATGGGGAAAAAGGGAAGAAACCTTCAGGAGAGCAACAGAGGAGGATCCCTCTCAAGGATGGACAGATGCAATAGATGTCATGTGACCAGAAGGAATCATCAGAGTTACAACAGATTCAATGAGTATGACCGATTGTATGAATAGTTGGTAGTAGGCATGGACCACGATCCAGACCTCCAAAATCCATCAGGCGCAGATGGAGGAGAGGAGGAGTGGGCGGGGCATATCAGCAGGGCCATGGCATCAGACCCATTCAAGTCCAATGGACCCTTTATGAGACGTGAAGTCACAAAGACTATGGGGAGGAAGCAGAGTTAATAATGTGCAATGAAGAGACGAAATCCATCCATAAGGAGAGAGAGAAAGGGGGGGGTGGTGCTCAGTGTATCAAGGGGCTGGACCAGGTGAACCTGATTCAGCCCTAACTATAAGCTCTGTCAAAGAGGAAAGTCTTCAGTCTACTCTTAAATGAGGTGACTGTGTCTGCCTCCCGGACTGAAGGTGGAAGCTGGTTCCATAAAAGAGGAGCTTGATAACTGAAGGCTCTGGCTCCCATCCTACTTTTTAAGACTCTAGGAACCACAAGTAGTCCCGCATTTAGTGAGCGCAGCTCTCTAGTGGGGCAATATGGTACTACAAGCTCCTTAAGATATGATGGAGCATCACCAATCAAGGCTTTGTAGGTTAGGAGAACATTTTAAAAGTTATTCTTGATTTTACTGGGAGCCAGTGCAGAGCAGCTAATGCAGGAGTAATGTGATCTTTTTTCATAGTTTTAGTGAGAACACGAGCTGCAGCATTATGGATCAACTGGAGGGACTTAAGAGACTTATTAGAGCAGCCTGATAATAAGGAATTGCAGTAATCTAGTCCAGAAGTAACGAACGCGTGAACTAGTTTTTTTGCATCTTTTTGAGACAAGATGTGCCTGATTTTTGAAATATTAAGTAGATGAAAAAGTGCAGTCCTTGAGATTTTCTTCACGTGGAAGTTAAAGGACAAGTCCCGATCAACAGTTGGCTAAAACGTTTTCATTATCGAAGTAAAAGGTGATATGTCAGTTTTGTGCTCACAGCTTCATTACACTGCCCCCTAGTGGCGGAAAATAAATGACTGTCCTGCAAGGCCTACAGAAGATATATACAACCTGGCAAGCCATACATTGATTTGACGGTTAATCTATAAAGCACTGGTGAATGCATTAATAAGGTAATTAGAGACAATGCATAATAAAGCGTTACATAATAGAACGTTTTACGAGTGGCTTGAATCTGTGGTGTACCTTTCTCAGTATTAGATGACGCTGTTCCCTCTCAGTTGGTTGATCTTTTATTTGCAATGTATTACCAAGGATGGTTATGTATTAAAGAACATTCAGTCTCATGACAGCATGACGTACCAGGAAAGAACAGTCCGTTCACAATGCCCGAGCACAGCACTTAGGGACACAGATAATAGCTTTGTAAAAGCCTTTAGGGCACAAACATTTCCACGCCCTCTTGTTGGTAAAGGGTGTGAATGTCAAGGAGATGAAGTAAAGCCCCACCCATAGAACCAATTCTACCTTTAGACACAAGGCTGAACACTGGAGCGTTCGCTTCTTGATCTTTGACATCAAACATTGCCGGCCTCTTCCCCTCAAGGAACGTATTTCGGTTGATGAATAATTCAATTTAAGATGGGCTTGATATTAGCTTTGATGAGACAGATGATTTTCTTCACCGCCTTCAAGTGGCTTACATCGAGTGTGCTGTCAGACTGCAAAGCCCTTGAATGTTTCATGAACGTGGGTGTGAAGGAAGGAAGGAATCTCAAAATCGTCTTTCTAATCGGGCCTTTTTTCCGTAAAGATGTTGAACCTCGGAGGTCCACCCCACATAAACAATGACATGGTGAATTAATCAATAACTAGATGGGCCAACCGGGCACAGGTCAAGGGGTCAAAAGTGTCACGGGGCCACGTACAAATCAGGTAGAGATTCAAAAGAGACACAAAACTAAAGTGTGCGTTTCTTGCTCCTGTGTAGCAGGGGGCGGGGCCTTCTCCGTGGACGGAGGCCATGATTTTGTCACTTATGATGTGAGAATAATATGTTGCTGTCGTTTATTGATATCAGACTATTTTAAAGACTACAAAATGTTACATGATCACAGCAGTTTAATACCTGGAATTTCACTTCTAGGAGACATGGGCACTAATTAAAAGAATATAAAAGGAAACAAATATACATAAAGGTACTCAGTGTTGCTCCTCAATGGACTTATATCTAGACGGTACAAAAACAGACAGAATCCAGATGTTTTGCAGATTCAAACCAACTTATGTACAAAATGATTGTAAACGTAATTGAACATTTGACGCTGTAGGATTTACATCTGCAGAGACTTTCAACAGAAAATCATAAGTTTGCCTGTGCTGCCCCCTGGTAATAATCTCACGACACAACAAATCGATACTGAAATTCGTTGCCAACTATTTTTATCATCGATTTTTATCAATTTGCTGTTGCAGCCCTAATACACAGTGGTATATATAAATATAAATGTATACATACAATTCCTGAAGGTGCAGAAACACAAATATGCAAATAGGCTGTGTATATATACACAGCCTATTTGCATGTTTGTGTATATATTTTATTTATTTATAATTGATAAATAATAATTATTATTATTAAGGTAAAATAGGATGAACTAATTTCAAGGCTATCTATCAGGTTTTAGAAAAAAAACAGTACAACCACAGCAGCATTAAAGGTATTAAATTATGTTTTTGCATCTTTGGACAATAAACATCACTGTGCAGCCCTTTTTATTGACTTCAAGGCTTTCGACACTGTCGGGTTTACACGATTCACGTGGAAGACCTATTTTGATTAAAAAACGCAGAATTCCGCTGAAAGGTGACAAGGTGACGTGTTATGTGGACACATCTAGAACTATTATGTAGCCCGGTGCATTTAATCCCTACCTCAAAATATGCATTCATAATAACATACAAAATAAAATGTCATATCTTATAATGCTGTAAATTTCTTCTTACAGGAATTTTATTTTTAAAAGGAGAGGACTTAATTTGTATTTGCTGCTTCTTTCAGCTTTTCTATTTAAAAATGTTCATGCTTTTCTGAATCCAATCAACTTTCCTACAGTAGATCAGAAAATGTGTGTAGGCAGATTTTGGACATTTTATAAAGGTTACAGTAGAAAGGACACCGGTAAAAAATAATACAATAAATGATGGCTGAATTCCAGAGCTGCTTCAGTTTCAAGGTCTTGTAATTGTGCATGCTGGCTCACTGGGACAGAATACCGGACTTTAAAGACCTTGAGAAACCAGCCATCATCCAGCTAATCTTTTTATCAATGAAGGGTATTAAAAAAAGATTGAAACAGTAAAGGTCTTGTCATGGAAACTCAGAACGGCTTTTAATAAGGCAGAGATGGTGAGATTTGAGCCCAGTGGATATGCGAAGTGTCTGATATTTATCTCGTGGGATTCCTGATCTTGACCAAGAGGCCATTCTGGTAAAAGTCAGACAGAGCCGATGTCACAGGATAGATTATGTGTGGCGATTCAACGGTATCGGAGGTTTTACGTGAGGTTTGTATTAAATCTGATTACCTGCTCTACAATTAAAACAAGACTCTGGAGGAACAGCGAGGATCTGAACCATGCAAATCATCCTCTATTCCTCACCAGTGATGGAGAAGCTACTCAAGACAAATGTTTTGGAAGACGTTGACCAACAGTAAGAAGCTACTTCTTAGTCATCTAAACTGCTGCTTTGAGAAAGAAATTAAAACTTCCAGCCAAATACAACCAATTAGCAGTATATCAAATGGTCATTATTTATGGAGACAATGTTTTGGGCACAACTTCACCGACTTACAAGGTGCATGGAGAGCTCATAATTTTATATTTCAAAGCTTCTAAAGTTCCTAATTTGTTCAATTTCGGTGCACAAACTGTGTTTGTGACTTGATACTCTTGAAACATGACAGGTATGCGCCCAAGTCCAGTAAGTGCTGGTTGTTTTAATTGAAGTGGTTAAACAACTCAATCCTATCAACCAGAAAACTGGAATGGTGAAAGCCTGACGACAACAACCTGCTTCCATTTCCTCCTTTTTAAAACATATTGACGTGATTGGACATGGATGAAATGTTGCAAATCGAAGAAACAACCGTCCTGTAAGCTTTCCGCATATGATGACATTTCAGCGATCGCAGCAGCATCAAACACAAGAGGGCTCGGTGCACCGCAATAGCTTATCACTATATTCTTCCTGCTGATGCATATGCAACAAGTCTGTGGATTATCGAGGCGTGACTGGCAGACAAATGAGCGTTACTCTTCAACGGTCTCCTTCCTGCTGGTCTCCTGTCCTTCAAAGATGGGGTACTTGCTCTCCACTTCTGCCCAGGTCAAGGTGGCGTTGGCCAAATCCTGAATAATCACCGGCAACTCACTGACCTGAGGAGAGAAAGATGTGTTAAATGGTGTTTAAGTGAGTGAGAGAGAAGACTTTAAAAGGATGTCAAGCTCCTTACAAGGAAATGCTATTTATTCATTAAAAGGTCAAATAATGTGGTTGAAGGTCAACACTTGAGGCAGGCCTTAAAGGGCAACACACCAGCTACACTAATACTTCTACATTTGACAAGCGTAGCAAATTGGACACACCAAGTAGACAGGGGGGAGGGGAAGAATCACGCCGCGGTACATCTCGTCTACACAGGTGTAGCAACAGAACCCGCGCTCGGCAGCCACGATGCTGCAGTTTGCCAGTGTTCAGACACGGGGAAATAAAAAAAAAGGAATTGGAAAAGGTGGTTCCACTCAAAACATGCCTCTACCTCTTTTCACTCTATTGGTAATGTGAGGGAACATATCGTTGGTGCGTCGCCTTTTTTCAAATGCGCGGCGTGAGCTGCCCTCGGCAGAACTGACAGTGGAAAATCAACGTTTTGGGCCCTTTATGCACTTTCTGAAAGCATTACCCACATTTCATGAAAAAGAAAAAAAATCACAATGTACATAACATGATTTGGTGTCGTAAAGTTAATGTGAACTGTATCAACCATTTCAAAGCCTAGTCTCTCACTCAAACATTTACCAGCTGACGATAGTCAAGTCCCTGAGGGTTCAGGGTCTTAGGGGTACATTGGGGATTGGGCCACTGAGGTTGTACCAGCAACATTACATCCTAACCATAGACAGTATAAACTCTGTGGACGTGACGTAATTCTTTGGGTGTCGTGGCAAGTAGATCTTGTTTGTAATTATGGTAAAAACCAAAATGTGTGCGTTCATCAAGGTCATTTAAACCTGAGAAAACGGCCCAAGAACAAGTGACCGTGTGCTGTACCTCGGCCCTGATCTGCCTCATGGAGTCGCGGTCTCTCAGCGTGGCCGTGTGAGGCGTCTTGTTCAGTGTGTCGAAGTCGATGGTGATGCCGAACGCCACCCCGATCTCGTCCGTCCTGGCGTAGCGCCGCCCGATGGATCCCGCAGAGTCGTCCACCTTGTAAGACACCCCGTTTTTGGTCATCGCCTCAGCTAAGCGGGAGAGAGAGAGAGAGAGAAATAAAGTTAGGAAGTGAAGTTTGCAGCACCACATGCCAACAGGCAGAGATGGAACATGCACAGTATGTAGTCATTATGTGGACACTTACACAACTCCTTCACGAAGGGAACGAATTCCAGGTTTTGGCTCAGAGGCAGGATAGAACATTTGTATGGAGCGACAGTAGCTGGGAAGCTAAAGTACTGAAGGGATGGGAAAACAAAGATTTTAGTAAATGAAGGAAACAAGCTTGAAAAAAAATCAATCACAAAAACAACTAGAACGGGCACTCGGTAGAGCGCATACCTTCGCATATCACAAGATTGGGCATTGAATTATGAACATTTTGGCATTAGTTGCATGCCAATTGGACAAAAATGTATCGTGCTATGGTAAAAAAAAGATGTTGACCTTTCCATGACCTTGACCTTGACCTTTGACCCGATTGATCCCAAAATCTAATCAAATGGTCCCCGGATAATAACCAATCATCCCACCAAATTCCATGTGATTCAAGAAGATTTGACCTGTTCATGACCTTTGACCTTGACCCGATCGATCCCAAAATCTAATCAACTGGTCCCCGGATAATAAACAATCATCCCACCAAATTTCATGCGATTCGGTTCAATACTTTTTGAGTTCTGCGAAAGATTTTGACCTGTTCATGACCTTTGACCTTGACCCGATCGATCCCAAAATCGAATCAACTGGTCCCCGGATAATAAACAATCATCCCACCAAATTTCATGCAATTCGGTTCAATACTTTTTGAGTTCTGCGAAAGATTTTGACCTGTTCATGACCTTTGACCTTGACCTTTGACCCGATCGATCCCAAAATCTAATCAACTGGTCCACGGATAATAAACAATCATCCCACCAAATTGCATGCGATTCGGTTCAATACTTTTTGAGTTTTGCGAATAACACGCATACAAATAAATAAATAAATACACGGCGATCAAAACATAACCTTCCGGCATTTTCAATGCGAAGGTAATTATCAAATCCTAAAAGTTGGGTGCAGGACAACACAATGCTAGAACATCGAGGACATCACCCATGTTTATGATCCAGACGATCGACATACCGTTCTTTGTTCATCGCCTTCTCGGACTTGGAACGTGTGCTCAAAGATGGTGTACATGATCCTACCGATGCCAAAGGAGGGCTCGATTACATTGGGAACGACTTCCTCCACTGTGGAAGAAAAAGACGGATGTGTGTTATTGAAGCCAGAGCTCCAACATATCCCAACTGAACCCGTCATTTAATACTTAGTCCTGAGGTGTTAAAAAGACTAAATGCATGAGGAATTCAACAATAAAACGACTAAATCTCACCATACAGAGTCTTCTGGAATCGCTTCACAGCGACCATGTCCTTTGTGAGTTTGAAGGACTTGCCTTCTGCCTCGATGGTGAACTCTCTGTGGAGTAAAAGATAACACACTGAACGTGCAAAGGACAAAACCACAACCTTTCAGCCGGCGGCCAGACAAACCGTGACTGTGGTTGAAAGTACTCACCCAGCCTCACCGAGCAGCGTCTCCTGTTCTGTGATGAAGGACTCGTCACACACAGACAGGTACTCCATGGCTATCTTAGCATCCTTCTTATACGCCTTTCCAATGGCTCCTTTGTTGGGCTCGAACTGGACGACATTTACAATTTTGTGTGGCGAAGTTAAGGAGAACAACAACGAGGCATCTGGGTGCTTAACGTCTGAGAAAACATGTGTCCTCCGCAGCATTAAGTGTTGCTGCAGTTGAAGGATATGGGTTCTTTTAGAGGCTTTTCAGCGACTAACGGGACCTTTGTGGCTCGCGAATGGCATTGCAGATCAAAGCAAGACCGGTCAGCACAGCCCACGATTTCGATCCAGCCCTGCGGGGGACAAACGTTTACTTCAAGCAGTGTGTGTGGACTCCCTGACGAGCCAGAAAGAAACGGTGGAGTGGAACCTACATAGGAGGTTTTGGCTTCCGCGTCCCAGCAGTCACAGGCGTAGTGAGCCATCTCGTTGTCCATGTGCTGCCGGAAACGCAGCTTCTCTTTGGAGATACCGACTTTAGTAAGGTAGAGGTAGATCCTCCCGATGAAATATCCCAGGACGGAGTTATTGATCACTCCCTTAAACGAGAGAAGAATTAATGAGTGAGAGTTTATTTGTGTCCCTTTGACAGCAATTTGACCAAAACTATATGGTAAATTTGTGGACCTTGAGTTCAGATTATTTTTGGTCTAATATGTTATTCTCGTAAACATTTTTTGGTTTATCACATTTATTAGTCAGTCTTATACCACAGCTGGACAATATGCATCAATGTTATGATACAAGATTATATCTTCCCTGGGATTTCAGTATTTGGAAATCAAAAGTGAAATGAAATGATGAATATAAGCTTGGTCACATATCCATATTACTTAAGATTAAATTCAATATAAGTTGTTCGTGTAAATACCTTCTTAAAGAACCCATTTTTAAGTATGCAACAAATGTCTTTTTTGACGAGTGAAAATATAGTTTCTTGAAAGGCAAAATGCCAACAAATATGGACTTCACAAAGCTCTCGTTATTGGAAATGCTGAAAAAACAAAACAGTAATGATGCGTGGGTCAACCACACTCACACAAACCGCCAACTTGCTGTGTGTGTGTGTGTGCATGCGTGTGTGTGTGTGAGAGTGGAAGAGAAGGTATAATGTGTGCAATGTCCACAATCCGTGCAGCATTCAAATGCTGAATTAGAATTTGGACGTCTACGTTACAAATGAAGCTTCAAACCAACCTGCTCCACAGCGTCACCGAGCCTCATGATGTGTGCAGACTGGCCACTAGTCTGAGCCATGGAGGAGTATAATGTGATGTCCAGGTCTGCTACATTGGAGAATTTCGGGTGGACCTTCTCCATTGGATCCACAAAGTGCTCAATTTCAGCCATGGTGAACTCTCTGCATGGAAATGTGATGCAATTTTAGTCCCGTTTTATGTCACGAGTCATTTCTACAAGTACAGACACAAAACACAGAACAATTGGGGACAGGGCGGATCTCTCACCTCACACGGATGAGTCCGGAGCGAGGAGAGATCTCGTTCCTGAAGGAGGTTCCTATTTGAGCGGCGGCAAAGGGAAGCTTTCCCTGGTTGAACTCCAACAGACGTTTGAAGTTGAGGAAGATTCCCTGAGCGGTTTCAGGCCTCAGATAGCTGCAGATTTACATTTAAATGAATCACTCAGCATGACACAAATACAACATCAGGGAAAAAGGCTCTGCAGTATTTTGTTTCCTCTCACCCTGGCGTGTGCCCCCCTGGTCCGATGGACGTCTGAAACATCAGGTTGAAGGAGACGGGAGGCGTGAGGTCGTTTCCTGAGATGGGCGACTTGACGTTGTATTTCACAAAGAGGTCTGTCAGCTGTTGCTGAGTGTAGTTGTCCATCTGAAAGTAATAATAGACAGCGAGTCATTTTAAACTTGGTCAGAAACAGCTTTTCAAAATTAATCCCTCAAAAGAGCATTTGGTTTCAGTTAACACCGACCTGAGTGGTGACGTCCTCCATCTCAGCCTTCTTCTCTGCCGCACACTTCTTATCAGACATCAGCTTCTGGAGGTGGGCTGCAGGACACAGAACCATGAGAACAATGCTTCCACAAACAGATTAAACGAAACAATGTACCTTGACTTTCATTGATTTTATTAACCCACACTGTAAAAATGAGCTCATAACTAAATCAGCAAGATGACATGCACATAGTTTTGGAGTGAAATCTCAGATGTCAGAATGTATCATGACAAATCTCAGATAATCCAAAACACGACTTGACGTTTTCATTGCATAACCGCTTTAAGCCTCAGCCAATTGGGCTCCAAGTCTTGCAGGAATTGACATGTTCTGCCTATATAGAATGTCTTCCCCACAGGCTTTTGGGCACAGCTCCAGTCTATGATTCTAGCAGCTTGCATTGCCATGAAAGCCCTGTGTGAGTTCAACTGGTCCAGCCACTTCCATTCTCCCTCAGGCACAACAGTGATACTCAGAGCTCGGTCAGCCAGCAGAAGCTACTGACAACACAGAGTTGGACCGCATCCATCCCAGTCTGCAGAATCTCATGAATAATACCCATGAAACGCTTACAAAGACCTCGGCTGGGATTGTTTTTACGATGACTAATCGTTGGTTTACATTATAGTGGAAGCCAAGACTCTAAATATACACTGGCAGAAGCACAAACGGCTTACCTTTGAGGAGGTGGTCAGCCCTGAAGCATTCGCCATTCTTCACATCTTTCACCATGTAGTCAGCAAATTTGTCCACATGTCCTGATGTCCTAAATAGGTAAACAAATGAAAGTGCTGACTTGTAAAAATATGTTAAAATAAGAGCTATTTAATTCCATCCAATTAATATATCTGCAACCAGGCTATGGGAGGCTGCTATAGTGGCAGCTTTCATGGCTAAAATGGGAAGAACCCCCCCACCCTCCCCTAAAAAAAGCCACAGTTCAGCACTCTGGCGCTGACTCACGAGACACTTTCTCCTGCTGTTTCTGACATTGTCATTAAATAAATAAACATAAGCGATAACAAAATACTGTTTAACACTAATAGGGATACGTACTTGAGGACAGCCTCTGGGGTCAGCATGGTGCAGTCTATTTCCAGAATCTGCTCCTCCTGGATGAAGTGCTGCCTCCAGACCTGCAGGATGTTGTTCTTTAGGGCACAGCCCACAGGGCCGAAGTCATACAGGCCGCTCACACCTGAGGAGCATTACTGCATGGTAACAGAATGCTTAAAGACTATGTGTGCAATGATAATAAGCACCATCTGAGATCTTCTTTTAACATTCAAAGTCGTACCTCCATAGATGGCAAAGGCCTGGTCGTAAAAGAATCGCCTCTTGAGGGTATCCTCCATTTTTGTTCTGTCAACAATGTCATCTTTGGGTTGTAATGACAGCTCCTGCAATGCAAATGAAATGTTTCCCATTATTGACATATTTAAAATGTAGTCAGCTAATTTGATGTCCTCGGAAAAAAGAGAAGAAAATCAACCCATCTGTAACCGGGCTATGGAAGGCTGCCATGCATTACTTTACAGAATCAATATCAACACCATAATGGCAAACTTAATAAGTGAACAAACATGTTGGTGCACTTGCCAATGGTTAATGAAAGTGCATTATTATTTGCAGCACAGACAGGTTATTACTGAGTGGGATGACAAGCGTAGCAGTGGATACACATGTAACAATGTAATTGGCTTGGTAGAGCTTTTGATTCACTGAAACAAACTAAACCAGTTTGAATTAATTTAATTAAAATCCTCACCTTGGCCTCCAGGGTTCTCTTCCTGGCTTTCAGTTCAGCCACAGCTTTGGAGACATCCACATCAGGAGCTCCATCCTGTTTCATCTGGCGCACCAGTTCCCCCTGAAACAGAACAGAGACTTGGCATCAAGAAAAACCCTTGAACCTACATTTAAACTCCGGCCTGAGAGGTTTATAAGGGAATCGGCCATTTTGCGTACATACAGCAGAATTGATTTAGACTTTGCTCTGAAGCCCACCCTGATCACAACGTCTGCAACTCTGAGACGTGGCAAAGGCTGCAGGCTGCAGACATGACCGCCAGCTCGCGTCAGCTCGCGAGCAATGGCTGTCCTGCTTCACTGACAGCTCAGCCGGTTAGCCCGGTTAGCTAACATAATGTCACCCACTACAACTCGACTTGGCCCACGTCGGTAAAGACTCCGAGGCAACCAGCGGTACCTGTTCTTTGACTGCGAGCCTCAAAGGGGCGAGAATCTCTTCCATGTTGCCGCTCATGGTTTGTCTGTCCGGCAGCTGCAGCCACAGGCTTTGCTTCTTCTTTTTACACAAGCAGACCGACGTTGAAAACGGCCTGTTTTGGAGCAACTGCCGAGCGAACCGGACCGTAAACACCGGACGGAAGGCTGAAATCTCAGTGCTGGTCCTCAGCAGTGCTGATGCTGCGCTACGAAGCATGGACCGCCGGAATGAGAGCAGAGAATGATGAAATATCTGAAAACAAGTAAACTAGACTTCCGCTCTGGTCGAGAACTTTCGCTAAGACGGGAACAAGCGTTTGACGACTCATCGGCAGATTCGTCAAAAACAGTAACAAAAGAATTATATATATATATTTGTAAATATAATAATCCTTTATTAGTCCTGCAGTGTGGAAATGTACGGCATTACACAAATTGAGGGTAAAGTGCAATCAAGACGTAAAAAAGAAACAAGATTAAAACAAGTATTACATATAAGCAATAAGCAATACAATATCAGTAGTAAAGAAAGCAGTAAAGAATCCAACCCCAACTAAACTAAACTGGTTATGACAATTGTATTATATTACATTTATATTTTTGTAGTTCATCACGCTAAGCCACAATTAAATATATTTTGTATGTATTCGCCTAAAGGTCATGGTGATAGTTTTGGGTGGTAGCCTACATTCAAATATCATTGCAAGGGAACACAGCAAAGTTCCCATCATGACCTTTTGAGGCTCCTATTAATTTTGACTACCTATCTAACGCAATTCCCCCGAGCTAGACTTGACTTTGCCTTAAAAACATGTTACCTATTAATTCATGAATTTGACCAGGTTTCGTAATTGACCCAGATTCTTATTTTATCATACCCACATTTTAATTAGCTATTTGTTTTTTGGGGGGATTTCTTTTGCCAGTGGAAATGGCCTTCCATAAATGTATGAGAATACAGATACAATGTTATACAATGATCCAGCTAAATGTGTTTATATGATGGCTAATTAACTAACATTATGTTCCATGCAGGTAATACAGGTGTCTTAAATATTTAGGATGTAAAAAAAGTCTTGTTATTTATAGGAATTTTATTACATTTTGAAGAAACCTTGAATGTTCATTTATAACTTGAACTAGAAAGTGACATCTATTCCACTTGTTTGCTGCTTTTGTTGTTGTTGTTAAAATATAACAGCAACTATTTTCCCATGTCAAGGCTAAAAGAGCTGACAACTGGCCTACTATCAGAGCGGCAAGGGTTAAGTTTGCAAACGTGTTCAGGCAGAAGTAACATAATACTTTTATATAATAAGCCACAATAGCATTGTGTAGGGGTCCAATTTCAGAATCTATTTGTATTGTCTCAGTCAAACAAATAAACACATTTCTGAGTTTATCAACCATAATGTGTGTTGTGTGCACAAAGGGGAGGCATCAGGGTGTCAAAAAGTTGTTGTTTTTAAACATTGGTCCAGACTTTGTGTGCCAGATGCATGTATTCATTAGGAGACTTTCTATGCATTCAGGTTAACTCTTCATAGGTTGAAAGGTGCTCTTTTCTTTCTTTGTTCTACACCAGAGAACAGTAGGCTACGTATTGTCTGAGCTTCCTGGATGATGCAACAGAAAGCCCTTGTTTCAGGCAGCTCAGAGAAGCCTTCAGACTGATCACAAACAGGCGCCTCCCCTTGTTTCTCTTCCCCTGCTCTAGGAAAAGCCTGAAGAGGGAAGTGAGCGCAGTTGCGTCTGGAGCCGATCACCAGCTGACTGCCGGGAGAGCGGAGCGCTTCAGACGGGTCAGGATGGAAGAAATACTGGCGCCTCTAAGGGAGGCTGTGAGGGAACAGGTGAGAGATATCTGGTCGATTTAACCAGGTTTAAACATGCAGAAACCAAAACGCTGTCCAATTACTAGCATTTAGTGATGTATCCACCGACAACTACATCGATTAAAAGTGTTGATCGGAGAGATTATTAGTGCATATGCTTTCAATTTAAATGTGTCTGTTTGGATCATGTAATGATGAGTTTACATAGAGAAATAAAACCGCCTATTTTAATTCGTAGCAACTTGGCAGCAGTGTAGCCTACATAGTTCAAACAAACGTTAAACAAGTCTAACGTGATTTCTGCGCAGAACGTGCACGTCGATTGGCTACTTTGTTGCAAAATGTGTGACATTGAATGTTCTTTAATCGAGAAGTTATAGAGAGCCTCGTGGCGTGAAAACTAAAGTAAAAGTTACAATTGATGGCCATTGTGGCTCCAAACCATTCGTTTGGATTGTTTTGCACTTTATAACATATATATAATATAACATGAATTAATTCAAAAACAAGAAACTATTATACATTCTAAGAACATTTACATTTTTCTTTGGAAATACACTATGTTGTACATGTGTATACATTAAAAAAGAAAGTGTATTGTTACTATACATTTAGAACAAATGTAAATTACAAGGTACACTTTCCTCTGAGGAGTTGTGTGAAGTCAAGTCTTTGGTATTTCACCTGCAGGGTGACTTGGTGCATCAGTTGAAGGAAAAGGGCGTCAAAGAGCAGGAGCTGAGCAGAGCTGTTGCAGAGCTGAAAGCCCGGAAGAAGATTCTTGAAGCAAAGGTCAGAACGTTTTCCTTTCACTCTTTGGTTCCACTTTCTATTTGAGACATGTAATATTTACTTTACATGGTTTTTAGAAAGCCAGGAAGGATATTCTTGAAGCAAAGATCAGACTCTCACAGTCGCTGGTTAATCGTTTGCTCCACCTTTTTGGTTCCACTTTCCGTTTCCACTTTTCGGTTTAAGAATATTTACTTAGTTATTACATGTCATTTTTATTTTTGTTTTATTCATATTATTGTTAATCCTCACTTGTAGGAGCTGGCTTTGCAGCCCAAAGATGACACGGTGGACAGAGTGAAGATGGAGGACACCTTAAAGAGGAGATTCTTCTACGATCAAGCCTTTGCCATCTATGGAGGTGGAGTAGAAAGAAAAAACAAAACCACCAACAACCTGCTGAGTGTTTAGTACAAACATAGCATGTAAAAATGCAAAATGTTCCAACGTCCAGACTAATCCCCGACTGCTCCTCAGGTGTGAGCGGCCTGTATGACTTCGGCCCTGTGGGCTGTGCCCTGAAGAACAACATCCTGCAGGTCTGGAGGCAGCACTTCATCCAGGAGGAGCAGATCCTCGAGATTGACTGCACCATGCTGACCCCAGAGGCGGTCCTCAAGTAGGCGCCAACAAACTTTAAAACATGTACAAACTGAATGCACATATATGCAAATTTAAGTTTGCATTAGATGTGTCCTTAAACTTGTTGGCTCTTTTCAGGACGTCGGGACATGTGGATAAATTTTCCGACTACATGGTGAAAGATGCCAAGACCGGGGAGTGCTACCGCGCCGATCACCTCCTCAAAGGTGATGTCGTCCCACCATCATTCATATAGAGCAATCAAATGAGTTCCACCTGGTTTAATCCACCCGGAGCTTTCCTACATTTTCTTGCTTTGCTAACAAGGTGTCAGATTTCTTCCCACAAGAGGGAGATGAACCGACTCTCTCTCAGAGCAGATGACTACCAGTTAACTCTATTCATCTCAAACTGGCATGTCATTTTATTTTACAGACAGTCAAAATGTGTCTTTTCACATTATCCATCTTTTTGAATTCTCGGTGGAGCAAGTTTTAAAAGAATGTTTCAGATCATCTATTAGCTTTCACCTCTCTCACTGTTTAGTTTAAAAAGGTGGTCGACACAATTAAAAATAAGTGTAAAGAACAAAGAAAATAAACCCAGAAACTTAATTTGTACAAAATATTTGCAAGCACGGAACTTCCCATCGTTCATATTGGCCTTGTTCCACACAAAAAGCTAATCATTCATATTTAAGTGATTAAAAGTGTGATTTCCAGTGTGAAGCCAACATTTGATTAAATGACTAACAGCTGCAAATTATATGTTGTTTTCCTCTCACAGCTGACTTGAAAAAACTAATGTCTGATGAGAAATGCTCTGAGAAGGTGAACAAGATGGAGGACGTCATCACTCAGGTGGGTTGTTAACAAACACTTCTTCTGTACACACACACACACACACACACACACACACACACACACACACACACACACACACGCAGTCTGAAGTTTCTAGATATACTGACATCTGCTGGTTGGGACAACAGCCCTATAATGGTTTGCTCTGTGTTCTAGATGGACAACTACACCCAGCAGGAGCTGACGGACCTCTTTGTGAAATACAACGTTAAGTCTCCCTCCACAGGAAACGACCTCACACCTCCCGTCTCTTTCAACCTGATGTTTCAGACGTCCATCGGGCCAGGGGGGAACACGCCCGGGTACTGACCAGTGAAACACATGAAATGTCTCAAGTGAAATACACATCCGCTGTAGTAAACAACCAACTGCAACTTTGCAGCTACCTGAGGCCTGAAACCGCTCAGGGGATGTTCCTCAACTTCAAACGCTTGCTGGAGTTCAACCAGGGAAAGCTTCCCTTTGGCGCCGCTCAGATTGGAAACTCCTTCAGGAACGAGATCTCTCCTCGCTCCGGACTCATCCGTGTCAGGTAGTCAGAAAGTCCTTCATCAGTCAACTGCAAATCATACCGAGGACACCGTGAGACGTAAACTTCTCCCCCTCTCAGAGAGTTCACCATGGCTGAGATCGAGCACTTTGTGGACCCAAGCGAGAAGATCCACCCCAAGTTCTCCAACGTGGCCGACCTCGACCTCCTGTTGTTCTCCTCCAAGGCTCAGACCAGCGGCCAGTCTGCACACATCATGAAGCTGGGTGACGCTGTGGAGCAGGTGGGACTCATTTTCGATGTATTGTTATGCATAGGCTGTTTACCCTTGGCGCTGAAAACATGCCAAGTTTTCTGTGGATTGTGTTACTAATAGTCACTGTCACTATTATACAGTGGTTAAAAGAGGATTTTGTTATACATGTTAAATTATCTCCCATATATTCAATATTGTAACAGTATGGGCCATCAAAATGTCTTTATTATGCATCATTTTAGATTATTTTTGTTTGCTTTATAACTTTAATAAATAAGGTTTAAACTTAATTGACTTTCACTACATCAGTGCTGAAATACTGTTTGTAAAAAGTTATATTTTCCAATAAGCGATGTCAATCTGATTGATTTAGCATCATATTTAAAAAAAAATAGATTAACAGGATGATTTGTTGTAATAATGACTATCATGAAATCTTGTTTGCTTCTGCTGCAGGGCGTGATCAACAATTCCGTGTTGGGTTACTTCATTGGGAGAATCTACCTGTATCTAATCAAAGTGGGGCTGTCTAAAGATAAAGTGCGTTTCCGTCAGCACATGGAGAACGAGATGGCTCACTACGCCTGTGACTGCTGGGACGCAGAGTCCAAAACCTCCTATGTAACTCTTTTTCTCTTTTACTCACACATACAGTCTGAGACATTAGTGGATGCAAGTCAAGACTAGTTGATTTTCCTCTCGTTTAGGGCTGGATTGAGATCGTGGGCTGTGCTGACCGCTCCTGCTTTGACCTCACGTGTCACTCCCGAGCCACCAAGGTGCCTCTAGTGGCTGAAAAGCCCCTAAAAGAACCCATATCCTTCTTTTCTCCCGTTTAACAACCTTACACTCTGTACTCTCCTTTGGATTTATACGTAAACAGGCATTCTACAATCACTCATTGTGGAGCATGTTATTAATGGACACCAGCTGGATGCAATGTGGCCTTGTCCAGTGTCTTCTCTGATCCTACCAGCAGGGGTCGCCAAAGTCTGTCGAGTTTTAAAATGTGTTTATCTTTTCCTATTGCTACAGTCAGGAACATTTCTTGCATCCTATCTAACAAAAGAGTGGGCTGCCAACTGAAGTGTACACTTTATTCGTACTTGAGCATGAAAATTCATTCTTTATTTTGTGATCAAATCTTGTATGGTTTTCGAGATATGCACATGCAAAAGAAAAGATGTACACACTGTACGTATACAAAGGAACTCAGACAAAAAACATACAAAAAATAATATAAAAAATAAAACAAAGAATATATATATAAAATAAGGGTAGACATGCAAAAACCTGCTCACATATTAACATATATATGCACATACCTGCACACCCTAATACATACACACACATACATACTGTTAATTTACTCCCCTCCCACTGTTGGCGATAAAAAAATGTATTCTTAATCTTTGGAATGAATACATGTGAAAACATATTCTGAACTCCAGCTTCACTTCCCATTCTTTTCTGCTGTTACCTCCCATATTAGGCTAATTGACCTTGATCTATTCCTTTCACTTGCAAGCTACATTCCTCTGTTTGACTCCTTAACTTCTTCACACAAAGTGGTGAACGTCGTCCAGTTTGAGCCCAATAAGGGAGCCATCGGAAAGGCCTACAAGAAAGATGCCAAAGTGGTTCTGGAGTACCTGGCTGCCTGTGACGAATGCTACATCAGTGATCAGGAGAAGCTGCTCAATCAAGAGGGGTAATTTATGACTGCAGTGATCGCTGCTGAAGTCCATTTTTGTAGGTTTATTCATGAGATTCATGTGTTTTTGTGTGTTATAGACTGTACGTTTATTTAGAGATGTTTATGTCTGTAGGGAGTTCAGCGTTGAGACACAAGGCAGAACCTTTAAAGTGACAAAAGACATGGTCGCTGTGAAAAGGTTCCAGAAAACTCTGCACGGTAAGAGGCGACATTAAACCTGCTCTGAGGTCTGTGGAGCACAACAGAGAGTTTGTTGATGTGGGAAATCAACCGTCTCTATTTCCCACAGTGGAGGAGATTGTTCCCAATGTAATCGAGCCGTCCTTTGGCATCGGCAGAATCATGCACTCCATCTTCGAGCACTCGTTCCGCATCCGGCAGGGCGATGAACAGAGGACGGTGAGAATGCTTCAAAATAAGGAATCACATCCCAGTGAGAATCAAATGATGATTTCAGTTAAATTACTAAATTAAATTACAACTTATTTCTCCAGTATTTCAGCTTCCCTGCCACCGTCGCTCCTTACAAATGTTTCATCCTTCCTCTGAGCCAAAACCAGGAGTTCATGCCATTTGTCCAACAGTTATGTGAGTGTCATACACATTTCTTTATTATTATTTAAATTCAGCTTTATGAAGTAAAAAAAAAAATGTCTTGACTTTTTGAGAAATTCTCTTATTCTGATTTTATGTGAAGAGTTCGATTAGAAGATCAACATAACTCTCACATGTGTGGCTTGAATACGAAGTTGGAGATAATTAACTTAGCTTAGCTTGTTCTGTCAAAATCTGCCAACCAACACTCCTTAAGCTCACTAATTAACATGTTGTGTATGGGTGGGGTTATTTGCATATTTCCTCAAATGTAAACACTCTTACTTGAATTGTTTCTGAATTTTCTTCTCAAGTGTATCTATTCAAACTGACTACTCATTGTTGTCTTTCTCCATTTTAAGCCGAGGCGATGACTAAAATCGGCGTGTCCCACAAGGTGGACGACTCCTCAGGATCCATCGGGCGGCGCTACACCCGCTCCGACGAGATCGGGGTGGCGTTCGGCATCACCATCGACTTCGACACGGTGAACAAGACGCCGCACACGGCCACGCTGAGAGACCGCGACTCCATGAGGCAGATCAGGGCCGAGGTACAGCAATCCAACAACTTGAGCTTCAATGGACGTAATATAAGGAGTGTACGGCATAATATTTGCAAATTTGTTTTGTGCTAATGACACAATCATATTGCAGGTCGCTGAGTTGCCGGGGATGGTTCAAGATCTGGCTAACGGCACCTTGACGTGGGCTGAGGTGGAGAAAAAGTACCCGGTCTTTGAAGGACAAGAGACCATCAAGAAGGAGTAGCCAAACAAGAACTCCTCCTCTCCTGCTTATTTTACCAAATGCTTTTCTTTCTTCTTCATACAGCATGTTTGTATTTTCTCTCAGTGGTGAAGTGTACAGCAGGATCTGGAGATTAGAGCGTGTCACAAAGACTGCAGGAAAGCTACACCAGTTACCACCATGCTGGAGGGTTATCCCCGTCCTGTGACTTCTTTTCTAGCAGCGTTATTGTTCCTGGGCAACATCATGTGCAGCACTGATACTGTGCAAACAGAACACATACATACTGCCAGTTACGCACCTGACTTTCATACAATTCTTTAATACTGTATGCATTTGTTAACCTTTTATAATAAACCGCATACATTTGTTTTCTTTTTTGGGGGGGCGGTATTTATGTTTCTCACGCTGTCACGGGTAGCAAGGGGCAAGAGCTCATGCGCAGAGGAACAGGACAGGACTCAATGTGAATAACAAAAACTCTTTACTGAGGCAAAAGGTTCCAAAAAGCAAACTAGTCCAAAAAGGGGCAGGCAGAGAATCGGAGGTCAGGGCAGGCAGGCGGAGTCAGAACAGGCAGGTCACGAATACACACGAGTAACGCTAGAGAGCTGGGCGCAAAAACACAAGGAGACCAAGGAAGACAGAACTACAGACAACAATCCAGCAGGAGACAAGTGAAAGACTGGCACAATATAAAGGGGGGGAACACAGGTGTACGGCATGAGACACTAACGAGACAAGAGTGGCTGAGGGCAGGTGAAGGGAATGAAACAATCAAGGTAAAGTTATTTACCATCTTTTATTGACCCAATGCAACAATTACATAGCAATGGTAATTCAGATATATGTGTTGTAATGTATATAGTGATACAGTGCTACAGGTGCTTTGTCATAATGAAGACACCCTATCAACAGGTGTAGCTGCAGTGAGTGGGTTTGTGGCACCAGGGTGTGTTTAGGCTCGGCTGCAGACTGGGTGGAGCGGGTGTGTTGCAGAGAACGGTGTCTATTTGGTGTCAGCTGCTGGCTGATTGGTAATCAGCCCAGCTGAAGCCAATCGGTGTGTGTGTATCTGTCCCCATAAAGGAGCAGTAAGGACTGAGGAGTGGGGCACAGAGGCACAGTCTTACCAAATACAACCTCTGTGAATGCTCATCCTTTGGTGCTTGGGGGAGATTGACTGACAGGAACCTGTTACAGGGTTTATAGATTAACCTTCTGCTGCATCATGTAGGGAAGTACTGGAGGAGTTAAAACATGCAAACATCTAACAGACTCCTAAAGTTGTGTCTCACAGTGTGTCCACAGCCCTCATGTCCCGCCCCCGCTATGTCAGTGGTCAAAGTATAAATACATCATGTCACCTTTAACAGGTGGCAGCTCCCTCTCAGGGAGTCAGAGGGACTCACAGCCCACCCTGAGTGGATGTGGTACTTGCATGCTTTTTTTGTTTGTTTGTAATATGATATTTTAATCACCAGTTTTTTTTATTTTCTTCTCTTAAACCATTCTGGGAAAGTGCGTTGTTATAGCAAATCCTCCAGGCCCCGGCGACTGCTGCGTTCAAGGTCAGTATCACAGCAGGTGCTGCGGACGACAAACTGAAGAGCGTGACCGTGTGGCATTTAAACAGCAGACATTGTGAAGAGAAAACCGGCTTTAAAAAAAGATACACACACACATGCATGGATATTGTTATGGACCTGATTTGTGTGTGTGTTTTCTGCATTACAAAGCGATATAGTGTTGTGATGGAAAATAACTAAACAAATAACTTCAATCGAGTGAAGTTGTTTGGTTAAAAATAGCAGACAGCTGGAAGCTACTTTGTTAATGTCTTTGAGTTAATCAGTGGAAAGTTGAACATTTGCCCTTCACCATTTATTTGACCTGATAATCACTAGTAAAACATTCCAAAATAAAGGTTGCTTTTAGGACCTAAAACAAACATGAGCTTCATGTTATTGCATCATTCTACATTTTATGTACATTAGAAAATAAAATCAGCTTTTGATGTGTCTTTTTAAGATACAGAATAAAGCATGATAATCATATTTATATAGCATGACGTCGCGTATACACATACTTTTCTCGAGTGCAGTGCTGAATATTATTTGAATGAACTTTTCCCATTTTATTCTTCTCGATTAAATATCATGTTGTAGATATTGTGCACTATACTTACTGCATTTATTTGACAAAGATGACTTAAGAAGTAAGAAGTTACTTTTTAGAAAAAAAGATGTTACATATAAAACTGACAATAAACTTGAAAGGTTATGCACTGTTCCAGATGAAGCAAGCTAAAAATGATTTGACTGGTCTGATGTCGGTGTGTTCAGGAGCCTCCGGAGCTCTTTCTGTGTCACCATGGGGATCAAAGCTGCACTTCCCAAATATGAGATCTATTTCTACAACACGGTCCTTTGTCTGGCCATGTTCTGGGCGTCCAGCCGGATCTTTGACCTGTCCAGTTGTGAGTATCAGACAGTACACACAAACCACAACAGTACACACATACTTCGCTCTTGTCTGCTAATGAATACGACCCAGACACCGTTTGACATGAACACTATCACCTGCGTTGAAATCTACTCTCATGCGTAAAAGTGCAAAATAAAATCTTTTGAAAACTACTTAAACTAAAGGATACGTCTGGTGATATTCTATGTTTTCTTATTCTCTATCCAAGAAAAGATGAATAACAACAATGAATCATTGTGAATTGAACAACTCATTTTCATACGATCGTTCATATGATACCTTCGAAAAAGGTACTCCTCTTCTTGCAGTTTCTTTCTGAAAGTTCAGCATCGTGTGTCACTTTCCACTCGTTACATGTATACAGTCTTTTCAAAATAAACTTCTGTCTTCACAGGAAACAATAGTAAACAAAACTACTTGGTTAACTTTGGGTAAAAAATTAGTTACTTTAGTACGACAGTTACGTACGTTTCACACAGGGCTCATACAGGAGTTACTCATAACAGTGTTTTCAATGATTCGGCTGAACAGACCTCTCAAATAGCAGTTGGGCACATCTATGTCACCAAACACCTACTTATAAACATGGAGTTTATGTCCTATAATGTTGTTTCCTCCCGACAGGTGCAACCAAACTAGCATGAGGGAGTTGTTATGCATGCAACAGAAAATTAGAAAACTATTTTAATGATTCATTACATTTGATACAATGAGTGTGCACATTCTAAGTGTGCAGTGTGTGCTCTCTGGGTGCCCTTACACGTACACACAAGAGGCCTTTTGCACAGCACTTTTCTTGACTTGCTATATTAGGAAAATTACAGGTGTTACTATTAACATTAAGGATGGCTCCGTTTTTTCTACTTGGACTAGTGTCTTCTGTGTAAAAGGCCGATGCAACATCTCATAGTTCATAGCCTCAGGAAAAATAAAACTTAAAATGATTACACTTCTCCAAAAGGTGGACAAGTGCAACACATGTATGTGTGCAAACCAGTTAGATACAAAATGCTGCTCGAATAAAATAACTTTACACACATGCTCCCATGCAGATGTGCAAACAAATATATGAACTTCTCAAATCTTATATTTGAAAGAAATCAGTGCCTTTGTTTCCCCAAGAAATGAGTTTGCTGCAACCTCGATGTTGAGGCATGAGTTTAGCTTTGTGTGGCGGTTCCATCCAGACGGCACAATGCAGCACAGTGACTGTGAGGGGACGAGTGGGAGCTATGCAGACCCCGCAGAGGAGATCAGATGTCCGTATTAATACCACACAGCACAAGAGGAAAAGAGGACTTGTGTTCACTTTGGAACAAAAGTTTGACTTCTGCACTCAAGGACAAGACCGTTTTAATGATAGAACACTAAATATGATAGAAAAATGTATTGATGTTGGAAATATTCTGAAAGTTTATTTAGTCTCTTCAAATGTCCTAATTTCATTAAAATTGTACAAATTCACAATCGATTTTTTTTCTTTCACTATTTTAAGCCGGTGCAAACAGAAAAACGTTCAAAACCAGCGTGACGCCAGGATACTTCGGGAGGAAAATGGTGAGACAACGTTGATCGGTAATCAAGACATTTTCATTGTATTATATTTGTTTGTGTGTGTGTATATATATATATACATATATGTTTCATTTTATATACATATATATATACTTCATTTTGTATTTTATATTTTACTTGTATACATCTATATCTTTCATCCCTGTTTTTTATATTTTATATTTTATTCTCGTGTGTTTAGTTTATTGGTGCTGCTACTGTGACGACAAATTTCCCCTTGGGGATTAATAAAGTATATATCTATCTATCTATTTACCAATAATGTAAAAGATGTTTCTTACTTTTCTATTTTTTTCATTGAATTCAGGATACGGCTGATGTTGAGTGGATGATGTGGTTTTCTACCTTCAGAATGCACATCCTGTTCGCTCTCGCTGGCCATGTGCTGTTCGCTAAGATCTGCTCCATGTTGGCTCCACAGGTGCTTCTCCTGACCGACTAATTGATAAAGTGATTGAAGAAGAGTGTGTCTTCTCGGGTTTGAGGAGGTGAAGGAAACACTCAGCTTTGCCTCTCACTGTGTTATTCAGAAGAATGCTGGGTGACATTTGAAATCCTCTTTGTCACAATTTATTTTTACAACATTGCACAGTCGCTTTTTATATCATTAGCTGAACAGCAGATGATGAATGGGACCAGGTGAAAAGAATATAAATAGAAATGTTGCTCTATATCAGGGCCGTTTGATTTGGTTCACTACACCAAAGGCCTGTTTGCGAACGTCTATCCACAAGTGTAGATTTTCTAATATTTATTTGTATAAACATTTTCTTGATAATCATTGGACATGTTCTACCAGTATATGAGATTTATCAATTGACTGTAAAGAAAAGTTATTATCTGCTGCTTTGTGGAGCAATTTAAATTGACAGTTGATAAATATAGAGCCAGACAGGAGCTGCATCATGACTTTTAGAGAAAATATTAATATTTAAATCTTGGTGTCTAGCATTTAAAAGGGGGCTTTACTGTGTGCAACCAGTTGGTGGAAAAAGTACTAAAGTACCAAAACCGTATTCCAAAAATAAAAGTAAAAGTAATCCTGGTCAGTGTTTTACTATTATTTACATTGCGTTGTAGCGTTGTTTTGAAAAAATAAGTTTATTTAGTTAACATAAAAGGATATTATGTACTCATAATAGGACAATTTAATCTTTCAGTTTACCAGAAAACAAAATGTAAATCCCCAGACTTAGAGATATGTGTTTTTATTGAACATGCTGGATATGAACAATTGTAATTTGACAGCTGTCAGATCAATGTAGTGGATTGAAAGTTACAGTATTTGCCTCAGAAGTATAAGTAGAGTAGCATGAAATGGAAATACCCAAGTAAAGTACAATTACCTTGAATTTGTACTCGAGTACAGTACTTGAGTAAAGGTACTGATGACTGGCGGTGCCGCTACCTTTCTGTCCCACAGTACAGGTCCCTGGTGTGCATGGTGTACGGGCTCCTGGCCGTGTGGACCAGTATGGGCTGGACCTACGTCACCCTCATCCTGTCCCACTGCATTCTGCTCTACAGCATCTCCTTGGTGAAAATCCGCTGGCTCTGCTTCGTCAGCGGTCTTTGCACCCTCGCCACGTTCAAGTGTGAACCCTTCGTGTCCTGGCAGGTAAACTGCTGACACCTAACAGAAGTTACACGACACACTGTATTTCATATTAATGGTTTCTTGCTTTATTTCCCCCCCGTTTCTCCTCCGTGTACAGGCTGGCTTTGTGGAGGGCGACTTTGAGCTGCGTCACGTCCTCTTCTATGGAGGTTGTGGCTTTACAATCATGCGCTGTATGAGCTTTGCTCTGGAGAACTGCGAGAGGAAAGACGGAAACTACAACATCCTGGAGCTGCTCAAGTATAACTTCTACCTACCCTTCTTCTATTTCGGGCCCATCATGACCTTTGATAAGTTTTATATTCAGGTAAGTTGAAATAGGAAGAAAACAACTTTGAATGAAGTCCATGGTGGAGGCTGGCAGTCTGAAAAGCTGTCGAGGCACTCTGAGATAAGTTAAAAATCAATACACGGGTAATCATCCCTCTCCAGTCTTCATCAGGCTATGAAGTGCCATGAAGACAGGTCTTTAAGTTAAACCCCTCAACATGTTAAAATACCCCACATAAAGAGACCTCTTACAAGACATGGCAGTGGAAATTATTGCAAACGTGGACTGAAACAAACTCGCATGTATACAGGCATACAATGAGGGTGATATTAAATATGTATTAATATATATTAAATCTCTATAGCCACAACTGTAATGTGAAAAAACTATGAGGAAGGTATAATGTGGGTATAAAACACACACACACACAGGTCAAAACATTATGACAATATGTTCACAGTGGTACTGAATGTAGAAAAATCACATAAATGCTTTATTACATAATACAAAAGTCACAGAAAGGGGGAGAAGTTCGTCTCCTTGTTTTTTGCTTCTTCTTTATAAGATAAATAATTTGTTGAATTTTTTGCCTTCAAGTAAATAATACCTGCTTGCATAAGTCATAGGCATAAGTATGTTGAGGAGGTAGAACCTTACAATAACTCCCATAAAAATAAAAATAAATCATCAATATCAGAAAACATGAATATCCTGATGTGAGGGGGGGGGGGCCTCTATCCCAGAGGGCCCTTGACTGAGCTGTAGCAGAGCAGCGTGGAGGTCTCTGGCTCTGTGACACGCCTCTGCTTCCCCCTGCAGGCCAACAAGTCCGACCTGACCAGGAAAGAGAGGGAGATGTGGAACATCAGCCTGCAGGGCCTGAGTCACCTGGGAGTCGTCGTCGTCGTGAACGTCCTCTTCCACTTCCTGTACATCCTCACCATCCCCAACGACATGAAGCTGCTAAAGCACGCCTCGGACTGGGCTCTAGGTCTGTGCCCCCGCCCCCAAGTTTCAGGATCTGTGGCATGTTAACCAGAGCTCACTTCTTTGCCGATTGTGTGTGACAATACGCCGACTGCATCGCTAATAACTGCCTTGTTTCCAGTGGGCCTTGCTTACTTTAACCTGGTGTATGACTGGGTTAAGGCCGCTGTCATGTTTGGAGTCATCAACACAGTGTCCAGACTGGATCATCTGGACCCTCCCAAGCCACCGAAATGCATCACGATGCTCTACGTGTTCGCTGAAATGTGCGTCCAGTTTACACAGATCACATTTGGCTCATTATACCGAACAAATCAGTCAATCAAATTGTTGTTGTTGTCTTTCACAGTCATTTTGACAGAGGGATCAACGAGTGGCTGCGCAAGTGAGATCAATACATTTATTTCAAAGTCGTATCGATTTTTTGACGCATTTCGAGGTTCTGACGCCGACTCGTTATCCACAGGTATGTGTACGACCACCTGGGAGGAAGACACGAGAACGTGGTGGAGGAGCTGGTGGCGACGCTGTGCACCTTCGGCATCACCGTCCTGTGGCTGGGACCCTGCCAGGCGGTGCTCATCTGGGCTTTCTTCAACTGCCTCGGCCTCAACTTTGAGCTGTGGACCGCCAAGTTGTTCTCCATGGAGCCTTTTGCTTCGGTTGAGGTTTGCAGGCCGAGGTCGGCTTTGACGCGTCGGTTGGGATGCTGACACAGAATGCTTTTTATAATGCGTCTTAATGTTTTACATACAGATGGCCATGCCAGAAGCGACATCCCGCCGGATCCGAGCCATCTTCAATACGTTCAACTTCTGGAGCATTGTGTTGTACAACATCTTGGCCTTGAACAGTTTGGACTTTGCCAAGTTGGTGGCAAAGCGGCTGCTTCTTAAAGGTGATTTAGATGTTTGATCTGAGCAGGGTTTGACGTTTGGTTCAACTCTATTAACGGTGTTGTTGTTGTTGTTGTTTACTTTCTCAGGCTTCCCTGTAACCACCATCATCGTCATGTTTGTGACCTACTGCCTGATTCAAGTGATTAAGGAGAGAGAGAGGAGGCAGGCCCTGATTGATGATCCCGATCCTCTTCCTCCTGCTGCCCCTCAAAGCGCCGCCGCCACTGCAGCTGCTGCGCCCGCTGCTGCTCAACCAGTCGCAGATCCCAGCAAAGCAAAAGCAGAGTAGATGTTTGATGTTCAATTCGCTAATCGAAAAGGATGTAAAAATCCAAGAGTATGATCCAAAATGGCCAGTCCACATTCTTGAATGAATTGTAAAATTGATGCTCGGTTTCTGCTGATGTAGGAAAAAAAAAGTATTAACTGTAAATACGTTTTCCATCATTTAACTATTTATACTCAAAATGGAGAAAAATAATTGACAGTTACTGAAATATAATATAATAGTATACTATACAGTAGCCACTTAAAATGAACAAACGATACATTTAACACCACTTTAAGTGTGTCAAAACTGAATTAAATGTTTCTGAAACGTTTGTCATCAATGCAAAAAATAAACCAATAAAAGCTGTGTTCAAATCTTCTTGTGTCTGTATGGAGAGTTTCCCTTCTGATGGAGCGGTTTAAATAAGAATGAGAGAAGGGGGCTTTTTCCAGCAGGCGAGTCAGAGTCTCGTCATTAGTCTCGTGAAGAATTTCTGTAGTGTGACAGAAGCAGTTGGCAGCTTTATTTGAGCTCGATGCCTCCACGCTGGAAACACGTGACGCTCTGGTCACACCTGTGGTGAATCACTACCTGCACCTGAACATGCGATGGAGGATATTTAGAATACATTTTCTCTCTAATTGATAGCATTGTCTAACATTATACATTTTTGTGTCTAAAATGTCTTTTATAAAAACGTTTATTGTAAAAACATATCCACAAAACATTTTAATGAATACATATTGTCATTTGTAAAAATAAAAAAAAAGACTTAATAATTCCCCATTGGTTTTTCGAAAACAAAAGTAAATCATCTTTGTCGGAGACTATTTTAAGCTGCGGTTGAATACATAGTTGGTGAGCTGGTGAGTATTTCTGGCTGCAGAGTGGTGTGTGTGGGATTAAATAAAATAAACTAAATAAACTACAGTGCCCATGTTCATGGTAAAGAAGCCACGCCACCCAGTGCGTTGATTAAGAGTTAACATTGAAGGTCTGGGCGCAAAGAAATGAAACATATCAGCTTTGCAAACTTAGAAAATAAGTGTTGGTAGTGTTGCAATCATGACTTACTCAGATGACCCCAGAGGGGGAAGCCTCATTTACTCCAGATCCATCCGTGACTCAGGGTGGACATATTTCCCATGAAGCAATGCTGTCAGCTGTCTTGAGAGTGGGTGGATGTTCCTGGGGAGTGGGTAGGGGTGGGGTTGGAGGTGGGACAGGGGATTGAAGCATGGATATTGCATTTCATGTTCCAGAATAAAGCCCGCAGCTCCCCACCGACCACCCGGACTATATATAACCGACCAGTTGGAGCTCAGTTGAAGGTTCAGGACAGCTGAAGCAGTGGGCCGGCCCTGAGTTCAGCTGCATATAGCAGGCCGACTGTGCTTCTGAATACACTTTCAAAGCTAGAAAGGACAAAAAATCAGCTGTAAAGAAGTTTCATTTTGTGTGATTTGAAGCCCCTAGAAGGCTCCTCAAACTCAACGATGGCTCTGCCGTTAGACCCCATGGACGAGCCCAGGATGTACCAGCAGACGCTGCTCCAGGACGGCCTGTTCGACCTGCTGGAGAACGACAAGCTGGTGGACTGCGTGCTGAAAATAAAAGACAAGGAGTTCCCCTGCCATCGGCTGGTCCTGTGCGCCTGCAGCGCTTACTTCCGCTCCATCTTTCTGTCCGACCTGGAGGAGAGCAAAAAGAGAGAGGTCGTCTTGGACGATGTGGAGCCCGGCGTCATGGGTCTGATCCTCAAGTATCTGTACACCTCCAAAATCAACGTGACGGAGCAGAACGTCCAGGACATCTTCGCGGTGGCCAACGTGTACCAGATCCCGTCCATTTTTACCGTTTGTGTGTCTTTCCTACAGAAGCGCCTGAGCCTCAGCAACTGCCTGGCTATCTTCAGGCTCGGCCTGATGCTGGACTGCTCGCGGTTGGCGGTCTCGGCCCGAAACTACGCCTGCGAGCGCTTTCAGCTCATCTCCAGAGATGAGGAGTTCTTCCAGCTGCTCCCCGGCGAGCTGGCGGCCATTCTAGCAAACGACAATCTGAACGTCGAGACGGAGGAGGCGGTGTTCGAGGCGTTGATGAACTGGATGTCCCGGGACACCGAGAGCAGAGAGAAAGATCTGCCGGGTTTGCTGGATTGCGTTCGTCTGCGTCTGGTCAACGAGGATTACCTGACGGACAAAGTGGAGAAACACAAACTGATCGCCTTCAACCCGGAGCTGCAGCAGAAACTCCAGCTGATCAGGGACGCTCGCGCTGGGAAAATGCCGGAGGTTAAAAAAAGCAAAAAGGAGGACGGAGGAGCAGAGAAAGATGGGGATAATGAGGAGGAAGAGGAAGAGCTTCTACCCGGCATCCTGAATGATACTCTGCGATTTGGCATGTTTGTGAGGAACTTGATACTGATGGTGAACGAGGCGGGCGCCGTGGCCTACGACCCGGCTGGAAACGACTGCTTCGTCGCGTCGCTTTCCACACAGATTCCCAAGAACCACACCAGCCTGGTCACCAAGGAGAACCAGATCTTTGCGGCAGGAGGATTATTCTTTGATGAACAGAACAAAGAAGATCCACTGTGCTCTTATTTCCTACAGGTAGGGAAAGGCTCTAAATAAAGATTTAAGAGAAGAAACATGTTTAAGTGACCCCTCTACTGCTGGATGATGCTCAATATCGGCCTTTTTGCCAATGATGGTTGTATTTAAACCCTAAAAACATTTTAATGGTGGTCAAAAGTTCCAGAGATACCAAATATGTCAGGATTAATTCTGGGAAAATGTGGATGAAATTATGCAGAAGACATCTAGAATATATCCGTTTTGATGGAATAGTGCAGCCAAACAAACCATGGAGCTTTGGGTTTGAATATCTTACTCAAGGTAATAGTCGTATAGCTTTTTAAAAATTGTTTATTCAGTCAATCAAATCAAATACAAAACAATATTATCCTATACAAAAGAGAAAGACTGAAAAGGTATAGGTAGAAGCAAAAAAAAATGCTTATAAATTCCTATCCTAAATTAAAATCAAAATAAATCAGAAAATTAATATAAAATAAAGAAGGTGGAACAATAAGATATGTTATATCTGCATAAGGGTGAACACGTTCAGTGCATCTACAGCGTTTGTGTCCGTCTGCATGTGCTACAGAGGCTCTACTTCAGGTGCAAAAACGTAACCCCATTCACAAATGTTTGACCTCTTGTGACCTCAGTATGACCCGGCCACTGCCGATTGGTTGGGGATGCCTCCCCTCCCATCACCCCGCTTCCTGTTTGGACTGGGTGAGGCTGAGAACTCCATCTTTGTTTTGGGAGGGAGGGAACTGAAGGAGGAGGAGCAAACGCTGGACTCAGTTTTGGTCTATGACAGAGAGTGAGTAAAAGTTCATATAAATCATTGAACGGAGCGCTATTCTCCGTTCTGAATCCTGATTAATGTACACCTTTACAGATCCTTTAAATGGGGTGAATCAAAGCCACTACCTTACCCGGTCTACGGACATGCAACCGTTTCCCACAATGATGTTGTTTATGTGATTGGAGGAAAGGGAGACAGCAAGTGAGTATTACATTGGATTAAAATATTGATATCCATCGGCGAGAGCTTTATTCTTTAATCCAGCACCACATGGAATAGGAGTATTTTATCTGAATACAAATCATATGAATTCTATGTTCTTTGTGTCTCTTGTGAAAAGGAGCTGTCTGAAGAAGATGTGTGCATACGACGCCAGGAGGTTTGAGTGGAAGGAGCTGGCACCCATGAAGGTCGCACGCTCTTTATTTGGAGTCACCGTTCATAAAGACAAAATATATGTGGCTGCAGGAGTCACGGACACGGGGCTGTCCGACTCTGTGGAGATGTACGACATCGCTACGAACGAGTGAGTTCCTCCAACTCGCTCAGCAAACTGCGTTGGGCATCAAGTTCCCTGGGGAACCCTCAAATTACAAAATGTGATTTATTGTGCCGTTTGTTTGAGCACTTTGCAGAAAGAGAAAAACACACTGGCGAGATATTGTTGGGTTCACTGGGTTCATGCATTTTCAAGTTGCTTTCACTGAATAAAACTGCTGTTCTGTTGTTCATCACATTTTCATATTTACTCACTTATTTTAAACACTTAAAAAGGTTACATTCTGCTTAAAGATATACATTTCTCATTGAAGCTTTTAGAGCCCACTAGGTGTACTGTTACTGAACTGTGCCTCTGTGTGTGTGTGTGTGTGTGTGTGTACGTTTTCCAGGTGGTCAGACTTCGTAGCGTTCCCCCAGGAGCGCAGCTCTCTGAACCTCGTGTCCGTGGCTGACCGGCTGTACGCCGTGGGAGGGTTCGCCATGATGCCTTTGGAGGACAGCGAAGAGATTGTTCCCAGAGAAATGAACGACATCTGGAGGTGGGTCATAACAGAATAATTCAAACTTTAAGCTCCTGGTAGGTTTATTTTTAGATATGATTCCATGAAATTGCCCTTGGTCACATTGGACCACCTTTTTTAAAAGAGAAAGTAAAACAGGAATTCTCACTAATCATCTCAATCGTTAAATTGAACCATTTGTTCTTTGCTGTTAATTTAGCCCACGTGTGTGTGTGTCGTGTTCCATGATATATACAACCATTACCAGCCCTGTTGAGTGCTAGTTCCTCAGTGTGTGTCTAAGATTGACCTTGGAGTCTGTTAACCTCCACAGGTTTGATGACACAGACAAGAAGTGGAAGGGGATCCTCAAAGAGATCCAGTACGCTTCAGGGGCCACTATTCTGGGGGTCCGCCTCAACACCATGCGCCTCACCAAGATGTGAACCCCCTCTGGTCCCTGCTTGTTAACACAAATCTGCTCACAGGGATCTGCTCCTGTATAGCAGCTAACTGTACTTTTAGCTCATGCACAATTTGTTAGGGGGGTTGAAGCCATTTTTAAATGTGTTTGAGTGATTTTAATCTGACTGAGATTGTAAAACTGTAAACAATCTGTAGCCGGTTGACAATTTTTGCACTGTAATAGAATAAACTGTAAGTATCTCACACCAAATACGTATGTGAGCTTTAAGGAAAATGTGTTCGCGATAAGTTGTGCATTTCTCAACAGATTACAGACCTTAGAGACTTTTTGCTGGAACATGATACAGTTTAAAAATAAACACACAACACACATCTCTTTTTGCAATAATATAACTATACTGTTTAATATTGAAATGATTTCATTACGCTCTGCTGTGTTAGACAGTGAACACGAGTCAATAATACAATAAAAGAGAGAAAATACAGTCTAATGTTATTAGCACCTCTAGACACTATCGTCCTTGTACGGTTTTTTTGTATTTTAATATAGCTGAACTAGACAACTACTGTCTACACATGGTCTTTGTACACCAGAGTTAACTAAGACATAGTGTTTACATTATGAAGAAGAGAATCAGTAAATAACAGTACACATGAATTAACACAGCGGCAGTATGAGTAGATATGGGAAATGGAGAGGGCATGTGGATAATACATCTTTGAATTGGCATTGGTGCCTATTGTTATACTCACAGAAATCTTTTCCCAAAAAGAGGGAAAGTCACCACCGAACAAACTTCTTAGAACAGCCAACCAAACTCACACATGCAAAGTAACCAACAGAAACTGACAAAATGAAGTAAAAGTTCATCAAATATAAATGACCACATCAATAATATTTTCAATTTAGCTTAAAATAATAATTAGCTAGATAATGAAGCTAATTATATTAAAGGGTATGTCTTTTGTTTATAATCAGACCACAGACATTCTTTTATTTTATTTTAAGGAATTAATTATATGGGATTTTGTGTCTCTAAAAAACAAAAGTAAAATACAAAATATAGCTCTTTGCTGGAGATTTAAGGAAAGTATAAACATGTAAATTTTACTAGGACTGCAATAAACAATTATACTATTCTTAGTAAAAACAAAAAAACAAAAACATGAGAATGTTATCTTTTTTGAAGATTAATCAATTATCAAAGAAGTCGTTGAATATTTTCTGTCACTCCATTTTAATTATTTAACAAACAATAGATTTTTTCAGTTATATTCTTGATTTGTTTGGCCACTTTCTGTCAGTTTTGGGGCTCCATAAATTTGCTACACAAAATATGGTTAGTAAAACAAACAAAAAACTAAACGGATGCAACGGAACAAAAAAAGAGCCAATTATTTTCCATTTTCAAAAGAGTAACGCATTTTCTTACATTCTTACACACACACACACAATGCTTTCTTACCAATATCATGAAATCTTCGTAACTGCTATAATTTAAACAGCAATATTCCCAAAATCTTTCTTGAAGCTGAAGGCAACAAATTCACTTATTTTGGAGCCACACTCTGGCTAGCAGCTAAACCCCAAAACTACAAATCCCAATAGAGACCCTACTTGGCAACCCCATGAGCACTCTGCTGCGCACACACTGCCATGCTCAATGCGCCACTTAATCAATGACAAACCCTCATTTAAGGACAAGGGCAGGTCCATCTTCTCCTCATCTGAAACAAGCCTTTGGCTGCTGGCCTTAGTTCAGGACAATTTGGCTATAAAAACACATTAAGCCTACTTGCCTAGAATATAAAGACTCTGCTAAATGTCCCTTCTCAGTTTACAGAATATCAGCTCTTCAGTCACTTAACTGAAATAACATATACTTGAAGAGATTCATTGATACATTCTTTCAAGATTTGTGTGACGTCAGGGCTTATAGACGTCCGTCTCCGATACATTCTTAATGCAGAGTTGCTTTGATGACGTCTCAGATGGGTTTTGTTTGCAGCTGGATTTAGGGAGGACTTTGTTTTCTAAATAATAAAAAAAGGCTAAGGATTAACATTTAAATCCTGCTACGATGGATTTAGAATGCCAAATTTCCTCTGAAAGTTGTGTCATGAACTATTAATGTAATACTGTGTGGAAAGTGGGGTAAAACAAATAATCTGTTGTTGTTTTTTTACATTACCTTGTCTGTTCTTTGCCAATTAATTAAATACATTTTGACTAACTCATCTGCTCAGTGTCATTTACCTCCACAATTATGTTCATTATTGAGCTTGTTTGATTCATTATCCCAGCAATTGATTAATACGAAGAACATTACTTGTGTAGATTCTACTAAAATATTTAAAACTGATTCCAAGAAATATAGTAGGACTTCTTTTTGCTGGGTCTAAACAGTTTCAACATCCCTTTGGTCTAAATAAAATGTTAATTCAGATGACTTAACACCAGCCAAGGCAACATTTCTGGCAGGAATTGCATTTTTGTAATTTCCTTTAATCTTATGCCATGGAAATATTAAAAACACACCTGCCAAAAGCAGATTTTGATTAATATAACTGCTACTATTAGCCTTTAAACCACACTAACTGAACTGTAATATAAAGTGCTCGCAATAACTGATCTTTCTCATTACTCAATTGGCAACTGACAACTTCCTTTACATTTTCTCCATGAAATACAACAGTCACATATTAAAGCTCCTTCTATGAAAGAGAAAACCTTGTAAGAGCTAAAAACTAATTTATCTTAATGTGGGTAATAATTGGGTAACAAGCCAATCCGAAACAGCCATAGCTGTGATAGCTGTACTGTATGCATCATCGGGGAGTAGTCACAAATTATTGTAAACAGAGCGGCACAGGAAGACTGAAACACCAGTGAAGGTGCAGGGTGAACCATAACAGTCTCCTCTCACTTCTGCAACGACAAACTTTGGTCTAATTTTGAAAAAAATAATACAACACAAATATTTTTTGCGCGTCGATATATCCACACGGTTCATTTAAACGTAAAACGTATGCATTTGGATTTAGCCGGACACAATTCAGCCATCTCTTGCTCACCTTGTATCTGCATACATGTTCCCCGATATGGGTTAGAGTGTGGCAATCAAATTCAAAGTGCATAAATCAGTAGTATTCACTACTATCCCTCCTCTTTTACCATCAGCTACTCCATAACATACAAACATTCAAATCCCTCAGAGTATAAGGCGAATACACAAACTATAAACACAGCATCTCAGTATTGTTTCTTGGGCTAGTGCTTCTGAAAACATTGACAATTACTTGATAAGTAACGTTACATCTTTAGCCTTTCTAAGAATCCCAAAGTAATACGAGTGTCTCCAATGATCATAACTATGGATACGCAATACACTAAAAGGTCGGCTTTTCTCTTTCTTTCTCGTGGAGCTAACAGAGTGCAGTTTACTAAGCTACCACAAGAGAGCAACAGTCCTTATGTTTTTAAGACACTGTTAGTCCTCTCTCAGTCAACAATCAGCAGCCCTAATCTACCAATGACTAGCTCAATCCTTAGATGGGTATAAAATAATGGCAGTTACACCATCAAACTGCTCAGAATTTCTAAATTGTAGCTCATTTCTGACCCTGGAGCTCCTTGTCCAGTAAGGCTAGATTGAATTGATCACAGCCAGAATATATATATATATAACAATTTAACAGCTCTAGACTTTTCATTTAAAGGGCAGTCTCATACTGGACCCTGTACAAAAGCAGCAAATCAAAGTACAAAACGTGTGTTTGACACATGAAGAAACAAAAGAAAAAGTTCCATTCTCAAATATCATCTGAAGTGGCCCAAACCATTTAGCCATGGCAGTTTAAGAGATACATGTACATGGGGTGATATAAAAGACATAAGACTACACTAAGGTGCTTTGCTTCAATTAGTCTTTTAAATAAAACAATGAACAGCTTATTACAGTTACAAAAGCTTATCCACAAATTCCAAAATTCGGAAGTACCAGCCAAGACGCACATGGGGGCACATTCAAATGACTCTCCAGATGTAAACATGAGGAATTAAATCACAAGGAAGAAACGCATAACAATATTTACAGGTAGGCCGTCTATAGATAGCTAAAGTGAGCGGGAGTGCATCAATAGTGCACAAAGACTCTTTTTGGATAATTAATTGATTGTAATGTCAGATTTAAAAGGAATATGTTGAGATGTTCGAAGGTTGGTTATCTATAAAAAAGTTTGCGGTGAGATTGCTTAGAATATAGATACCACTCTCATATTTGTTCGCTAAATATGAAGCTACAGCTGGCAGCCAGTTAGTTTAGCGTAAAGACACAAATGATATGGGAGAAACAGCTTTGTCCACAAGTAACCAAATCTATCTCCCGTCCCCTTTAAGATCACCATTTACCATGAAAAAAGTCGATCTGTGATCTCACAGGGAGCAGACGCCGGCTAGTTAATAAAACAAATAGGTTTTTACCACAATAAAGCCAGGAGGAGCCGTTATTACACTTTTGTTTTTTGAAAGATAACACATTGAAAGTGTAAATTAGTGAGCTTTATGTGTTGGGAGTTGAATTTATACACATTTTTAATCTTCAGACATGATCTAGCTAGCTACTTTCCTCCGTTTCCAGCTAGCTTAGCTAGCCAACAAGCTAAGCTAACGAGCAGTTAACTTTAGCTTCATATTTGGCGTACAGACATGAGCGGGGCATCGATCTTCCCATCTAACTTTCAGCAAATAAGTGTTTTTTCCAAAAAGTCAAACTATTGTTTAAACAGCTTTTTACTGACAAGGAATACATTCTTATAATTCTATTCCAGTAGGTTTATGACAAATAATGTGTGTCAAAAGTGCACGTAGAGTCACAAATGTTTAAGGGGTATTACTGCATATTTATAACGTTAATTTGCTTCTGCAGATCACCTTTGTAAGAAATGTACTAATTTATAATAGTGACATAATCATAAGAAGCCCTTTTTGTGATGCCCTCTGCTGTGCCAGAATTACTCACCATCAGTCTTGAGAGATTTAGGCGTTGTAATATAATGTTCATCATTTCACAATATACATCTTGATGAATTGTACACACTTACCGAGCAATGTAATCAGGTTGTTGTGATTATTATTATCCCTAACACTATTGGTATTCTGCAAACTAATTACACAAACTGGGTTTAGTTGGGAAATGCAAGTGAACATTAACATTAGATTTTAAACCCACAAATATACTGTTGGTCTGATTACATTAGGTTTTTACTAATAAGTCACAGAAAAGTGTGATATCGTCTCAAAGCCAAATCCACAGGAGAGGAGCACGTTTGCTTAATGTAAGCAAAAGATGAGTCAACAAATGATTCCATCTCCTGACTCGGGGGAAGCGTTGTTTCGCTGAACGGATATCTGAAGATCCACATCCCACGACTCACGCCTCACGCACGCTGCATTGCACGGCCGCCTCTCCCCACATCACAACTTCTCGCGTCCTTACACATTGACGCAACGTGCCACAAATAACACATTATCACAATTATAAAAATGGAGACTATTAGGAGTACATTTTAAATATCACTAGAGTTAAATGTAAGGTGCGGGATCGATTATAAATGCTGTATAACATTATCTAACTATAGCATGTGAGCTAACAGGATTTGGTTATTGGCAATTCCATATACATGTATATGCTCAGACAAATCAGCATTTGGTTATTGCTGGGTCAGATCAGAACCACTCGCTACATCTTGGCAGAGAACGATCAAAACATTTTTTTATTTTTTATTCTCATTATAGTGTGGGTTTTGCTCGACTGATGACCCTCATAGAGTAAGGATTCAGGAAACTCTTCTTTAGACTTTGTAAAAGATGTTACAATCAATGCATTGTGCAAGGCTCTGGAGAGATGTGTGCGGTGGTGGAAAATCCCAAATGAAACCAGAACAGAGTTGTGAAATTCATGAGGAGAGGCGTGGTGACGACACGTCCTACTGGACTCTGAGGTCATCTATTGTATTAAACAGAGTAAAAAATAACTATTTCTTATTGTGGTAGGTGTGTATGTGTGTTAGCCTTCAGTCAGCTTTTCCCTCAGTGTAAACGTCACTGAGGTGCATCCCTCTCCGGCTGCACGAGTCCTCTTAAAAGCTCTAAGAAAGACAAAAGTAACAAAAGTGCTTTCGATGCTACGGATATTTGTTAGTTGTTGGAGTTCATCCTACCGGCAGAGAACAGGGGAGGCGGTGGGGGTAAATGAGGAGTGGGAGGCAGCAGGGGAAGAGACAGCTGGGTGCCATGGAGGTGGTGCGGGCTAGAAGCAGCAGCGGGTGTGGTCGCAGACGCGGGCGGCGCCTGGCCGGAAGAGTCCACGGCGGGCGAGGCCAGAGGCTGATGGAGGCCGAGGGGGTCGTTGCCGTCGGTCACCATGGGGTTGCTGACGCGGAAGCATTTCTCCCTGTGGGCCTTGAGCATGTTGGAGAAGCGGAAGCGCTGGCCGCACACCTCGCAAGGGTACGGCTTCTCCCCGGTGTGGGTGCGGCGGTGGCGCTTCATGTTGGGCCGGCTCGTGAAGCTCTTCCCACAGATCTCACAGATGTACGGCTTCTCTCCTGCACAAAGAGGGACACGGAGAGCTGACCATTATGCCGCCTCAGCGCATTCTGCTGGTGGAAGGACGGCCCTGTCCGTCAGTGCTCCTATCTCCCGAACAACCTCCAACACACCTCGGGGGATCAGGGCTCTGCCAACCTTTAGACAGCTCAGAGTCATGATCACGAGTGTGTCAGCCAGTCCGTGCCAGTATTTGTTGTGTTTATCTGACTTTTGTGTTCTTTTTAGGGCTGTCAATCGATTTAAAAAAATTAACTAATTTATTTTTTTTTTTGAAGTGCGATAATTTAATCGCATGTCGCAATTAAAGTTAAAAAAAAAAAGTTTTCTTTTAAAGACAAAACTTCACACAGCTGTGTTTTTCAAAAGGCTCCCTACCTATAAAGTGCCAAAAGCCAATTTAATATAAGTGGATGATAAATTGTTTCTTTCTTGAAACATCAGATTAGTAAAAAAAAAAAATAATAAGAGCATTGTCCTTATTGGTTCATAACATTACACACACACAGCAGAACCAGTGGCCTAACTCTGACGCTGACTATCAAATATGTCCCTATGGAGGACTGGACATTGATTTATACATTTTTAAAAATTTAAATTCACGTTTAAACCTTGGTTTTACCCTGTCATTTGACCGAATCACAATACCCCCCTGCCGCCGCCTTAAGTTAATTGGCCCCAATGTTTAATAATGTCGTTTCAATTAACAAACACAACAAAACATAAGTCACAAAAAACTTAACAGAAACAATATTAATAATAAATATTTTTTTTAAATTTCTATAATTTTTCCAAATTGAACCCAAAGTGTAAAATAAATTTATAAAAAGGGTAAATATGGGAAAAAAATGAGAATAGGTCAAAATATTAAACAGGAAATCAGGGTTAATGATTTAAAAAAAAAAAAGGTAAATATTTAATCAAAAAAAAATTCCCTTTCTTTTTAAAGACTTTTCACACAGAGCTGTGTTTTCAGAAGAACCTTCACATAATACACAGCAAAGGATTTTAATATATATCGGATAAAGTGTATTTAATAGAAATAATCAGATTAGTAAAAAAAAAAATAAAAAAAAACCCATTGGTCCTGTCATCTTTAACACTGAACAGCAGAACCAGTGGCCTTTGGTATAACACTGACACCTGGTAACTGTTAACTTTATGGGCTGGCACTATAACTTTACATTTCTTTTTATAAATATACATTTAACAAAATAAAAACAAATCAACACACACCAAGACACAAACATAATCACACCCCAAATGAGAGTTGTTCAGTTTCCAGAGTCCTCTTCTCAAAATCCTGAGAGGTGTCCTGTTGTCTGAAATGAAAGGCTGCTGAACCTGAGGTCTCTGAGGTGCTGTGTCCTTTGGTGTGATTTACTGGGTTTCATGAGTTTGGTTTTCTGAGTGTGAGTTTTGTTGAAGGTTCAAGCCCGAAGTCTTTTGCACGTCGCCCTCTGTTCCCTTCCTCTGAGAATGAGAGGGGAGGAGAGGGAAGAGAAGGAGAAACCCGACTGATTCAGAAGGAAGTTAAACTGATTGGAAAACCTTATTTGGTTAAAGAAATGCAACGGTGAAAAAACGGAAATAAAAAAGAAAAATAATTTAAAATAAAAAAAAAAAAAAAAAAAAAAAATAATAAAAAAAAAAAAAAAAAAAAAAGCGTTAAGTTAATGGATTAACGCGTAGATTTAGTTCTTTTACCTATTCATTTGCGTATTGATTATTTATTTTATCTTTGAATCCCTGTAAATGAGGGCTTGCTTTCAATGATATCTAAGAGAAAATATTCCAAGACAAAGTTAAAAGGAGAGTGAGTATTGGACTTCCATTTGTCAAGAGGCCAGAAACATATCAAATTGAAGGTACCCTGTGGACTTTTTTTACCACTAGTTGTGTAAAAGAGCAGGGTGTGAGAGTGGGTCTCCATATTGTTTGAACTGTGAACATTCTTCATAAGTAGTGCATTAATTGACTCACCAGTGTGTGTCTTCATGTGTTCGTCAAAGTACTGTTTCATGTTGAAGTCCTTTCCGCACCACTGGCACATGAACTGCTTGTGTCCGATGTGGATGCTCATGTGGGATCGCAGCTGGTATTTGTACTGGAAGCGCTCATTGCAGTTCTGTAATGGCACACGATGAACATTTTTACACAAAGTCTTAACAACTAGAAACGGTCACAAAAAGAGTTCTCGGTGGATTTCACTCCATTCCTTTTTTTGTAAAATGTAACGTTAAATTAAACTGATCCAGGAAAAAGTAAAAACTAAGACATTCATCTCACTTGTGACAAAACACATTGAGGCATGTCAGTAATCAAAAAGTATTCATTGTGAAATATAAAATGCATTATGGGTACTACACATGTTAAGTTATGCAAACTTAAAATCTTTAAAAATAGGTAAACTTTTACAATTAGAAAGGCACGGTTCAGAAAAAAGTTTGAAACACAAGAATATATCAAAGTCTTTGCTTTAGTCCGACATGGTACTGTACATATGATGCTACGGTTAGCTAGCAGCAGGGAACTCCTTTTTTTACAGCAACTTTTATAACTTTTAGAATGAGCCCGCGAGCCGTTTCCCCCCCGCCCCCCGCTTCCAGTCTTTGTGCTAATGTTCCTGGTTGTAGCTTCATATACACTGTGATATCAATCCTCTCATTGAACACTGCGCAGGAAAAATTGGAAAAGTATATTATGACGTTGATTGACAACGATGCCAGAACGCAATAAACCAAACAGTTTGACTTCCTTGTGGAGTTTCCAGTGTATAAAGACAGCGAAATGATTTCTCTTTAATCAACACATATGGATCCCTGCCCGATCCAAAATCCTTGACTTTAACATTAGTATGTTTTACAAACCACAGGCATAAAGAGACTAATTTAAATTAAATGACATTCTAGACACCAATTATTTTTGACGATTACAGGTTTTAAATTGGTGGATATTAAGTGGAAACAGCAGCGTATTAAAGGAGCTCAAACCTCACACTTGAAGGGTTTCTCCCCAGAGTGCTGCAGAGAGTGAACCTTCAGGGACATGCTGCGCTTGAACGACTTCCCGCACGTCTCACAGGTGAACGGCATGTCCTTCGTATGAGCTAAAAAACACACACACACACAAGATATATGGTTCATGGTTTTGAATATTGAGACACTCAATAGCAGCAGGAAGACAAATAAGCATACCACGACCCTAAAATAGCACTTAAGGATGCTTTTTTATTGGCTAATTACGCTGCTAAGTACAATGGATGCGTCTCATCTGGTAAATAAACCATTTCCTCTGAAGTTTCCACATCCAACTTTCAAGTCACTCATTCAGCAGGAAGGATAAACAGGACTCGATACAAATCCTTTTGCCACCTGAACACATATCGACAGGGAGTGAGGCAAGTCTCTCTGGGAAATAAGATGCTTATCTCCAAAAAAAGTTAGAGAAAAGCCCAACACCCAAAACTAAATCACGCTCAACAATCAGTGGGAAAGGAAGCCTGAAGTAATAAACGGGAACAAAGCGTGCAACAGGGATCGCTGAGGTCGCTGCCACTCACCGACCATGTGCTTCCTGACATGAGCCATGGTGTAAAACTTCTTCTCGCAGATCTCGCAGGAGAACTTCTTCTCGGCGTAGCCGTGGACGATTTTGTTATGCTCGTGTAACGACCACAGCTTTTTGAAGGCCTTGCCACATGTTACACACTAAAGGGGAACAAGAGAAGAAAGAAACAGAACAGAGGGTAAAATATAGTTATTACTGGAGCTATTTGTGTATCATCTGGAACAATACAAGCGTGTGAGCTTACACAGATACTTGGGTGTTCACTCGAGCAAAAAGCAATTAAGAGTCAGTAGATTAAAGCAGAATATGATCTTCAGAACCACAGCAGGAGTCCAGCTGCTCACTGCCGAGAGCAGGTACTGAGACAAAGCACACTTTATTAATACTGCCAGTGGACTGTTTATGTACATGATTCTAACTGTACATGCACTTTGAGAGCTTCTACCATTTCCAAAAGCATACGTTTGGGTCTGAAGCCATCGGAGGCCAATTTGTAATATTGGGCTATATAAAATATACTGAATTGAAGGATTATCAATGCAAAAATCGCATTTAATTTCACCGATATAGACTTCACGTTTCAGTCGGTGATGTTGGATATTAAAAGCATTGTCATTTATTTGCCTCAACTTGGAATGATGTTTAATTGAGGCATCTTTAAAAGGAACATATATTGACTACATATTGTCAAAACATGAAACCGAAATTTTGCCTTCAGACTTGTGTAAAGCTCGGTGGTGGAGGAAGTATTCAGGTCCTTTTCTCAAAAAAGGAGCGAGAGTTTCCAAAAGACGATGAAGAGACCGATACAAAAGTATTCCTTCTCAATCATCACTTGTGGTCCTCTAAAAGTGTGTGGTGATGTATCACTCTGCATCGACAGACTCTCCGCTTGTATTTTCTCTTTTCTTTTAATTTTGTTGCATTTTTCAACATTTCTGGGCATCAAATTCTAGAAAAGCTTAGCAGGCATACAACTAATTGATTAAATCGACTAATTTAGAGGCCTTTAGTGTGTGTTGCAGAATCCCAACGTGTAACTAGTAGCTTTCCCCATTATTAGCTGTGGCTCGTGAACAAGTTGCCAGTAAAAAGTGACCCAGATGAGTGTTTCAGCACTTTTATGTAGTCTAAACTTCTTTCCTCTAATAACAACTTGAGGGTTCCAGAGATTTTAACGAGACGTGGTCACAGCAGAAGGCGGCACTACGAAATGCATCCGCCTTTACTTTGCATTGTTTACTAACATTTTGGTTTTAGGATCGTACCATTTCACACAATAGATATTTTTACAGAAGAGAAAGAAAAAAAATCTCTAAGCAAATAAAGCTTGCTTATGAGACAATAAGTTCACACGGTTTATTTGAACACATCTCAACTGTCTACAAACCATTCCTCTTTTGAGGGATAGAGAAAGCTAATGAGCTACAAAAGCTTTCTTCTTTTTGGACTCTCCCGCCCTCCGTTTTGGTCAACAATACAAATGCGTGTGTCAAATTCACCAACGCCGAACTCTTGAAACATGAACATGGAAGGGGATGTCTGTCGTCACGATCCGAATCCTACCTGGATGCTCTTCTCACAGTCGGTCTGTTGGTGCAGCAGCAGCTCGCTCTCCAGAAGGAAGCGTTTCCCACAGTTACTGCAGATCTGCATGCGGTTGTGAGTAACGTTCATGTGTTTTTCCAGGTACCAGCGGTTGTTGAAGACACGAGGGCATTTCTTACATGGATAATGTTGCTTCTCCTCCAGCCTCACTTTCTGGCACAGGCCCTCTGCATCCAGCGTCCTCTTCCCGCCCTGCCGCTGGTTGGCCAGCTTGGCCTCTGCCAGTGTCTGCTGCATGGAGGCGGTGGTGCCCGCAACGGCAAAGGCTCTGGCGCCCCGGCGAGTTCGATCCATCAGGGCCGGCTGCTCCAAGCCTGGAATGTTTAGAGTGTTCTCCTCCTCTTCTTCCTCATCTTCTTCCTCCTCGCTGCTCTGTCCCAGTATGTCCCCCCTCTTCAGCTCATCGTCGTCCTCTTCTTCACCAGTGTCGTCATCCTCCGCCTCGTCCTCCTCGCCTTCTTCGGAATCCCTCTCGTTGTCGCGGCAACGATCAAACATGGCGACCGCATCTGTGGCGTTTGCCGGCTTGGTCTCCGGCCCCTTGGACACGTTAAGGGTCTGGTTGTTGAGGTTGACTTCCACAATGATCTGGTCTCTGCTGAAGGAGGCGTGGATGTCCGCGGTCTTTGACTCTTCTCCGTTGCTCTCGACTTTGCAGAGCGCGGCCACCACTGCGCCGGCCCCGCCCCCTGACGCGTCCTCCTTCTGGTAATACCGCTTCTGTTGGGAGGCCGTCTCGCCCGCCTCCTCCACTCTCACAGAGAACAGGCTGCTGCCGTCCCTCTTGTACAACCTCCCCAGCGCCAACTCCTGTTTGATCTCCGGGTACAGCTGTCTGGAAGGCATCGCCACCGAAGTTGGGTCACCGCCACCGAGCCCTTCCCGGCTGGCCATATCTGCGCAGGTGGTCCTCAGCGAGTGGCTGCTGAGGAGTTCGCGGCAGGAGGCCGCGATGTCGCTCATCTGAAGCAGGGTAGCTGCGTTGAGCACGTCGCGGACGGTGCGGCTGCTCACCAGCAGTTTGGAAGTGTAAATGAAGTTGAGGATTTGCTGCAGGCCCTGCGAGGTCAGAGCGTCCAGCGACAGGTCCACTCGCCGCAGCCGTTTGCTTTGTGCAAAAAGGGAGTGGAAGAAAGGGCTGTAGGCCGCCAGCACGCCCTTGTGGGCTGGGAAGGTGCTGTGCTGACGCACCAGAACGATGTCGACGTCACACAGGTCAGGCTGGAAGAGGCGCTGCTCGTTCAGCCTGTCCATCAGACAGGTGAAGTGGAGAGCCACATCCTCCACCAGGGAGAACTCAGCAGAGGGGAAGTCTGTGGTCTTTTCCACTATGAGCTGAAGACGGAGGGAGAAAGAAACGGTTAAGATGGGAAATATTATCATGGATCAATATGATCAGTTAAAGCTTCAACAGTTCTTGTTATAATTGTGTGTGTATATAATATATACATTTTATTTTATATACTTCTATATCCCTGTTTTTTATATTTTATATTTTATTTTTTATCTTGTGTGTTTAGTTTATTGGTGCTGCTACTGTTACGACAAATTTCCCCTTGGGGATTAATAAAGTATATATCTATCTATATATATATATATACACCCACATACATACAAACATGTTATCACTTTGTCTTCTTATATCAGAGAACAGATGATTTCTCCCGCATAACATTGGCATGATTCTGTAATTTGACCTCCATCCTAAAGTAGTTATTATTCAGTCGTGATCTTCATGATTATCTGTTTAAGTGCACAGCACAAAGTCATAGACTGCATGCATGCTGCACAATACAAGAAAAATCAAAAGGTGCAACACTCAGCGCTCTGTGCAAAGTCCTCAACTTCCCAAGGTGGGTTTATTTTAGCACAGGAAGGGCAGGGTTTCGATCCAGACGGGATGCGAGTGGGGACAGAGCAGCAAACACACAAACTTACTCATATGAGATGTGCAATCATGCACAAAAAACAAATGCACACACACACACACACACACACAACAAACACAAACACATCGTCTGGTCTCAGCAAAGACCGAGTGCTCTGAATTGGTATTCAGTGCCATCTCCCCCCATTAGCCGGCTCTCTCAGCACACCGACTCACTACTGTCCCTGTGGAACGGAGAATTATGCACAAGACAAAACACGTCTGGAGAAATAATTATGGAAACCATGCAGAATAAATACCAACTAACACTGCAAACACTTAATGGAATTCATCATTCTAGGAATCTCTTCAAGGCAGAATAGGACAAGTATTAATATAAACCTTGTTTTGGCTGGACATGATATAGCTGTGAGCCATAATCACATCTCTACATCTCATATCTTTCAGTATTTAGAGTTGCATTTGCAAGATGGCACACACAATAAAGAAAAAAGGCAAGATATTAAATTCATATTTTATTTTAGGATTATTATGGCATTTGTTGATAAATTAACATTGCTGCCCAACATATTTAAGATCAATGAAATTACTTCATTGTTAAAGCTGGAAAATGGATTTGCATTTGGTCCTAACCTTCAAAATATGGTCCGTATGAAGAATTCAATTATGGGAGTGTAAGATTTATTCATAGTTTTGAGCTCCTAAATTGGACTCAGAGCCAGAGAGGAGTGAAGATCGGGTTATCTATCCCCGTGCGAGGCTACAGACGTCGCCCAAGGGCAAAACGCTGCAGCCGTAATCAGATCAAGTGTAAGTTGCAGACTGGAAGTTGTGCTGCTTTAGTGATAATGATCTTCTTCTGACATTCAAATAGGACAACGCCGTCAAAGATTCCATTCTATACGATGAACAAGAGAAAAAGATTCAAAACATTGTTACCTTAGCATCAAATTAAAATAATGATATTTTACATCGGTAAAGGCCTCGGTTATATACTCTTCCTTCAGATGGGTCAGGGAGCACACAGTTAGGCGGAGGGAGAGATGACTTCATTGGGTTATGACAATTAGGGAGAGAGAGAGCGCTGTCTTGGGGAGGGAACGAGTTTATGGGTCTTCAAAGGCCGATTCATGAGTTGAAGGTTAGAGCAGACGGATAAGAGAGAGGTGTAACTTAGAGGCAAGGACGCAGATGGGGGAGGTTTGGAGACAAGAATGTGTGAAGAGGGGATAACCATAACTCATGCGATTTCTCAGGAAGTTTAATGTGTGCTGAGGAGTTTCACAAAATATGGGCCCCAAAAGGTTCTTGCCAGCCCAAACACAACATGATTATATAGCATATAGGATGATATAATATTCAAACCTGCAACAATTATAAGAGCAGTATTGTTTCCATTCCAATGGGTGTATTTCCATGACGTTACTTTAAATTGTAGATTTAGTTCATAGAACTTAAAACAGAATAACTGTGGGATTGCCCCAATCCCTTGAGGTTTATTCCTCTACCTCCTCAGGACTGCATGTCTCGGCCATCATTAATAGGTCTGAAAATGTGATACTCTGGATTTGAAAAGCTAAATAATGATGCTTCCCATACGCACCTGTAAAACAAGACTCCAAATGAGTTCCCAAATGATTTCCCCACTGTCAGCAGAAGTCTTTACGCCCTAATGCTGCGCTTGAAGTGGGCATTTTAGGCACATCATTTCTCTGAGAGAAATGATTACAAAGCAAATAAATATTTAATTTGAGCAAACGACTATTCTTTCTATCATCAACATTAGCATACCATAATACTCTGTCTCACTCATTTACCCTCTCAAACTACAATACAAACATTTAAATTACATTCATGTTGATACTGCCACAGGGTGCAACACAAGAATAACTGCTTATTTTTGTCAATGTCTTGTAAGGATGATGATTGTTTGCCTGGGACATGAGGCTTTGTGATTTAATATGTGCGTATCGCCCTCGACTACAACAACAACATCCGTTTTGATTTCATGCTAGCTTTAATGATCATTAGCTAGCATGCTACAACTAATGTGACAAGTTGTGCTGCGTTCACACCAAAAGCAGTGCACATTGTTTGAGGGAGTCCATCCCAGGCAAAGTCAATGCACAGACGCAAAAATGGATGCGAATAAAGAAAATGTCACCAGGCGACGCGAATGGCGCAGAGCAAATAATTTGCCCGACGGCGAGTTGCGAAAGCCAATCGGCGTTGAGATGCTCCGGCCGTCATCCCCGTCGTCGTGTCGACGGTGAATCAAACTGCTGCTACACTAGCTCTCTTCTTCGACGAATTTCCGTCTCTTCATTTCACATTACAAACTCTACTTCCTCCCTGGAGTCTTTGTACCATTTCGCCTCATAGGCTCCATTGGACCAGGAAGTGTCTGAAGCTGATCCTGAATCCTGACTCCTTGCTCCTGCTTCCTGCATCCAGTCCCTGGACCTGGCCTCCTTCACTATGGTCCTTTCCTCCTCTTCATAAGAGTTTGATATTGTTACAAGAAGTAAAATAGCAATATAATGTCAAGAATTGTCTTTATTTGTGTTCTATAATTTCAGAGATAAATCAAACTATAGTGTTTTTTATATTTAATATCACTATATGATAAAAGTTAATAAGCTGTGATATCAAATAGCTTTTGTGGCTCCAGACACATATTATTGGGTGGAAAATAGGAAAGGAAAGGTTGCTGACCCCTCAACTAAGGAGATAACATTGACTGTTGCCACCTAGAAATGAGAAGCCTGCTTTTGTGTATTTGTGTGAAATCCAACACCCATTGTTTGAAATGAAAGTACTAAAGATTTAAATGGCAGCTAAAGGCGCCACAGCGATCACTGAATTGTATACGTGCTGTGAGAACGGACTATAACTAAAATCTAATCTTAACGAGCGCTCAGAGTTAAGGCACACATATAATTCCGTAATGCGGAGATTGCCTCTTTTAAACTACAAACTCCACTGTTTGGGGGCGGCTTTAGCTCAGTGGGGTAAGAGGGCCGTCCTGTAACCGCAAGGTTGTGGGTTTGATCCCCGCTCTCCCCATTAGTTGCAAGTCGAAGTGTCCTTGAGCAAGGCACTGAACCTCCAGTTGCTTCCCGGGCGCTTCACCGCAGCCCACTGCTCCTTAATAACTAAGGATGGGTTAAATGCAGAGAACTAATTTCCCCTTGGGGATTAATAAAAGTGTATATTCTTATTCTTATCCTTCTCCTTCAACAGACAAATACTGCTGAATGTAAATCTGTGGATTGCGTTATTTTCATCATAAAAACCATTTAATCCAAGAGCAGACAGTTGAAGCTATTCCATCACAATATGCAATAAAGACCAAAGGTATCATTTCATCATGCAACAGCCAAACAAATTGAGTGAGTACTTTGCAATTAAAGGCCACATTCGTTCCACTCGATCTTTGCCGGTCGTTATCTCTCCTTCTCTCTTGCTTGGAAATGTCAGGGAGAGAGCTGGTTTGCCGTCATTAGAGGGAGAGCCACCTTTACCCAGCCTCTCACTCAGATGTCTCCCAATACATTATTCATATCTGGCCTGACCTGTGACAAACACGCAGCGGGGGGGATTACCGACGCACCCAACAAGAGGTGTCATTTAAACGGGCTTCAATCAAAGCCCCCTTCATACTCATTTAATCTGCCAACACAACATGTGAGGGGCTCCTCTCGCAGTGCGGAGGCCCCTGAGGTCTTGTTGCACACGGCAACTCTCAATGTCTTTCAATTATATAGCCATATCATTTAAATATAGTCAATGTGATATGTTATTTATTTCACTGTACTGCAGTGGTTCTCAAACGTTTCCCTTCCAGTAGTGCGCACTGGTTTTACTGGTTGGGCTCAGAGGGAAATGCAGAAATAACTTTATTGAGAACTTTTTCATTTTACAAAAGTACAAAGTACACAGACATAAAACCAAGTCATTAATAAATCCATGGTGAAATGCCTGTACCGTTGTGTAAATGTTGATGTTACGCCGTTAACAGGTTACACATGAGCGACAGCCAAGACTCGCCCTACCTCTGTGAAATTAGTTTTTTCTGCTGTTGCCCTTCAAAACAAAAGCTCAACATGGAGCATGAATTAATTGGCCGTATCAAGCACGCAACCCCGTTTAACCCTCCTGTTATCTGAGGGTCAATTTGACCCTATCAATGTTTAACCCTCCTGTTACCTTTAGGGTCAATTTGACCCCATTCAATGTTTAATGTCGGTGTTCTTTCGGGTCAATTTGACCGCAGGCTGTTTTTCACTGTGTCAAACATATAAGAAATATCAACTTTTTTATATATTTAAAGGGCTATTTAGGTAGTCAACAAACATCAAGTACCTCACACTTAAACTTGGAAAACAATATTAATTCTAATAATTTTCTGGAGGTTTTAATTGCTGGGGTCAAATTGACCCCATGGGTAAAATATGTCAGTAAATATAAAGATAACAGGTCAAATTGACCCAAAGGCAACAGGAGGGTTAAAAAAAACAATGATTTGTAGTGGCGAGCTCATTGCAGCCATTGATACAACTTGAGTCACACATATATATGCACACATTTGTTTGCCCTTTATTGTTGTTTTGAAAAGATATGCAGTGTATTTATTGCCAAATATTTGAACTTTTAGTTTTTCCCAGGTTGGACTTTATTGTTATCATCTTGAAAAGATATTCTGTGCCCAACAGGTTAATTGCAGCCACAATAAGCTATTTCTTTGCAAAATATTAGTTATTTTTTGTGCAGATAGAACTTTGTCTGCATTGTTCCAACACATGTTATTTGTTTTTGTCTGGTGGAGCAATCTGGTTTACTTGAAAGTTATTGGAATATTCTTTTTTTTAAAGGACACACAAAACGTTATTATTTCAATAGAAATACAGCATGGACCATGCTAGTGTTGTTGGGGCATGAGCATGTGTCTTCCTCCAAGTGGGGCGAGACAGAAAATGGTTGAGAACCACTTATGTACTGTTACATGTATTGAACATGTAAATAAGTATTTGTCATGAAATGCTCTTCCCACTGCAGTATTACACGAGCAGAAACATTTGACCACTTCCTGAGTAAACAATCTCACCACAATGTCTATTTAGTTGAAGTTCTCAAGCTTCCGATCATGCGACAGCAGATTTAATCACTGATCCAACCTGATCAAATGTTCTCGTCTTTCCCCATTCAGGATCATACTAATTGGGCCGATGAATAGTCACAATTACTCTGAAAGGTCACAACTGACAACAACCCAAATCTAGCGATCCATTGTTGAACTGCTCTAATGGGGGTTCACTCAGATAATTCACCAGACGTCACATTTGCACAACATTTTGGGAAGATAATGACGTCAAAAAGAAAAAGACTCCCCATATCAGCCTGATGGAAATACTTGAATTAAAATTAAAGTTTGAAACTTTAATGAAGCTGTAATGAATGATGCACAGGATTACTGCGTGGCCCAGGAGGAGGCCGTTTCATAAAAATAATTGTTCGGCTAATTATTGCCGTTGCTATATTCAGTGATGGTCAGACTCCGAGGTGCAAGGGCAAATTCACAATCAGTGTCAATCAAAGCTTGTGATATAAAAGTAACTGGCTCAGCCACGTCAGGGTGGCTGGTATGCACTTGGCAGAGGCCCGACTCTTGAGCCAGAGCGAGTCGAGTCCGACAATGAAGTCCCCCTCTCAGATTTGACTTCACTGGTGTGAATGGCCTTTTCTCTCCCACACCTTTGCACTAGAGGGCCCGTATGGATGTCCTCCTCTGTAAAGTTGTTTTGTCTCCGTCACTGGGGATGTGCCATTTAAAAAATTTAAAAAATCTGTTCACTTGAATGTAGTTGACTGTGGGCCCACCTGTAACAGCAGCCAGTAAACCTGGATAACGTCTTAAATGTTCATCTCTCTCAACGTTTCTCAAGTAAAGCTACCGTTTCCCCAAAATGCCATCCTGCTGCCATTTTGCAGCCGCCATGTCAGACGGCAGACCTGTGAGCAGAGAACCGAACAACAACGACCTCGACGGTCTTGTTTGCTTGCCGAGGTGAACCGACTGATCCGTGAGCGGGGGCCGATGTCGGAGCACAGCACAGAGTTGTGGACACATCAATAGAGCGAGCGAGGGCAGGTTGCATTCAAGCAGTGGGGAGTCTCAGGGGAAAACACAGCGGGGGTCAAGCTTTCTTGATGCCTGCAAATAGACTGAAGTCAGTGTCCTCTCACAACACCGTCTTCATCTTTATTATCACATCTGTGAGCAATAGAGACAAAACATAACATTTATCTTTGTGTGCTGTTGTAATATACTTACACATTGCAAATTATTTGAACAGTCAGTCATTTGGATTATTCACCATCAATTGTGAGTGCAGTGCTTAATATTAATGTAAAAATAATATCATGGAGAAAAACAAGTTAGAAAATGTTCATCTCCATTTGGGAAAATGTTTATTATTGAAATCGTGTTACAATTATATAATTTTGTTGCATTATTGTCCAAATAAACTAAGCCGACCAGGAGTGTGGCTTCATATGATGCATAACATTAGAATTGCTTTGAACGTCAGTTCACATTTAACCCTCCTGCTATCTTTCGGGTCAATTTGACCCCATTCAATGTTTAATGTCGGTGTTCTTTGGGGTCAATTTGACCCCAGGCTGTTTTTCACTGTGTCAAACATATAAGAAATATCAACCTTTTTATATATTTAAAGGGCTATTTAGGTAGTCAACAAACAAACATAAAGTACCTCACACTTAAACTTGGGAAACAATATTAATTCTAATAATTTTCTGGAGGTTTTAATTGCTGGGGTCCAATTGACCCCGAGGGTAAAAAATGTTAGGAAATGTAAAGGTAACAGGAGGGTTAATGTCTGATTTTGCATAATTTACCACCTTGTAATTTAAATTGATATTGGGAAATATTGTTGTCGTCATAATGATATCCACCATATTGCCCAGCACTAACCTCCATTATTATTTTGATGGATGGAGTTTGCTCAGTTGTCATGGAGATGGAGGTTCATTCCAATAAACAACCCGTTATCACGTGACCAGAACTCAATATCTTGGGACAGCAAGACTCGTCTGTAGAACTTGTTTAAATTGGGAAAAGCGGCCATCACAATTTTCCAAAGTTTTGCCCAACCGACAGCCCCAAAATTAAAGATACTCAGTCTACAAATATGTAAAGCAGAAAAAAGAAACTGCATATCTTCCCTTTATTGACACTGGAACCAGAAATGTTCAGCATTTTCCCTTGATAAATGACTTGTGCGAATATCCACATTTGATTAATTTTGTTGTCAATCAACTGTTTTAACGCAAAATGCAAGTGTCAAAAATGTTTTTTATGGTTCTTTTAGACCAGAACTGATTATTATTATTGATTAGTTGATGCAAAGCAAGTCTTTAAATTCAACGAAACCAACCATTTAAAAATCAAAATAAATGCCTTCACAAACAAGTGCAACTTGCTGCCAGCCGAATATCAAACTGTCCGTATGCACAGGGAAGTCTCCACTTGGACATGACCATCCAAAGAGATGACCCAAGCATCCACAGCCATGGAGACAGCAATCCCTTGAGCTCAAGATCCAGACCCTCTTGTCCCCCAGTGGGGAGGTGGTGTTTGTGTGTGTGTGTGTGTGTGTGGGGGGGGGGGGGGGGGTCGTTGGCTCTGCCACTTCCACCCACGGAGCACTTCAAACTACAGTAAAGAGCACAGCGAGGCCTCCTGCTGAGGGGCTGGACATGACCGACACCCGGAGGAAGGAGAGCGGGCACCGTGTCAGGCCTCATCTCACTCACGGGCGTGGACATGGTCGGAGAGCAGAACACACACACAGATCCCAGAGTCATCGCCAGCGCAGACGAGAGCAAAGCATGACCGGCTCCAAGGCAAATCACCCAGCTGCAACACCAACTTTGGCCTCACGGCAACGGGTTTTTTAGGTGGCAGGATATGGATCGGGTCACGTGTCAACACAACCACGCAGAACGAGACAAGGACATGTCATTTCTGGCACAGTCCAATCAGACGGCCATTCAAAAGTCATCAGGCTAATGACCGACACCGTGTCCTCTGTGCGCTCAGCAGACCACCCTGCTGCCCAGGCCAAACGACACACAGGTTGAGTCCCAGAGAAGCAGAGCCAGAGGGGCGAGTTCGGATTCTCTGGGTGAGAATCGCGGCTTAATCCTCGAGGCGTTATCTGATCGAGCCGACAGGAGGGGCAAGACTGGCATGGACGGAAAGCATTCTGCCAAGTGGTCTCCCCTGCGGTAAGTGTTTATATCCAGTCATGGATGAATCGCTGAATAGGCCTATTGGGTACTGGCCCAGGGGCCCCAGGTCTCACGGGTCCCCCGGGCCAGGGCCTCCAGGGTCTGCATTTTGGCAAATCCAATGACACAGAAATGCAAAAGGTAAAACGAACACAAAGAGATGCTAAAACTGCAAAAAAAATATGCAATGCGGCCGCAGAGAAGCAGAACTGATGCAATGAGACGTAAAACAACCACAAAGAGTCACATGACTCCAAAACAAGATGCAAAACTACCACAACAAGCTGAAAACAGACTACAAAGTGACACATGAGGACTCCATAAAGATGCGCACAACAAACAGTCTTGTAGTCTGGCTGACTTGCTCCTGAGTTAGAGGGGTGGCCTATATATATATATATATATACACAGTGCATCCGGAAAGTATTCACAGCGCTTCACTTTTTCCACATTTTGTTATGTTACAGCCTTATTCCAAAATGGATTAAATTCATTATTTTCCTCAACATTCTACACAAAACAACCCATAATGACAAAGTGAAAACTGTTTTTTGCAAATCTGTTAAAAATAAAGAACGAAAACATAACATGTACATAAGTATTGACAGCCTTTGCCATGACACTCAAAATGTAGCTCAGGTGCATCCTGTTTCCACCAATCATCCTTGAGATGTTTGATTGGAGCCCACCTGTGCTAAATTCAGTTGATTGGACATGATTGAGAAAGGCACACACACCTGTCTATATAAGGTATCACAGTTGACAGTGCATATCAGAGCATAAACCAAGCCATGAAGTTCAAGGAATTATCTATAGACCTCCGAGACAGAATTGTATCGAGGCACAGATCTGGCGAAGGGTACAGAAAGATTTCTGCAGCGTTGAAAGTCCCAATGAGCTCAGTGGCCTCCATCATCCGGAAATGGAAGAAGTTTGGAACCACCAGGACTCTTCCTAGAGTTGGCCGCCCAGCCAGACTGAGCGATCGGGGGAGAAGGGCCTTAGTCAGGGAGGTGACCAGGAACCCGATGGTCACTCTGACAGAGCTCCAGCGTTGTTCTATAAAGAGAGGAGAACCTTCCAGAAGGACAACCATCTCTGCAGCACTCCACAAATCAGGCCTGTTTGGTAGAGTGGCCAGACGGAAGCCACTCCTCAGTAAAAAGCACATGGCAGCGCGCCTAGAGTTGGCAAAAAAGCACCTGAAGGACTCTCAGACCATGAGAAACAAAATTCTCTGGTCTGATGAAACAAAGATTGAACTCTTTGGCCTGAATGCCAAGCATCATGTCTGGAGGAAACCAGGCACTGCTCATCACCTGGCCAATACCATCCCTACAGTGAAGCATGGTGGTGGCAGCATCATGCTGTGGGGATGTTTTTCAGCGGGAGGAACTGGGAGACGAGTCAGGATTGAGGGAAAGATGAATGCAGCAATGTACAGAGACATCCTCGATGAAAACATGCTCCAAAGCGCTCTGGACCTCAGACTGGGGCGACGGTTCATCTTCCAACAGGACAACGACCCAAGCACACAGCCAAGATAACAAAGGAGTGGCTTTGGGACAACTCTGTGAATGTCCTGGAGTGGCCCAGCCAGAGCCCTGACTTGAACCCGATTGAACATCTCTGGAGAGATCTGAAAATGGCTGTGCACCGACGCTCCCCATCCAACCTGATGGAACTTGAGAGGTTCTGCAAAGAAGAATGGGAGAAACTGCCCAGAAATAGGTGTGCCACACTTGTGGAATCATACCCAAGAAGACTTGAGGCTGTAATTGCTGCCAAAGGTGCTTCAACAAAGTATTGAGCAAAGGCTGTGAATACTAATGTACATGTTATGTTTTCGTTCTTTATTTTTAATAAATGTGCAAAAATTTGCAAAAAACTGTTTTCACTTTGTCATTATGGGTTTTTGTGTATAGAATGTTGAGGAAAATAATGAATTTAATCCATTTTGGAATAAGGCTGTAACATAACAAAATGTGGAAAAAATGAAGCGCTGTGAATACTTTCCGGATGCACTGTATATATTTATATATATATATGTCAGTGTTGCTTATAAACCGTCCATGTGTCTAGTGGAAGATTTCTCCTCCGTCTGCAGCCTGCACTCCACTGCTCTCCTCTCTAAATCCAATCAGCACAGAGACCCGGCACTGACCTTGAGGTAGAAGCAGCATATACAGTAGCAGATGCACAAGCACCCCCGCCCACGCGCCTGCAACCCCGGATGCCCATGCAAGCGTACCTGCATCATAATCATGCATTTATGCCCACGTCAGTAGACAGGAAATAAAGAAACCTGCCGTATGCGTCGACACTGCTGACGCGTGCAAAGAGGATCTAAATGTGCCGAGACTCCCATTATCCCCTTATCAAACACGTTGCTCGTAGCCGAGCCAGACTGGGAATACCATGAGAGACAAGGTCTCACTTTTAACAAGCCTCGCGGTGATCGTTAGAACGTCGACGATAAAAAAATAAAAAGATCTAATAAAAATCAATGGTCAATGACGAAAGGGGGAAGCAACAGCAGCGGTCGGCTGCATGCTCACTGCTGAGGTCAAACGCGCCACGGTCACATTAAAGTGGAGTTTAATACTCATCGGGATGACACTTTTTATCTGACCATCACACTAAAGGGGGGTAGTTACACCTTGTGCTATGGGATTATAGAATTCAGAACATGTGTGGTGCAGATTGGTGGACAAATCTGGCCTCCAGATCATCCAAACTCTGCATTACGAGAGACTCTTGGCCATTTGAATTTAAAGATAAACACATGGATGCATTGTGGTATACTTATAAACATACCTATTACCTAAATATCGGTCTCTTTAGCGGCTCGATACTCCGCTATGGTTCACTGGGTAGCCAGATAAGGATCAGTGGTCAAAAGAAAAGAACATATATAAATGTATATATCACAAACTGAAATGCCTCAAGTCCTGGGAACTGAATGGGTTTTCAGGTAAAAGTGCAGCACATCCTAAATTACTTAAAAATGAGCTGCAAGTTTTTCACTCGTCATTTTCTTCCCCTCGGGCAATTTAAACATGTAACTTTCTTAACCACAGCATTGACTGCTGGCTGCAATTAATAAAGACAATATTATCAGCATCAGTGCTGCTCTAATCCCAGACCGCCCATCTCCCCTCCACACTGTCGGCTTCTCTCAGTCCTAACCTAGCAGCGTGCACTCGCCCCAGTCGTACCCTGGTGGAGCTCTCCACCAGCGTTCACCTTTAGGTTTGAATACATTTCCATCTATATGTAAATGCAACCACAAGTGACAAGTCAATCTACAACTGATATGCGTTCACCCAAGCGTGAAATTGGGCTGCACAAACAAAAATAAGGATGAGAATAGCATGAGCGGCATCTTGGCGACGTACAGTACATTACAATTTGACGGCGTGAGCAGGATTGCCCCAGCTGCAGGATTTTGCGAAGCGCATGTCCTTTGAACGGGCCGGACAACGGCACCCTTATCAGTTGGGAGCGATGTTGAAAGGAGGCATCGGGAAAAAAAAGTTGGGATGACTCAGACGAGCAGTCGGATAATCAAAGAAGCTTGGTGGAGGCGGTTGGAGGGGGGGGCAGCGACGAGGTTAGACCGTGCCGCACTGAAGCCCTGCCAGGAAGTTTGTGTCTGGGCCGATGAGCTGGGAGAGGAAGCGCTGAGTCAGGAAGCCTGGCCAGGAGAGCGGCCCGTGGTGCTGGCATCTTACACACACACACACACACACACACACACACACACACACACACACACACACACACACACACACACACACACACACACACACACACACACACACACACACACACACACACACACACACACACACACACACACACACACACACACACACACACACACACACACACACACACACACACACACACACACACACACACACACACACACACACACACACACACACACACACACACACACACACACACACACATACACACACTCCTGCCTGCTGTGCATGCATTCATCAGCAAACACAGGAGACGCCACGCCAAATACCTGTGGTACAACAGAGTGCGGAGGGCTGCACAGACGAGACACGTCTATTTGTGAAATATCAAGGAGGAAAAAGATCAGACATTTCGATTTATCCAAATATGTACGGCACAAAGAGGGAAAGATGCATCTTTGAGACAAAAGATCATTCTGATGTGGAGCAGCCAGCAGGCGCAGACATACCAAGGGCAATTACACGGGATGAAACTGTGATATCTACATTACCCCTTTTATAGTATGACACACAGAGAAAAGAGGCCAACGCAAGAGCCCCTTATCAGAGGGATCTCTCTAGTGTCTGTGTGTGTGTGTGTGTGTGTGTGTGATATGTTTGATGAGAAGGTCAGAGAGGACGGAGAGAAAAAAAGGGAGGTGGAGGAGGAGCATCGGCTTTCTACAGCCGCAACCAATCAATGGACGGCAGATAAACGGTGAAAATGAGCATAAAGGAATAGTTAGACATTTTGGAAATGTATTTTAGTTTTCTATTGTTGGACAAGATGACCGATAGCGCCGCTCTCACAGTAACGACACGTTGAATATGGATCTACAGCCAGTGCCCATTAGCCTAGCTAGCTCTGCTCGGACCGTGAACAGGAACTAAATCCTTCAAACTGAGCGGCTAGCCGTGTCCAGACTTTATGCTAAGCTAACCAGCTGCTGGCTGGAGCTTTATATTTGGTGGCAGGCGACTGACCTGTACTTATCCAACATTCTGCAAGAAAGTCAGAAGGTGAATTTCCCAAAATATGAAACGATTTTTTTTTTTTCAAACGGTAAAGAAACATTTTGAATGAATAAGTTAAACAGCATAAAATGGGTGATTCAGAAGAATCTGTGTGTTCAAACAAACAAAACGTGAAATAAATATTTATGATGACGATCAGATAAAGCATCCCTACTTTCCTGCTTGGTAATTCTATAAAAACTGCATAGAAATTCATTCCAATCAGCTTTAAAGCTCCTCCTAATTCTCTCTCTTGCCGGAATTCAGCTCAAAGCTATCAGATCACTTCAAACAGAAAACACTTGAAATATCTTTAAAAATGCCTGGCAGTGAAAAAAGCTAATCGAAATCTTCATATCAAGTTGGACAAAAAGAAAAGAGCCGTTTGGCCTCTGTGATAATGAGGTTACATTTTAATTTTTTTAAAGTGCCATAGGGGGTTAAATTAGTTTGCCAACACCATCTTGTACTGCTGGGAAACAATACTAATTGATTCATACAAAGAGTCAACTCAACCCTCATCACTTGGGGGAAACTTTTATCAACAAGAACAAAAGACAGCTTGCATAAGGCCAGTGAGTTTGACCTTGCTCTCTGCAGCCGCGTCCGCCGGTTCTTAATCTCAGGGGCATAAATTAGCAGCACCTACAGTGTAGTCAGAGTTTCCACGGAGATCGGCCTCCGAGGATGTTTGTTGCCCGGGCTCAGGAATGGCCGCACTAGACACAAGGACTAAAGACAGTACCCTCGCTCAGCACCCAGAGACGGTGACGCCTCAAAGTCAAGGGTGGGCAGGAATGCCCTGAATAGGCAGTTACGTAAAACTCACAGCACCCTGCGAGGAGAGAGAGAAGGAGCTGCTCGGGACCAACAAACAGCGTGGGATGGTCAGAAGTGAGCGGGATGATTATCGAAAGTGTGCATGGAAGTGAAGCGACTTATAAATGCACCAAATTGGGCAAAAGCCGATAGTTTGAAAACGATGGTTTGAAGATGAGAATGGAAGAGAGACGACGGGCAGAGACATGTAAAAGCCATCGGACCCGCCGACTCAGGAGAAAAACCCACACAGACTGAAGGAGACAAAACGACGACAAACAACTCGAGCACACCGGTCACGTGGTTCATCGGCATTTTGAGTCGAAAAATACACGATTGGTCTTTGTCCTGGTTTCACGTCACTTTTTCTAAAACTAGTTTTGTGAATATTTTCTGTATCTTTGGTTTTTGTTTCATTAGTTTTCCAACCAAAAGTGTGAAGAGTCACTTCATACAGACGGTCCGGTTCAAGGGCCACCTGACCCCTTGGCCCCGGTTATAATAGTGGTTAATATGGTAGGCCCGTTAGGTAATCCATCCATGAATAAGGGAATTTGTGGATAATGCTAAAAACGAAATTAGCGGGAGACAAATCCGCTTTTGACGTCAACAAAGTAATTGCATAAATTATCTGGGGCACGTTCACCAAAACAGTCAAAAGGCACAATATATTTCATCACCGGAGCATTGCATTCGCCAAGCACACTTTGCCCGTCGCGGTTTACTCTAAAAAAACGGCGAATAGAAAAAAAAGGGGAAGAAAAACCGACCAAAACCTGTCTCCCTGTTTGCTCCCACTAGAAGCCACCCAGCTCCCACCAGGGCTGACCCCACTGACCTGACCCAGATATTAACCCAAGCCTCCAGATGTGAACCCTCGCTGGGATTACTCCACCACTGCATCAAGCTCCACATGCTTTCCTAATGAGGCATCCGAATATGACCCTGGAGACAGAGCGGACTGTCGGCCTCACTATCTGCCTCCATTGCCAGAACTCTATCAGTCCGTCCGTGCACGATCATCTTCACATCATGAAAGGGAATTCATTAAAAAAACATTTTAAAAAAGGTTTGTAATGACAACTGGTAGACTGTAAAAGTGAAGAAAGGGAAACTGAGCTCATGCAGCAAACTAAACATGAACCAACACAACTGCAACCTGCTGTGACTATCAACCATTACACCTCGGAACATTTTAGAATGGCACTTCCGGCTTTACCTGCTTGAATATTCAGACCCCTTTCCGGCCGAGTGTCACCTGCAACAGAGTGAACTTATGAAACTGTGAAGAGTGACATCTCCTCCTCTCTTTAGACAACACCGAGGATGCATATGAATGTCAACGCGGTCTTGTCCTGCACCGGCTGCCGGGAGGGAGAGAAAGAAAGCAGCACTTTCCCTCGCGCCGTCTCCGTTTGCACCCGTCACGACCCGAGAGCCCTCTCGCGCAGCAGGAGCGCCCCGATATGAAATAATGCAACTCCTTCTCCGCATCAATGTGGCTATTGTAGCCGCTGCATTCTTTCGGCAGCTTCACCCCCCTCCAACTTGTGCCGCGTCGGCAAGTTACAAACTTCGGGGTAGAAACCACTGAATTCACGGTGGTGACAGCAGCGGCGGTACGAGCACACGGCGAGGCGCAAAGTGCGCTAAGTTTCATCGGCCTGCTAAGTAGCTCACATTTGCAAGAGATCAAAGAGGGAAACACACGCACGCACACACACACATACATACAAAAAATAAACAAAAAAATGCAGCGCTCTCCTCCGTAGCCTACCATTTTGATCCAGCGTTTCGAGGCTCGAAGGAGTCCCAGAATAACTCCTTTCGCACCAGTGTTCCCTCCGCCATGAAAATGACCGTTGAATTATCACATTTCTTCAGTTTTTGCCTTATCCTCAGTCTTTCCCCCCCACCCACCCGTGCGGCTGTAGCATTCAGACAGACAAAAAATGCAGAGGCTGCTTTTGCAGGAGGAATTGGTGATTGGAGCTCGGGGATCAGATGGGCTTTTTGTCAGACGTTTTTAAAGGGACACGGCACCGTTTACCGGGGAGTTGCGAGAAAGGCGCATTTCTTTGTACTCGGGGCTACTTGAATGGGGTGGCGTTCTGTTTCTCTTTTTTTCTTCTCTTCTTTTTGTTTTGGGTGCGCAGGGAAACTGTGGGAAGGACACGCAGCCATATGGCGCAAAACCCGGGTGCACTTCCCCTCTCTCACTGTGCGCTCGTGCTACGGGGTGACGTCACGTGGGGCAGAGAGCTGCGGAGGTTCAAATTAGGTTTATTCGGTTGTTGCAGAAGTCATTGTAACTTCATTTACATCACGTATGAACACTGTGTTGTGCCATATGTCGGGCCCGCCATTAACATATGACGCTATATCTGCACGCACTTTATTTTAAATATTTTTTCTAACAATGAAAAATAAACTTCGAACTGGATCTACGATTGAAGAATACAAACGGTCAGAATAATTAGACTTGACCCCTCTACGTGACAGGGCCTCTACATATAATACAATACTATTATTTCTGTTCATATTGGGTTTAGGTGATGAATATTTACAAACCACATTACCACAACACAAATGCCACTCGGGTTGCGACTAACAATTATTTTTAACTCATGCAGATTCTTTTATCGATTAATTATTATTTTAAATCTCACATCAGAAAATGGGGGGAAATACCCATGGCTTTATAAGAGACGGCGAACAAAAAATATATCTTGTTCTGTACAAAAGATATTGAGTTTACCATGATAGCCTATGTGCAAATTTGCCAAGAACAATCAATTATCAGATAGTTGGCTGTTCATTTTCTGAAACAACATTGGAGCCACCGTGCTCGTGAGGACCCAGAGGCCCGGACCAGTTGCCCACTTTGCCAAGTTAATAATTCAGCCTTGTCTTTAACCCCCCCTGAAGGATCCCTGAACCCCAATGCCTTTGTTCATTCCTGAGTAGACTGTATGGAGTAGAAGTCAATACGCTCATAACAAGGTGAGAAAAAAATTGATTGCAAGTCCCATTCATCACTTTTATGTCTGGGAGTCAGTGGAGCCCACAACGTCCGTGTGGATACAGTGAAGCTGTCCACTCAACCAAAGGTGACACAAAATCTTGAAACTCATTTCGCCTTGAAAAGGTTTTAATCTTGATTCAGAAAATAGTAGGAAGAAACTGTGTGGTTTGGATTGCATCATCCGAAAAAAAAGGTCTTTAATATTTCATATGATATAGTGTGAAACATTTAAGACCCGGAGAAACTGACGAGGAGATATTCTGTGGAAAGTGACAGCAGGGTAAATATGTTTCTTCATGGAACCGGAGGCTTTGAACTCAAATGAAGCTTTAACATTTTGAAAGGAGACTGAATATTTTGAGTCGTATAAAAAACCCTCTTGTTATTAAAAAGGGAACTAGGACATATTTTGTGAAGGAAACATTCAGTGATTTAATGGTTAGGCACGAGTAAAAGCCTTTTTGTCTATTTTACCTTAGTGTGGACATCAATTGTAATTAGCTTGTTTGCACTTTTAATAAATATTATATTTTATGTGCACACTAAGATTCACATACATCTATTCAGACACACATTTGCATCTACATTTACTCATACATATTAATAAAAAATAAACAAAAGCCAAAGCAGGAGTGGAGACGACTGAGCGACTGTCAGGCTAGCAGGTCCGTTTTTGAATCAGAGGATCGGCGGTTCAATCTCCGGATGTGCTAGTCGATGTGTCCTTGAGCAAGACACCTAACCCCGAATTACTCCGGGTAGCTGTGTCTACAGTGTATGATTGTAAGTTTGGATAAAAGCATCAGCGAAATGTAATGAAGCTCAAAGCCTTTGACACAAGATAAACCAGATTTACTTTCATAAAATGAGGAAACGTCACCTTTTATAACTAAAAAGAGATATTTTCTTCTCAGATTGCTTCATTTGAGGGCTTTTTGAGGCCAAAAGAGGTCAAAGTATCTTCTTTTTTATATATAAAACTGCACTGCTGCACTCAGTCAAAAAAGATAGTTCCTGTTGCATTCAATAGGATCTCTATCTGATGGACCATTTTTAGTTTCTATCATGGAGTGTAAGAGCTCACACGCCTGCAGTTGTATGTAAACAATTAGCAAAGAGGGAACAACGATGGAGCCGTGTCACTTTTGTCTTATTCCAATGAAGTGAGTAAATGGTAGTTGCATGGTGGACTCTATATTAAAAAAACTACAATGAGTATTTGTTAAGTTAATTATTTTTACATAATATAATGCACACTTAAATCTGCAGTACACACACAAGCTGCAGTTCTGAAGTGAACGCTAGGTGGCGCCATTATGAAGGCACACATTCTGCAGAAAAGGACATCTGCAGTTACCTGACATGAGAAAAAAAGAAAGAAACATAGGCTTTAAGATGCTGTGGTATTTATTATGTGTAAACATTCATAACTGTTCAGACATATCAATCTTCAATTACAGCTTTTTTAACATTCCTAATCCAGCAAAAAACATATGGAACAAAGAGAAACTACAGCTTGAAACTGCTACAAAAAGTTATTTCTTCCATTGAACGAGGGGCTTCTCGAAATAAAAGACAGAATTTAAGGCATAACCTCAACCGATACCCACTAACTCCTCACAGACGTCAGAACTGAGAGGATTAGACACTCGCAGTATAATAGTTGTACATTTCAGAAGTAGTAGAAAAGTAATATATAAATATGCAATATAAAATACATATAGCGTATTTCTTATTTTTGTTATACTTCTATAGGCTCTAGTTCTCCGCTGTGACAGGCCGTAAAATAAGAAGAGCTGCTTGTAAAGTGATTTATTTAAATTCTATGACATTCAACCCCTCAGGCTGTCACACAGCACAGTATTAAACTAGGAACCGGGTGGACGACGGCGTGTCCTCATGAGAACAGTGACAGCGTGCGGAGGGTCCAGACTGTGTTGCGTTGATCTCTTTTGGCAGACTTTAAACCAACAACCTGCCGCAGGCTCAGCGGTACCGACTGCTGCGACTGTGACTTCTGCGCCTGGAAGAACTGCCGCTGGAAGAGCGCGACGACCTGCGAGCAAGAGACGCCGTGGGAAAATATGAGTTTTCATGCACGCATTATTGAATGCGTACGCTGTACTACTGTATGCCGAATGCATCTCGGTGTTGACACCGCAATGTAACATTCAGCCACGGGGAGGAAGAGAGAAAAGGTTAACAGGCCTGACGGGAGACCAGCCAGCTTGCCGGGTGCAACAGGGCGCAGAGCGTCTTACCGGGATCGGCGGTCTGAGCTCCTGTAGCTGTCGCTCCGCCTGCGTCCTCCTCGCCTCCTGCTCGCACTCCGACTCCGACTGGAATAGCTGTCGTCGGAGTCTGACCTGCGTTGACGTAGGGAGATTATTTTCGGGGCACCTCCAGAAGAGTGTTCCATTCACACAGATCTACTTGGCTTTACAAGGAAAAAAGTCCCGGCATGAAGATAAAGAACCACCACGACTATTTGGATGTGGTGTGCGTGCTCAGAGGAGAACGATTGATTGGTTATTCCTGCCTCATGCTCGCTAGATACTATAATTAATGACTAGAGATAGAACTGATCTCTTCAAGGGCTGCAACAAACTATTATTTTAATTATCTGGTGATTATTTTCTTGATACAAAGATTCCTCTTTTGTTCTATAAAATGAAAGAAAAGGGCGAATAATGGCCAACACAATTTCTAACGCCCAAGGAGACGTCTGTTATTATCTGATTGTGTCCTACGAACCTGAGGAACAATGAATGTGCTGACACACAAGACAAAGAAAAAAGCTGAAAAGCTTCACTTTCTATTGAAATATGAATAAAAAAATAGCCAAAAGAATCAATTAATATTCACCTACTTGTTGTATCTCTAATGTTTGATATGTATTACTAAGTACCATTTGTTTCCATGCGAACATATAAACTCTATTACTAAAAACTTGTTCCAGTTTATGAAAAGTTGATATAAATTATCCTTTCAAACTCTCAGCACTGAATTTAAGTGTTATTAAGATAAAACTGATCTCCATTTCATCATAAATATGGTGTTTACATGATTATGTTTATATTTGTAATTATGAGGACTCATGAACAATTCAACATTTCTATTTCTTTCCTTTGGACCATTAAAAAGCTCACAGACCTGAACCTACGACGGCGTTCATATGAGCGACTTCTGGAATGACTTCTGCTGGACGTCCGGCTGGTAGAAGAAAAAAAACAAAAACAAACTCAGATGCATAGATTAAAAAAAACAATCATACATAAAATACACAATAGAAAATATAATGGAAAGTGCTGGGAGGGTTGTGTGTACAGTTCACATATTATTTTAACATGACAGAGGGTTTTCTTTTGCAGAAAACAACCATTTGTGAGAGTTTGTAAACGAATGTTTTGATAACCTTGTTAGACCTGGAGCCCATTCACTTCAATTCACGAAGACTTTTCTCCCTTTTCTTGTGGATGAAGAATTCCTTTACAAGGCTGAAATGTAAAATAAAGAGCACGGCACGGAAACCTCCCACGCTCCGAGGTTTCTTCTCTCTGTGGTCTCCCCTCAGCTGAAAACACTTCCCCACCGGGACCCATTGAGGGCTCAACAGATTATTTAATGGGTGTTTCGGGCCGTACCTGTGACTCCCGTAACTTCGATATGTGCTGCTACGAGAGCGCGACCGTCGTCTTCCGCGTCTCCTCCTCAGACTCCTACTGCGGCTCCTAAAATAATTAAATTGTGTTGTAAATCACATTGAGATAGAACAAAAAAGTCGGTACTACAGACCCCACAGACTGTTTTATAACAAATGCTTCACATCCATCAGGTTTATCCCCTCACAGCGGTTTGTCCAAGAAGCCTCTCCGGTATTTAGAAAGATTTCCTGCTGCTGCTCGTTTAATCGAAAGTGCTTTCGGTCTCACCTGGAGAAGTAGCTGGAGCTGCGGGATCGACTCCTGGACCTGCTGGAGGAGTGGGACGAGCCTCTGGAGCGGGACCGCTGACTGGAAGCCGAGCGCGATTTCTTCGGGGGCCGCGTTCCCCGCGGATTTCCCACAGCGGGGGAAGTCTCCTCGCTGGAGCTCTCCTGGTTCCTTGGCCTCTGGTTGAGCCGCGCCGTCTTACGGACCTCATCGAACAGAGAGCCTGGTCGGACCCGGCTTTGGCTCTTCACCTCCATTCTCACTCCCTGCGTGTTGGGAGGCTCTTGGAGTTGGACGTTTCTCGCGGTGACGGGCAGCACATTCATGTGCTGGAGAGCGGACGTTCCCTTCAAGGGCCTCCATTTGAAATGAATCCCAGCGTCAGCAGGTCTGCCGGTGGTGGCTTCATCCTGCAGTCCACCAGCTGTAGAGGGGGTACCACAAGGCTGCTCTCTGCGGGGGAGGAGACCGCCATCTCGACTGGCCACGTCTGAAGACCCTGAGGTCGATTTGAGGGTAAACTCGTTACTGTTCAAATCATATGTGGCTGGATGTTCGACAATTTCAGCGTCATGCTCTGGGGTACAGATGTCCATATCATCCAACGCCTCTTGCTCTTGGACACTGGGGACACTGGCCCCGTTCCTCTTGGATGAGTGAAGATGAAGTTCAGGGTGTTTGGGGTTTTTGTTGATACATTCCTTTGCTTTATGTTGCCCCCCCTCTTTTTCTGTACTAGCGTTCTTGTTTAAAGAGGTCACTTTTTCATTCATGCTGCCCACACCAGGCCTTCCTTTGACAACTCTAGGACTAGGTTTCTCTCGTTTTGATTCTTCCTCGTCTTCCTCCTCTCCAAACTCCAAAGGAGGCTGCCAGTGAAAAGTCTCTTTAAGCCTCTGATGTTTCCTCTTGGATCTCTTTCCTTTGTTCTTACTGTGATGGGAGCCGCTTTTGTTCTCACTTCTTCTCTTATGTTTATGTTTACGTTTGGCCTTCTTTTTGCTCTTGTGCTTCGCCGGCGCCGGGGTCTTCTCAGGACTTTCCTCTGGCCGACCAGAAGCGGCAGCAATCCCGTGTGCCAGTGCAACCCCTGCCTCCAACGACTTTCTGGAAGTCTCATAATCCGATTCTGTACTAGCTTCCCCTTCCTCTTTTTCCGATATGGCCAATGTCCTGGAGGTTATATTTTCACAATCACTTTCAGAATTCCATCCAGGAAGAACAGACAACTTCTTGTCAAGGAGTTTATTGGACTCAAATTCTTTCAATTTCAGCTTTTTCGGCCGGGTGGGACTGTTGCTTTGACTGACTTTATCACTGTCACTATCCCATTCGGACCGGCTATTAAAGCACTCTGCCAGCATGGCGCTGCATTGCTTTGTTTCTTGATCCTGTGCGCTGTTGCTCTCTTCTATTTTCTCCGAAGAGACACTTCTCCTCGAGTCACTGATATCAGGACCACGCTCACAGCTCGCACTCTTCTCTGATCCTGGCTGAGCATCTTCACTACCTGTGGGTGAAATGTTCGTATCTTCATTGTTGATCCTCCTCAGAGAGCTGTAATACTCTTTCCATTCCTTGTCTAGTGAACTCTTCTTGTTGCTGTATGCTTTCTGGGAGTTTTCAGAGTCTGATATGCTGAAGGAGGACGATCTGCTTTTATACTGATGAGGGGACCGAGACCTGGACCTACTATAACTTCTGCTCCTTGAGCGGCTGTAGGACCTGCTTCTGGAGGACCTGCTGTGTGAGCGCCCTGCAGGTTTGTGGCTTTCAGAGTCACCTGGCAGACACTTTGGTGGAATGGGAGTCTGAGCTTTTTCTCTACCAGTAGCTACTGTTTGTCTAGCGGAGGAGCTGAGAGCGACTTTCGATTTAATCTCCTGAATGTGGATGTAAGAAGGCTTCCAGGGCTTTTGATCAGGTTTCCAGCGTGAGGGTGGGGGACTGTCACTCATTGGGATCATTGGGGCACTTTCAGGAGCCGGGATACTCGGGAGTCTGGGGACAGGTGTAACGTTACTCTCTGGAAGTTTCTCGGACACCATGGAGTCCGCTTTGTGCTTGCTGGCTTTCCTCTTTCTTGGGGATCTGGATAAACTCTTCTTTCTGGGTGGAGACAAAGATCTGTACTTGGATCTTGATCTTGAAATGGATCGAGAAGAGGACTGAGATCTGGATCTAGACAAAGACTGACTTCTAGACCTCGAAAGGCTTCTGGATCTTGAATATGACCTGGACCTCTCTCGAGATCTTGACTGACTTGATGAATAGGATCTAGAATATGACCGAGAGTCTCTGACTGACAGCCGTCCCCTCAGAGTTGATGAATTCTGCTGATTTGAAGAGGAGCGGGTTGGAGAGCGTGATCTTCTGGACTTCCTCTCTGACGATGCTTCCTTTTCACCCACTGACAGGGAAGGCTCTTGTGGTTTGCTCTCGGGGCTCTTCTTCTTGCCACGCTTTCGTTTTTTGGCCTTCTTCTTGTGTTTGGCTTTCTTCTTCTCTTTTCTTTGTTGGCGGCGCAGGCTGGACCTCTCAGAGCCGGGGTCTGAGGAGGGCTCTGCAGACCGGGACCATGCAGAGTCACTTCTGTCCGCCCATCTGCTTGAGGAATGATCGTTTAACCTGTTAAGTCAAAAGATGCATGAAGAAGAATAAAGAAATAACTGATGTTTGAAGTTACACGGTAAAATATTAAGTCCTACTTGTCTCCTTTGCTCCATCTCTCAATGCTCGGCGGTTGATACACTTTGGTTCTCTTCATCTCTTCTTTCCAATGTGGTGGAGTTTCACTGCTACCCCGTTCTTCCACAGATGCAGACCGTGATTTAGAGCCTGTGGGGGTGTGATATCTCTGCAAGAAAGACACAATATGTTGCTAATTTAAACGGCATTAAAAAGAATACGTAACAAATCGTTGAAAGCTCATTAGATGCCGCCTCCCATGTGACTTTCTCCACCCACTATTTGAGAACTACTGTTGCACCATACTTTTCTTATAAACCAGTCAGAGCAGACGGGGAGGGTTCTGAAGGGTTTCATCTGCATATAATACATAATCTTAGCAGAAACGATAAGCATGCAGAGATGAGCATGTAGGAAACAAAATTGTATATTTTTTGTTTCTGGGATCAATAAGTAGATGTCAATCAATTCTTCTCTTCTTGGGATTGTGATTCCTTAACCCTCCTGTTACCTTCACATTTACTAACATATTTTACCCTCGGGGTCAATTTGACCCCAGCAATTAAAACCTCCAGAAAATTAGAATTAATATTGTTTCCCAAGTTTAAGTGTGAGGTACTTTATGTTTGTTTGTTGACTACCTAAATAGCCCTTTAAATATATAAAAAAGTTGATATTTCTTTTATGTTTGACACAGTCTGGGGTCAAATTGACCCCAAAGAACACCGACATTAAACATTGAATGGGGTCAAATTGACCCGAAAGGTAACAGGAGGGTTAAAAGAAGTAATGTCGACCCTTGTGTACAAATATTGACTCTCGCAGTTAGTCAAACAAGCAGAATACTGCATGAACAAATACTTAATGAGCACCAGAACTGATCGTCTACACCGGCAGATCTCTGATCTGAGTCGAGGCGAGCGTACCATTGTTCCTCTGCCTTTGATCTTGCGTCCAGACTTGGACACTGCTGGTTTCGGCTCAGTTGAAACAGACATTTCTTCTTTCTCAACTCTGAAAAGATAAAATGTCAAAGTAAACACATACGGTTAATTACTTAAGTGTATACGTATCAATGAAGAAACTTAAATATATCTATTTTTTAACTGACATCTCTGTTTTATCTTCCTGGGATGGCATGTCTCGACGCAGCAGGAAGCGGTTCTCTGGCACCGGTGGGATTTCCTCTAGTCGGACGACAGGCTTCTCTCTCCTCCCACTCGGCTCCTTCTCTCCCTCCACTTCACTGTCTCCCTCCAGCATCTCTCTTTCCACAGGACTGTGAGAGCTTCAACAAAACAATATCCAAAACAATATGTTGTTACTTAAAAATAAACATCTCTCAGTTAATCATGCCATCACTTCTATGTATTCTTGAATACACAGATCAGACTGGAGGTTCATGTGAGTAATAAGCAGATGAAGTTGTGAACATGAATAAAAATAGTACTTTTGCTCGACAGGCCGAAGGTCAATGTTCTTCTCCGTCTTTGATTCCCTCCTTTTCTTTTTAGGCCGTTTACTCTTCGCATGTCTCTTGTGTTTGCGATGTTTGTACTTCTCTTCCGATTCGCTTTCAGATCCCACTGAAGAGGAAAAGGCCGAGGGCGAGTCATGGGAATTGAGGGACGAGTCAGCAGAATGGGAGGTTCTTTTTCTTTTGCCTTCAAGTACTGAAGAAAAAAACAAAATGGTTTGAATGTCATTTCATTAAAAATATGCTTCTCAGTAACAGTAAGAAGAAAAGGGTTCAGGGGGGATCAGCACTACAACAAATAAAGCTTTGTTTGATTCTACTCGCTATGTTGGGGGCAATGGAGGCAGGCCTGGCAGTCATGTGGGCACATGCCAGCTGAACTTCACAGACATCACCTCGCTGATCTTCATTAAACAGAAGATCATGTTACTGTAACTAATGCCAGTGGAGGGAGGGGGGGGGGATGCTGGCATTAAAATGACAACCTCTTCCAGAATAAGCATAACATATGACCCAGTTAGAAGCATATGCAAAACTTTATCAAAATAAATTGGATATAATGGTGACATACATTTAAGCTTTTCGTAGTATGAATGTATGTATTGTTGTATTTCCATTCACTTAGAATGAGCTCTTCACATCTACATTGGTAGCGATGTTGTAATGCCGTGTTTCTACTGTAGCCTAGAACACCTGAAGGTCAGCATAGTCTGACTTGGTAAGGGAGGGGGAAGGGATATTCAGATGGTTGCAATCTGCAACCTCACCACTAGATGCCATTAAACCACATACACTGGTCCTTTAAGAACAAATACAAGTTGTCGCTATCTATTTTGAAGGTCAGCCACTGCCAAAGACCTGTGTCTGTGGCTTAAGAAAGGTCTGGCTCCACAATTACTGAGCATTTTTGTTAAACACTGTATTTGTGACCCATTAAGTTTTATATCTTCAGTAGGAAGTAGGAGTGCCACAAAAAGAGTAGGCAAGTCTGATTATGTCCTTATCATTGGAACAACAACACAAGAATAGAATGAAGCTAATCCTAAACGTCCAGGAAAACACAGGTCAGTCAATAAACTTACCATCATTAGCGGACTTCGTGAAAAGTTGTCCACAGTCCATCACTCTGACATCAGCGTAGGGTCTGCTGGCTGAATCCGTCTTCAGCCCTTCAACCTTCTTTATCACTTCAAAGCCTGAGATGATGAGACCAAAGACGACGTGGACTCTGCACAAAAGGTGGAAAGAAATTTCGGCCTGTTACAGCAACTTGACTATTCCAGGATTTTTTAAAAAGCCCTGGAAATTATAATCTTCCTGAAGGCATACTACACATACATGACAGAAAATAATTGAGTAATATGCCAGAAAATCAATGTAGGAAAGTTCACTATCAACAAAAGACCATTGCAATGAAACCGTAAGTGTCAAAGTGACATTGGATTTTTACCCATCGAGGTGAGGTGCCGTCTTGGTTGTGCTGTTTTGCGGAAAAGCCAATAAAGAAGCGAGGGAAGGTCAACCAATGGCCGTGGTCAGGGTCATGAGAAAGGGAGAAAAAGGAGGAAAAGAATGAGAATAAACAAGCAACTTTAACAAAGTGCGGGTGTTACTGTGCCACAGGAAACTTCTCAAAAAGGTGAAGAGTTTGTCAGAATGCCAATTTTATTAATGATATTTGACTGCAAATCAATTTAGAAAGAACAGCCATTTACAGGGGCAAAAGAAACCCTCAACAATACAGTGTCGGCAATTTTATGACTGTATTTAGATCATACGATGGAATGGATGTCTATATTTTCTCCTGTATGCTTTAAGATTTTTTATAAATAAAACAGGTTATGGTGACAACCTGTTTTATTGATTTAGAAAGTAAAATAATCTCAAGTCATTTGTGAATATTGTTCAAAACAAAATCTAAAATGATGACTGTACTCTGCAGAATAGTTGGGAATACAAACTACTGAGTGATAAATACAGTCAGGTGAGAGAGAAACACAGCTTTGGAGACACATTACCTTGGAAGAGCAGGATGCTAGAGTTTCTGTAAATGTTACACAAAAACGGCAAGAGAAAAAAATGTAACACATTTGGAGGTAAAAAAGAATGAATCCATGTTTCCCTGCACTTTGAAAATCAACTACACACAGCGGGTGAATGACGTTCACACTCAATGACAAGTTGTACTCTACAGTTTCAAAGGGAACAGAAAGCAAACGAATAATGTAATCATGTGTTGCTCACATGAAAAACTGGGAAGCGTTAGTGTCCTTCCCGCGATTGGCCATCGACAACAGGAAGGCTCTGTCGTGTTTGAGAATGAAGTTCTCATCTGTTGGCAGCAGAGAAAGAGGGATCGAAGTCTCAAAAGTGCGTTCTCTGATGCATAACAACGGAAATATTTTCAGGGAAGAACAAGACAAAAGGAATAACCATTTTTAACCAACAATCGAAACATAGCCTCACCAACCTGTCCTTCTAAACAGGCTGTTACTTTTAGTCCTTTTCTCAAATGCTAAACTGGGTTTTAATTAAATAAACTATTAGTATTAAATATAAGTATTTTACATCATTCTGACCGTGTTCCAAAAAATATTCTATTGGTTTCCATTCATGGAAACAGGCCGCAAACCACTTAGACTTAGATGGATTATCTATCCATTGCTTTTCTTCTCATCAAGGTTACGTTCTCCCCGGGATCCAGGATCATTAAAAAGTCCTGAAGGTTATTCTAACTTGGAAAACTCAAAAGGTAAAATGCTCCCAAATGCCTCAATCTTTATTTAAACATAGTTCATTCTAAACATCTTATTGCCATTGTGGTATTTTATGAGTCTTCCTATAGAGCCGAGAGCCTGCAGGACGTGTGAGACAACGTGTCGTCGCAGTCACCTAGCTATAAATACCAGGTGTGTATCATTAAAAGTAACTTGAGCAGCACGAGGCTCAGGGTAGCCGTCTGAATAGAAACATTTCGTCAGTACAAATGTGCATCTGTGCCGTTGCAAACATTTGCACCGTTTTGACTGACAGAGGCAGGTGGTGGAGACAATGTTGACATGGTGTTACTGAGCTGTGTACATCTCTTACCTTCTCATTTTGCAAAAGACCACTCTATAAATAAAAGAATATGTTGAAAAATTTTAGGCAGGTAGATTGGAGCTTTCAGCAATACCTATTCTCCATGCGGATTTGATAAAGCCCATTACTACTAAATAGAAGACAGCACGACACAATGGAAAAGTGAAGGTCAACAGAGTCATACATAGGAAAATACACAAATAAACATTATTACCGCAACAGGCACATGCAACATTTTGCTCATGCAAAAGTAGCAAAGAGACATCAATCATGGAGACTGTTTTAAGGTAATTAGATATTCACATTACCTTCAAAGTAGCCACCGTATATGGACTCTCCCCCTCTTCCATTTCCTGCGGAGATTAACAAAATAATGTCATTTAACCCTTGTATGGTATTCGGGTCTGTGGGACCCGTTTTCATTTTTCATCAAAACAAAAATAATATGATTCATTATTTTTTTTTCAACAGACTTATTACCTTGGCTAATTTTTCATAAGAACATACACTACCGTTCAAAAAGTTGGATCACTTAGAAAATGTCCTTATTTTTTTCAAAGAAAGAAATTTTTTTTTTTTTTAATATTAAATCATCAATCATCAACTAACTCTATTATTTGTTATGTAAATGATTGGTCTATTCTGGAACTGGAAACGGTTTCTAATGAATCCTCCACAGTATAGATATCCAAGGCCCAATTATCACACTAGTGTTCTAGTGTTACATTGTGTTATTGTGTTTTGTTTAGAAAAAAGACTAATGTGAAACCCTTGAAAACCTAAAACCCTTGAACCCATATATGTTAGTTATGCTGAAAAACTGTGCTGGCTGATGAGAGAAGCTATAAACTGGCCTTTCCTTTGAGCTAGTTGATTATCTGCATCACACATTTGTGGAAGAAGATAAAAAAGAAAAAAGAAAAGAAAAACATTCTTCATGTAAAACTTCTTTCTTCCATTCTTCTTCTAAATTCATGCGATGAACTGAAAAGGAACTGAAAAACAAATGTCCTACAGCTGTGTGTCCTACTCCTAGAGAGAAACACAGAAGCAGCGGCTCTAGAGAGAGAGAGAAGTGGGAGGCCCTCCGTGCACAACTCAGCAAGAAGACAAGTACAGAGAGAGACTTCTGGAGGGAAATAGGACTCAGCTAGCCACTTTGGGTGTGGTATTTAAATGAAAATCGCCATTCAAAGAACGCCAGTGAAGAGGGGACTGGGCCCTTCACAAACGGTGAAACAAGAAAAAATCTCTGGCAAGAAAAGAAAAAAAAAAAGAAAACATAAAAAGAAAAAGAAAAGGAAGATTGGGAAGAAGATTGGAAAGGTGAAAGAGACAGATGAAGATTTGTTTCAGATGGATCAAGTTTGAGTGAAGAACATGGTGGAAAGAACATTTGTGAAGAAGGAGATGACAAGAGAATCAAGCATGATGGAGTGACATGGTGGTCTCAAGCATGGTGGAGGTAATGGTGCTGGTGGGGCTGCTTTGGTGCTGGTAAAGGGAGATTTGTATTTGGTAAAAGGGATTAGGACGCCCATTTGCATCCATGCCATACCCCTTTAACACATGCATGATTAGCAGCGCAGGATTTTCCACCTCAACTCCAACAGGACAACAAGCACACCTCCACATTGTGCAAGAACTATTTAGGAAGAAGGAGGCAGCTGGCATGTTGTCTGTAATGGAGTGGCCAGCACAGTCACCAGAGATCTCCAACCCCAGCTTGTTGTTTGGGGCTTGACAACGCATGGTCCGTGCAGAAGCCCCACTCAATCCAAAACAACTGTGGTCAGTGGTGACACAGCAGCGTGACATTTCTTTCAATTACCTTAACAAATTAACAGCAGGAATGCAATGCTGCAACAGCTGTGTTGAAATTGTCAAAAAAGAGCAAAAGCAAGTTTAAAAAAAAAATCAGATAAAACAAAATATCTTTTCTATTCATTTGTCAATGTCTTGACTATATTTTCTATACATTTATTTGATAAATAAAACTCATTTGATAAAACTTTTGACAGAAAAATGTCTTAAACATCATGTGATTCCCAAGTATTTCAGACAACATTTTTTATTACAGCACACACTCACCCCCCCCACATTTGTAATTGTTATCCTGTGTAAGGTCCACTGGGTCTTGTGATCCTTGGGGTGTGTAAATGGTGTGTGTGTGTCTCCTTCTGTCCTGTGCTGTGTCTGTCTGTGTGCTGTGTGTGTGTGTGTGTGTGTGTGTGTGTTGTGTGTGTGTTGTAAGTGTGTGGTGTGTGTGTGTGTGGTGTGCTGGCTGTAGTGTGTGTGTGTGTGTGTGTAGTTGTGTGTGTGTGGTGTGTGTGGGTGTGTGTGAGTGTTGTCATGGTGAGAGCACAGGAATGAGTGCAAAAAAGAGTCTGAGCTCCTACAAATCCCTGTGTCATTCAAGTCTACGAAAACGTCCTATCCAGAACAGGCAAACACAAACCAAAAATGTGGTGTATAATAGTACACTACTGGGGAGAAATGTGGATAAGTACACTACACAGGATGGGAGAAGAGAAGTACCAGACTCAGAAGAGGAGAAGAAGGGCCTTGCAAGCTGAAGGCAGAAAGGGTAACAGAGGAAACAACTTTGGCAAGGTGGCCACTGAGGAGCTGCTGGAGAGGACTGGACACTGGCATTTTGTGATTTGGGAGGACTGGACAACAGAGGAGTGAGATGGTGCGCCTCTTCTGAATATACTGGAAAGAAGTGGAACAGAGGGAGAGAAAGAGGGAAGCAAGAGGAACCTTCAGAGGCCAACCTGGAAAGGCTGCTTTGAAAGGGCAGAAAGAACAATGTAAGAACACCCATACCCGAACCACCTGTCAGGAGAACCATGAGAAGTGTGTGTGACAAAGGAAAGTGAATACAATGAACAATACACAAAAGTCAGAGCTTATTAACCTTGTGATGCTGTTGCAGTATATGTTTGACAATACCTTACAACAAAAAAGCATTTAAATAAAGTTTTCTTGAAATGCGGCCGGAAACAGCAAAACAAAAAAAAAAGATCATTCTGAATGTTGTGGACAATTAAGAAACAAAAAGACAGTAAAATAATGCACTCATGCAAGAAGCGATGCAGAAACACACAATTTAAAGAACTCATGTGTTGTGTGCAATAATGCAAATCAGATTAAAATGTCATGTATTGTATTCAATACAATGTCAAATAAATGTAAATAAATGTAAAATAATAAATGTTAAATGTAAAAATTTATACAAAAATTTGTAAAATTTTATAGTTATAGTTAACCTAGTTTCATGATTCAAATTAACAAAAATAGTGTTTCTTTATGCTTCTTAGTAAAAGTTTTTTAACCATATAACAAAAAAAAACAAAAATTAAAAAAAAATGCTGAAAAAAAATATTAAACATAACAAAAAAAAGTGTTTATAAATATTGTTATATTAACATCTTAATTGCTCGTATGTGTAAATATTAATAAAAGATGTGTGTTTTGTTGAGAAAATTGTGATTTTAGCAAGGTCATTTGATAACCAAAAATGTGTAGTTAGGCTGACAAGATTCATTCATCAACGCGTGTTTCCATGCACCGCTGTCTCCGCATGCAATCAGTTGTGGATCGCACTGGTGCTTGAATATGGTGTTGGGCTGTGAAAAGAACACAAGCTTGATAGATCAGCAGCCAGCCACAGTGTACTTGTTGAACACAAACAATATAATATAGATTAATAAACCAATAACAAAGAACTTGAAAATGATATTAAAAATACTTGTGTATGACCAGAAAATGAGATACTTGGCGAAATAATGATAGTGACTCTGTCCATTGTGTTGATGCTCAGATTATGATTCCGCGTACATCGAGCGGCGTGATATTCGTAATGGCAACCAAGATGCCTGATGGACGCGTTCTGCCAGAATGTTAATGATGGACTTGCACACGCAGGGAACGGCGTGCATTTTTTGTTATAAAGAACCACACGGACGTACAGCGATTAATTGGTATGTCGAGTGTGTTGTACTATGTTACACCCGTCATAGATTGTGAGACCCGCGATGATGCCTTCTGCTCCCTGGAATGCTAACCGCTTGATCGCATATTGCCGAATTTTTCCTCTCTTCTATGATGGTTTTTTCCCTTCGAGATGTTACGTGGTGATGCAATTTTCTGATGAGCGTTCGTGTCCGGGCGGGGCAGAGAACTGTAAAGCCTCGGCGCGCTGACGGACGGACCGTGGCGCTAGGAAAAGCGCACGAGAGACAGAAATGACGCGGGCGAACCAATGTTTTTGGCGAGAGAAAGTGCTGCGATCGGCCAATTTTTTTTTGCGCGCGATGGGCCGCACCCCAGAGATATGCAGGTTAGCATGATCGGCGATGGACCTGAACCTTAAAGAAACGCCCCAATTCTTCCTCCCACGTATGAGTGCCTTCTGGGCGAACAAGGGTAGCGGACCTCTTGATTTGGTGAAGCCTCTGGATGTCTGTACCTCTGACTGACAATTCACTGAAATCCTTCACGAGAAAGGTAAGCCTCGACTCTGAATGTTGACATAAAATGTGTAATGGCTGTAATATGAAACTAATGACTTGTAGCGTGACAAAATAGGATAATATGATTTATTTGATGCGCCTAATGGATGTATTTTTTTGACAAAATTTGATTGTATGTAGATTAAATTATTTTTTTACCATGGTCCTTTAAAAGTTGAATACCAGCATTATGAACAACAAACAAACACCATACAAGGGTTAAAGCAAATTATAGAACATTTCGGAAAAAAATGCTGTCTGCAGAAAAAGAGCATTTTGGACAAAGAAAGTTGTTAATGCGTGTGTGTGTGTGTGTGTGTATAGGACACATTGTTTAAGTAGCTGCCACATTCAGGAAGCATCTATGGTCTCCTGGATTACTGCCATAAATATGTTGGCACCAACTGACCAATTGTGTCTAGTATCTATATCAGTTTTTGATGTAACTACTGCAGTTGCAGCTTTGAAATGATACAAAGCATTACTATTATCCAAAACACTTTTCCATCATTTTTTTTCATTTGATTTGATGTTAAAGAAAAAGATTAAACCATCGGTTTCACTCAATTCTGAATGTCTTTATAAACACACACATCCAAAGTCAATGAGGTTACATGACATAATTACTGTACCTTCAGTGAAGTCGCCTCCCTGGACCATAAAGTTCTTTACAACTCTGTGAAAGGTGGAGCCTTTGTAGCACAGCTTTTTCCCTGTTATTTTGCCAGTTCCCTTTTCACCTGTAATTACATGCATGTGAAATGAGCTCTCATCCAACACCAAACATTCAACAGAACGGCTCCGACAAAAAGAGCTTTTGTGTATACTGATGCCTTGAGGTGAATGTTGCCACATGGAGTTTATTCTAAACGAGGGAATGAAACCACATTCGGGGAAAGTATTTCAATAAACTAAACGCCTTTGTTCAGGCATTCTGTTGTTAAAACTCCTGTGCAGGACTGCAGAATTCATTAAGAAGATACCAACAGGGGAGCGATACCCAGAGGTATTGACCTCCCGGACTTCCCTTTCCTTATGGAGAAAGGAGACGTGAATGCAGAGATTTCATTAGATGCGTTTCAGGGTCTGTTCTGAGGACAGGGGGCTGGCTGTTCAAATGGGCAGCTTAGGTTGCTAATCTTTTAGTATATTTACTTCACTGGTTTCAGCATTGTTCCATGGGTTCAGTTTCTAATAATGTGAGCTGATCCCCTCCTAAAAGGACACACTAGAGACGTTAAAGAGAAGCCACATCAAATTGCCCAGCGGAGTCGTGTGTATCACTGTGTTATGTTGCGTCTGTGTGTTTAGGAAAAGGAACAAGATAACCAGCCATCTCCCACGTCTGCCCTTGTCAGCATCACATCCCCCTTGGCCAGTTGGGGTGAAAAAAGTAGACGGGAGTATCGATCTGCAGTATGTTTACAGATTTATGGCTATCTCTAGGCAGACTGCCACGACGACAGGACACTGTGTTCTGCTCAGTGGGATATCTGTGCAGTGACTCCATCTGTCACTGGCAGTTTACACTCCAGCCATTAGCTCCTTTCCTCAAGATATCAAATGACGAGAGGGGTATATAGTGTGAAACTGTGGTTCTTATTTTCAATTCATATCTCATGTTGTTATTCATTGATATACTCATTATGACTTTTTTTCTGGCAGAGGCAGGAGATATTAGAAAGAGATGTGAAATGTGACGAGACACAATTTAAAACCAGAAAATTATTGTTGAGGAGAAACCAACAGCACAACTGAAAATGATATTGCTAAGATGTATAGTTTTCCTTCTGAGAAATGCAAACAGATCACTTTCATGTTTCTCTCTTTAACAGGGTTCTCTGTTTTTAACAGTTTGGTCAATGCAGTAAATGTTGCAAAAGCATGACAAAGTGAAAGCGGTTCTTGACTGGTACTCACCTGTGCACAAACAGAGAAAGTTTTTGCTTGTCTTGGGACAAACATCCGAAAAAAGTTGGAAGACAATGCGCCCAACTATAAAACACATGCAAAAAAGGGGAAATATTAGCTCACTTTATCTTGTAGGTACAACTTTTTTTTTTATCTTCAAAGATTATATGAGGCGTTGTCAAAATAAATGTGGTGTTACAAAAAACAAACGAGGGAAGAAAATGAACAGGCCAAGGACACAATTAAGAGTAGCCCAAATGTTACGACACCGCACACTTTTAATTACCTTCTCACCATTAGAACAATCCTGTGGTGAAGCTCAGGCCTTAGAGAATTTTTTCCATAGCTAGGTGCAAATCTGAAACTAAGAGCCTGATGGGGGGTTTGTTTTGTCCCTTCCTGTCCAAATTTGAGCCAGCTCCTACCGCAATAACAGCTATTTAGCCTGAGGCCATTAAACTGACCACCTGCTTGAAAAGTACGATGCTAATCGCTTCTCAGGGACTTCAATAGCACCATTCAGTACGGATACAAACACAAAACTAGTCTACCGAGCCAGTGCACCACAGGGTGTTCGACTTTCAGTTTGTACAACCAAATGAGCATCAATCAGAAGCTCAAAGGCTACAAAAACAACCTCCGTACTAAACAGTTTGAACAGATCAAAGTAATTGGCTATGAAGATGAGCTGAGGCTGTTCACATCTCAATCTAATTATCATACCTGTAGAGTGATATGAAATGATCTTACCTGGCTCCCGGTTGAGCTCCACATCAAAGTAACACTGAGGGCGGTCTTTCACCCCCATTCTGCTAAAAGTTTGATTACCTAAAATGTAGAAAAGGGTACAAAAAATGAAAAGAGAAAAAATAATAAGGTCCCCTTTCTCTTAAAGAAGCAGTAAGCTACTGAAGTGTACACCTAGAACGTACAGTATATTTAGAAGAGTGTGTTTGAAACAATGTGGAGAGACTGAAAGACAGAGAGGGAGGAGAGGAACAGAAAGGGGAGGAGATAGAAGGATGGGAGGAGACATATATGTTGGCTATGCAAATCAGAGCACAACACAGCTGCCTGACTACATGTTTAACTCTGTTTCCACTGACCACTTAGATATCTCTGTGGCAGGTAAATGTCACTGGCACCACTACTAAACCTGATTAACAACATAGTCAAAGTGGGAGGAGACGGGAATGAATCTTCACGGTTTCTCGGTTGCCTTTTGGTTGGACATTAAGTCGGTTTGGATAAAAGCGTCAGCTAAATGAAATGTAATGACCTGTTTTACAATGTTTGCATTTAGCCACGACAACAAATGTAAGCAAACACCAACGATAGGACAACACTTCACTGTTTACCCGTGCCAAACAATTCAGGGAATCATTACTCATTACACCTTTACACAAATGATATTTCTGAACTTGTTCAATGTCATTGCTCCCTCCTTGTTGCATAAAAAAAAGACAATAAACTGTTGATATGTAAATCTACACACCAATATTTGGTGTATCAGCAGCTTTTTTGTGCACAACATAGATGACATCCGACTTGCCACATATTGTTTTGCTGGCAAAGTGCAAGAATGCAGGATATCTAATAATCTGTCAGCATTTATTTATTAAAAGCGTAATCGTCCTACAATTTCCATGATACAGGCAACAAATTGTTCAGAAAATGCAGTCACATGGTGCGCTGTGTGTGTGTGTGTGTGTGTGTGTGTGTGTGTGTGTGTGCTGGCATAGTAGTCTACAAGAGGAACAGAGATCTAAGACCACTGATAGCTGAAAACCACAAGGAAAGAGATGTGTCTTTTACTTGATTGACTTTTTTTTTTAAGAAAGCCATGGCCGAAGAGTATAAGGAAGATATTTCTACAAATTAAATGTGTCAACAAACTTTACTTTTAACCTCCATGAACTCATCAACAGTTCCTGAAGCACCTATGCTGTATGCTACTTCACAGCTGATGTTGATCAACAGTACGGCATTCACGAATGAGACCAATGGAAGATGTTGACTGCCATTAATAGCCATGCTACAAAACTTCACCGTGTTTGATGCACCGGTGTTACGGTTTAACAAGCGACCGTGTTAACGGGCGACTTTCAGCCCAACGCGTCTGTTGTTGTAGTTACGACCGCTGATGAAAATAGGAAGAGAAGAGAGAGTTGCTTGTTAACCCGTAACACCGCTGATTGTATTGTACGATCATAAAACTCCCCTGCTAAATATAGACAGCAATGGTAGTGTTGTCAACTATTTAGTTATATCTGAGGGACTATGCACATGCCATGCACATCACGAATACCACAATGGATAATACCAGTAACGTTATGTGCAATATGACGTATGAATGCATGTTAAGTTGGCAATGTAAAAAAGAAACGGCTGCTCACCAGAATCGGCATTTTCTTAACCTAAGTATGAGTTAACCCATGTAATTAACTAGCTAGTTAGTAAATAACGCTATTTCCAGTCACGACTTCAACGATAGCTAACCTAAGTTAGCTGTTAGAAGGCAAACATGTTACTCACGACAGTCAAGGCACATCTAATGCAACAGAACAGTAAATAAAAACGGGCAACACACCCAACAGCAGCATGCTAGGTTAACTAACGTTGACATAGCTACATGTTTGCGTTTGCAAAATGGTTAAGCTAACCGCAAACAGCTAACGCTAGCTAGCTAAATTAGTCAGGGTCGCTATTTTAAATTCGCTAGTTTACGTTCGTTTTTATTCGCAACCGCAATAACGTTCATATTTCATGTAACGTTGGAAGCTCACAGCTTATTTACACGTTCAAATGAGATGGGGTAACTAACCTCTGTACAGTAGCTAGCCAGGCAAATAGCTACCCGACCATTCCTATGTTAACTTTTAAGTGAAGACGTTTGCGCTTTGCGGGACAAAGCGTGTGTGTCCCTTTCGAGGACCCGTAGAAGATTTGTTGTGGTTTTGTTATATCCGGAAAACGATTTCGAGTTAGCTCGTTGGCTATATTTAATAAACCTTATTACGTATGTTTTATAATAGCCTATTCAGGTTGTCTGTGTACATCTCAGTGAATATAAATAATGTGTTTGCGCTCGTAACGGGTCTCTGAAGCTGGCTACTTACTGGTGGTGTTACCTTTATATGATGGTGTAATGTCGCTCAGCTAACCTCTCGTAGCTCAGTAACAACGTGCAGCATGAAACCTATGATAATGAGGTAAGGTGTTCTACGGATGTCATTTAACTTACACTGAAATCTCCATTGTTTTCCAAGCAGGGCAAACATGAACAAGACGGCTCAATTTGTAAACCTACTCTGTTACTAATAATATACACTACATGTGCACCTTCTGGAACTAATGTGGTCTAAACAAACAAACTCAACTGTCTTGTCTTCATTTTTCCTTTTATGAGGGTGCAATTTGCAACACAAAGTTGGATAGTACTATCTAATTAAAGTTTATGGTCACTTGGAAGTGTGTGATGCTGCTGGTTTATTTTGCAACAGCAATACGATCTTCTAATATTTAGGATTCCCTCACTTCACCTCTTAAAATAATCAAACCATGAACATGCCTGAAAACCTTCATGAAGATAGGATGTATTTCAGAGCTGTTTTATTAATCTAATAGTTTCGCTAAGTGAACCTAAATTGAGCTGAATTTATTTGTTGATTATTTAATACAGGAAGTAAATTGGGAGTAAATTGATCTGCAACTTTCTTGATAATCATGTCTAAGCAATGGCGAAGCATTTTTGACTCTTTCTGGCATTTCTTAGTTTAAAATGAAATGATTTTCATTTATTTTTTAAATGAAGGTAAAATAATGAAAGTATTGAATTTAGAATCCTAACATAGAAACATTGACGATCTGATATTTCTCTTTACCCCATGTAAGGCTGTGTGTTCTCCATGGACATTGTGGATCATGTCTCTGATCCTGTTTGCCTTCGTGGTCCGGGTGAGGGATGGACTCCCCCTGTCGGCCTCCACAGACTTTGAACACAACCGCGAGCTCCAGGAGAGAAAGCAGCAGCTCAGGACCATCAGCAAGGCATTGGCCCGTTTCCCTGACAGAGGGACCATCAAGGGCCGGGAGCTCAACATCTAGTAGGTTTCAGGAAATAAAGCTCTTTTAGTTGTGCTATTTTTAAGGCGAAAAAATAGAGAATCAGTGTATAAGTGTACAGTAGACAGACAGAATGTTGTCCATTTGATCACAGGCGCATCCATGTCGCACTGTGTCAGGCTGTTTGTTGACTAAACACCTTTTCTCCTCTCACCTGTTCAGCTTCGTCTCTTCAGAGGGTGTATCCTACATGACCGTGTGCCACTGCAGCCTCCCTGTTGCTAAGGCCTTCTGCTTCCTGGAAGATCTGCGCTGGGAGTTCACAGCATGCTTCAATAGCACTGTTGTTGCCTTGGCAGCCAGGCCGTATCCGTTTTTGGAATTTGGTGAGAAATGCTGTTATCTAGATTTAGAATTGCAAAGGGCTTCACTTTGAATTCAAGTAAGATATGTTGAATGACAATGGGCAATGGGCAACTGTGGGTCAGTGGTAAGCAGGTCTGTCTTTCAATCAGAGGATCGTCAGTTCGATCCCCGCTCATGGCCCTAGTCAATGTGTCTTGAGCAAGACACTTAACCCTGAATTGCTCCCCGTAGCTGTGTCTACGGTGTATGATTCTAAGTGCTTTGGTTAAAGCGTCAGCTAAATGAAATGTAATGTAATGATAAACAAAGCTGCTCTGCTGCGATGCTTAAAACTAAAGATACATTGATTTATGCTGATGTTACGTTGCTGCAAATTGACAGACGGCACCATTCAGAAGCTGAAGCAGCATTACAACCAGAGTGGTGGTCCGGCCCTGGAAGTGACGTTGGTCGAGGTCCAGGAGGATCTGAGGGTCCATCCACCACAAGTAATTAACTTGGAGGAAGTGGAACTCGCCAACGGCACTGCAAATGGGCACATGGAGCAAGGTCCTGGGTGTGGTAAGACTGACCACATGACTTGTACACTGTAACATGTACAATACTGTCGTTTATTATTTCATGTTTATGTAATGCAGAAATGAGGAAATGTTCTCAACGTTTTCTGTTTGATTATTTTTGCACTAATTTATTTTTCTTTCTTTTATTTAAACAGGTCAGAAGGGAAGACTCCAACCAGTGACAGCAGCAGGCATCCTCTCGCTGGTCCTAAATATTATGTGTGCATCTTTGAACATAATCCGCGGTGTTCACCTCATAGAGTACACGTTTCAGGTATGGCTAGTGCGATCCTATCGCTAATGCTCCAAATATACCTAAAGTAGAAGTACAGCACGTTGATGTGTCATAGATTATGTTTCATACGTTCTATAAAGATATAATGTATATTAAAAAAAGAAAAGTGTTTTAGGGAAATAATGCTGTACTATGGCTTTGCTTTGTTATGTTCAGTTGGTCATTTTATTTTTAAATTGTCATGTACAAGCTAACATTAATTCTATGTTAAGCTGGCACAACTGCATTTGCATTTTGCTGTGAAAGCAGAGTTTGATAATGATGAGGTATCCACAAAACTGCAAAACGTTCATTTTCGTGTGAGTCAGCTATAATCTGAAATAAATGTGGTACAGTTTCAATGATGTGGACTCTGGCCTGAATGACACAAGTTGTTTCTCTTCTCTGCACACAGGATGATTATGAAGGCGTATGGAATGTTGTGGCATTTCTTCTGGCGTTTGTCTGCTGCGTGTTGCAGGTGAAGTTCACATTTTCATTGCAAACTGAAATCCACCCAAGTCCAACTCTCTCTGACAGCATGTCAACGACCTCTGTGTCCACAGTGCCACCTCTACCTGTTCCATTCTTCTCTGAAGAAGCTCAAGTCCTTCACTCTGTTGATTGTGATTGTCCTATGCAACCTCTACCTGCTCGGCCTGAGGAACCCTTGGCAGCTGATCTTCCACATGTCAGTTTCCTCCCTCTCCACCATCCTCATCCTCACCCGCAAACTCCAAGACAGAACCAATGACTGCGCGGTCTGAGGAGCAGAGGACACTTTACTCCGTTGCACCACTCACAGCTCTTACAGTGCAGGTGAGAAAGACAGGGGAGCAAATGGCTTGATCCACATGAGTTATGAAGTGCTGTTTGGCTTTTTAACAACAACAAAACATGTTTGCAAATTTTTTTGTGATCACGGAAAAGGATAATTCTGTTGATGTTTTCTTGAATACATTATGTACTTGCACTTTGTGTACATTTGTTTCCAAGACGGTAAAAAGCAAACAGTAAAACGCAATTCTCTCTGGAAACAGATGCAGACTTAAAATAAAGGGAGATGTCTGTTTTAGGAACAGAATGTTTGTGCCATCCTGTCCACTTTTTAAGGAAAAGGAAGGATTTGTTTTAGTTATAAGTGGTGTGTTTTTTGTAGAAAACAATAATTGTATCACAACCCTAACTGTTGAAGCAAATCATGCTTTTTAAAATAAATGTATGCTCAATTTCAGCTCAGTATTATTTCTGCTATTGATTATCTGCATTGATTATCCTTACGTAATCAATGGTAGGTGACAGTTGATGATTGTAACAGACATTAGATTTAAATGTTAGACGTAATAGGCACACAACACACGGTTAGATCAACCTCCATTATGAAGCGTTGCTCCTGATATGATTTAGTATTAAATTTAGGGTCAGTGACGGCCAAGTAAAGCAGCTATTTTTATTTGGTTTACATGAGTTGCTCATTAGATGAAATTAAGAACCTAATGCAAAGGTGAAGATGTAAAGCTTTGGGTTGTTTCATGCCTTAGTGTGTGACACTTGTTTTTAGTTTGTTAAATTGTGTTGACACCGGCAAGTGCTCAGCTAGTCATTGCAAAGTTTCAAATGTAAGGGCTCCGTTATCTAAGGAATGAATGGAAACTATATTGAATACTGAGGGAATACGAGTCTTACAGTCATGTCAGGCATGATATTATGGCATATTATTTTACAACATTTATGATAAAATGAGAATTTAACACATTAACTCCATTTCAAACCCATTTTTGTATTACAAATTTAGACCTTTTAGTTTGTCGGGTTCTTTTCTATTGATCTCTGCATTGTCAAAATGTAAACTGGGTAAGAATATGAAAGCCCTGATTCATTCGATGGGTAAAATACTATTTAATTTTTTGGGAACTTTTTTTTGGACTGCACTATTAGGCTTGGCTGTTTTTGTTTTCAGTATGGTATTTGTTTTTTAATGGGTTGCATATCGGATTCTGCTATTTATATACCGGTGTATGTTTACTTGGTTTAGTTTTTTGTCGTCTTTCAGGATATATACAGCACTCGCTACCTGTAGTGCTCAGATTGTTATGAACATATAAATCATATGGTAATAATCTATGTTTGCAAATACAACATTAGCGCTGCTTAAAAAAAAGTACATTTTATAGCATTGTGTGGATTTAGCTTCTAAGACATTAATTTGCAAGAGCTCAACAGTTGCACTAATGTCTGTTAAGCCAGGGAATACATTATTTGTTCATAGTATATGTCAGACAAGTAATATTTGTGTCCTTTTTATTTGACTATTTAATCAGGAAAGTAAGAGACTCATTTTACGGGAAAGCGGTTGCATCACATCGGACAATCCAAATGTCCCTCACAATAATGTACAGAGAAATAAGTCACTTTTATCTCATAGTTTACAACAAGTGAGGAAACTCAAAAATGTTCACTGGATACATAAAATGTAGTGTAGATATGATATGGGCCTCTTAATACATTTTGTAGTACATTGTGCTGGTTTTGTGGTTCATTGCTGAGAATGCGACTGGCTCAGTGACCTTTGATGCTGTGTCCAACCAAACTGTGTGCAGGACGTTGGTGATGCTGTGATGTATTTGATACAAAGGAGGTTTTTCACCGACTCACCGTTTTCACCGTAGCCGACAAGTCGTTGACCAAATTAATTGTAAAATAATGTTGCCGCCAATATTCTAAAGATGCAGAACCAAATATTGTGGGGGATATTTAAACACTTGAAATGGAATGAAGGATAATTTTGTTGATTGTGGTGGTTTCTAACATTTAATAGAAATACACTGTAGAGTGAACAAGTGGCAGCCTTCTCGAATATTTTTTATTTAATTTAATTTTGTATCAATATCTGAAGTCTTAAATCAGATCTCAATACAGGAAACGGTTTTTTAATCCTTCAGGTTTCGAGGTATATTTAATTGGATGTTTTCTTTATCTTGTCAGCAGAATGGCGTTATGAGGTTGATTCAATTGGTTTTTGGGGCTGCGACCTGTTTGTAATAATCGGTAACGTAACTATGTCATTCATTGTAACTGCCAAATACACTGGTGTTCACGGGGCTTTATTATTTCCTGCTGTGGTAAAACTGACATTTTGTTAATAAATAGTGTCTTTTTTCCATTTGTTTATCTGATTTCTGTGTCAAAGTAATGATGACTACCTCCATGTACAGCAGTGATAAGACAACAAAGTATTTTTTTATCATTGGGCTGTTTTGACTTTTAAAAGTGTGTCTGCATGTTACATCCAGATAGAAAAGTGCTACGCCAAGCAGGATAGGCATGAAGGAAATCTATAAATAGAAGTGTCATTTAACTTATTACAGGGCACTTGGAACATCATATAAATATATTTATGTATTCTTCCAATATTACACCAGATGGAGCCCTTTCACAATTTACAAAATCAAATATCTGGACTGATAAACGGTTTATGTTGCCGAGAACAAACCGATGGCCGTTAGAAAGGCTCTGGAAACTGAGTGCAAACGTTCTGATATGTTAAAAAGGCATTTGATAAGTGAAACGTTTATTTCTTGTGCCTCTAATTCAAGTTAATGTCGTTCTCATTATAACACTGACATAGGCTTTGATAAAAGTTACCATAAAGAAGACAGCCGTCTGACGTGTTCTGTCAAGTCAGTTTAAGGTGGAGCATTTCACTTTGGTAAGGTAATAGGGAAACCCAGTTTCAGTAGAATTAAAACAAAGTCGTTGATGTCTGTTTTTAAGATATAACATTAGCTCTTGTCCTCTTTAAAGCATTACTGCATGGAGCAAAGTGATCAGAATGTTGTTATAATCCAGTCGTAATCCTCCTCACATCAATAGAGTAGGTTTTATACTGAGACGTAGATTGATTAATTAGACCTTTGACCTAAAGCTACATACCTCACTGCGGTTTCCGATAACGTCACAAATAAGCTACAGTTTAATTTCGAGAGACACCAATAAAACCCCCCAATAAATATCTGGCTCCCTGTCTCAATTGCCGTTTTTATTTTAGGCAATAGGCATTGATGTAGTTGTCTCATTAGCCATTAAAAGAGTGTTTGTCAGCATATTCAGGCATATTTAGGATGGACATTTAAGGTTGCAACCAAGAAACCAATAGAACATGTTCTTCTGAGGTCTCTATGCCATCGTAAATGTGCCATCACTCCTGCTCCATCTGAATCGTCAGCTTCAGTGACCCTCGTTGCAGAGATGGACTTCTTCTGTCCTAATTAGCAGCAGCTCCTGGTGTAGAGATGCTGCGTTCTCTTCCTTAACAGATAGGCGTGTGAGCCTGGGTGGTCCTGCTGAAATGTTTCTGGCTCACATGTCTCTCGCTCAAAGACTCCTCTGCTTCCACATATCCGAAGAACAGCAGCGCTGGTGTTTAATGTTTGCCTTATCAGCTCGGCGTAATAACAGAATACACAGCAAGCAACTGTTGATTTAATAGGTGGTCTGCCACCGGATTCCCTTTCCTTTGTGCTGAAATAGTCTTATGTTTCTTAAATGTGATGGTTTTTGCACACATACACCCACTGGGCTGTGTCTCCAGTTTGTTGTCACTGACTGACCGTTGCTGACGAGCATTAAATCTGCATCCACGTCGGGCAACATTTGACAGCAGCTGATTTGTGCTTCTACAAGCACCCTGTTTGTTTACGACTGTGGAGTAGTGGTCAAAATTATGAATTATGATTTAATAATACAACAAAATAAGAATTGGCTGTGACACTTGAACACTAACGAGTTGCGAATGAGAGTTTCTGAACGCTGGTTCGCAAGCAAGCAAATGTTAATGGATAAAACAATGGCTAAAATTGAAAGCTAACAATAATGGAAAAAAAGTTTAGATAATTAGCTCCCGTTAAATGTAGTGGATAAATAAGTTAAATAGAAAGCAGTTGAAATTTAGACAATATGTATCTAAAAGTGATGGATATATCAGAATCAGAATCAGAATCAGAAACAGGTTTATTGCCAAAGAATGTTTTCACAAACAAACGAGGAATTTTTTTTGGTGGAAGGTGCAACATTTGGACATGACAAACAAACAACAATCAACGCGACGGAAAGACAACAAATAATGTGAGAGTGTTTGGGTGTGTGCTTCAAGTGGTGTGTTTTAGGTGGAGGAGGGAAGAAGAAGGAGGAGGAGGAGGGGGAGGAAGAGGAGGAGGAGGGAGAGGAAGGAGAAGAAGGAGGAGAGAGGAAGGTGGAAGAAGAGGTGGTAGTCCTGGGTGACAGTCAGTCAGTCCGGGTCCATTCATGAGCGCGACCGCGACGGGGAAAAAGCTTTTGTTGTGGCGGGAGGACTTAGTCATGATGGATCAGAGCCTCCTCCCCGGAGGGACTCGAAAGGAGTGTCCAGGGTGGGAGGGTCGGCGACAATCTTTCTGGCCCGCTTCAGTGACCTGGAAGTGAACAGGACCTGGAGGGAAGGCAGATTGCAGCCGATAACCCTCTCGGCCGAAAGATGATGCTCTGCAGCCTCGCTTGTCTTTGGCTGTGGCTGCAGGGTGCCAGACGGTGATGGAGGAGCAGATGATGGACTCAACGATGGCCGTAGAACTGTACCATCATCTTCCCTGGCAGGTTGAATTTCCTCAGCTGCCTCAGGAAGAACATCCTCTGCTGGGCCTTCTTGGAGATGGAGCCGATGTTCAGCTCCCACTTGAGGTCCTGGGAGATGATGGAGCCCAGGAAGCGGTAGGACCTACAGCGCCCGGGGAGTCACACAGGATGAGAGGGGCGTGGGGCTGCATTCCTCCTGAAATCCACAACCATCTCCACTGTCTTCAGCACCAGGTCACCAGGTGGTCAGTCTCCCCCCACCAGAGATGAGTCCAATGAAACTTTAGGAGCTTGACGGACTGGTGACTGGAGGTGCAGCTGTTGGTGTACAGGGAGAACAGCAGAGGGAGAGAACAGGGGGAACCCGTGCTGGTGGTCCGGGAGCCTGAGACGTGTTTCCCCAGCCTCACAGTCTGTGATCCACCTGCAGGTGGAGTCGGGATGCAGCTGGGAGAGCTTGTCCTGCAGCAATGATTGTATTGAAGGCAGAGCTGAAGTCCACAAACAGGATCCTGGCGTAGTTCCTCGGGAGTCCAGATGCTGGAGGATGTAGTGAAGGGCATGTTGACTGCATCGCCTGCAGACCTGTTGTGATGGTCTTGAGGTGTGACAGGACCAAGCGTCAAGGACTTCATGACCACAGAGGTCAGGGCGACGGCCTGTAGTCATTGAGTCCTGTGATCTTGGGTTTTGAGACAGCTGGTCAGCACAGTGCTTCAGGGTGGAGGGGAGACGAGTCCGGGGCCGCTGCTTTTGGGGTTCTGCTTTTTAAACAGCCTGTTGACGGCTCTTCCAGGATGACGAGGCCGCTGAGTTGATGGAGGGTGCTCCAGAGGTGTGAGCCCTGATGGGCTGGGAGGGTGGGCTGATGGTCTGTGGCTTGTTGGTGGGGCTGTGGGGATTGTCTCAGGACTGCTCCATTGTCTTTCAAAGCGCAGAACCACTTTAGCTGCCTGCCCAAAGCCACATTTCATGGAGAGGGGTGATTTGGGCTTGTAGTTGGTGATCTGCCTGAGCCCTCTCCAGACAGAAGCAGAGTCGTTTGCTGAGAGCTGCTGTTGCAGGCATCTCTCACCGCCTTGCTAAACCTGTATTTGGACTCTGTGTAGGTCCTTGTCCCCACTCCTGAATGCCTGGTCCTTCTGCAGTCTTAGCTTCCTGAGCTCCGCTGTGAACCAGGGTTTGTCGTTGTTATAACTCACCCTGGAGCTGGATGGAATACAGCTGTCCTCACAGAAGCTGATGTAGGAGGTTACAGCCTCTGTGTACTCATCCAGGCTGTTGGTAGCAGTCCTGAAGACATCCCAGTCACTCCAGAGCCTCACTGGTCCACTTCTTGAACTTCCTCACCACAGGTTTGCAGAGCTTAGTCTCTGCCTGTATGAGGGAATCAGATGAACCATGACGTGGTCAGAGTTTCCCAGTGCAGCTCGAGGACGGGCGGATAGGCCCTGCTGATTGTTGTGTAGCAGTGGTCCAGAATGCTCTTCTCTGGTAGGGCATTTAATTAACTGTCTATATTTAGGGTTCGTGGCTGAGGTTTTTTAAACTTTAAATCGTACAATAACTAAAGAGTCCGGAAGGTCCGCCCACACACCGTGATCTGTTCGGCGGGGTCTTGTTGTGCCTCGCTCTCCCCGGCGCAACTGCATGTAAAACGATGAATGATGAAAAATGACGGGAGGGAGTAGTAGAAGGTTTGCAGTGAATGATAAAGATTTAGAATCACCGTTACGCCGTTTGCACAGCCGCCGTTGAGGTAAAAAAGATCCTCCACCCTTTTTTTTTTTCGAGCTCCGTGACCCGGGTCCGCCGAACAAGCTGGCCAGCGAGCTGCGAGCAGAGTCTGGCGTCGAGCCACTAAGCCATGAATTCCAAGCAAGCAACGGAGGGAGAGGAGAGTCTCTCTCTCTCCTCCAGCAGCTGGAGTTCGTCCAGTTTGTTGCACAGTGAGCGGACGTTGGAGAGAAATGCCCGGCAGCGCTGTACGAGATCCCCGCTCGTCGTGGCCATAAGCCCCTGAGCCTCTCCTCTCCTCCGGCGTCTCACGCGAAAGGTAAGGTGCACACCTTTTACCTTAAAATGTCCAGTAACTCCACACAAGTTAAAAACGTTGGAAGTAAATGCGCTGGAGTTGATCCCCTGATATTCAAGATCTCATCTCTGGTGAAACAGCTCTGGAAATCCCAGCAGAAAACAGTATAAAAAAAAAACAACAAAACATCGCACCAACACAACAACATATGGTTGAATTTTTTTGCTACATTTATTTCTCCAGTAAAATAGCTAAAAGCAACATGTAGGCTAACAGTAAGTGAGCTATATAAGCATTATAATGAAGGATATAAGAATATTATTAGTTGAAATAACTAAATTAATGGAGTTGAATTAGTATATAAATGGTTGAGAGGAATAGAACGGTGAAATATCTAAAAGTTAACGTTAAGTCAGCTAGCTTAGTATTGGTTGAAATAAAAAGATGAATGAATGGATAGGCAGTTGGTTGAAATAATTAAACATAATATATAGAACTATTTGACCAAACAGACCCAAATGTTGTTAATTTCAATCCAAAAAACGTTTGTATTTATTGATTAAAACAGGGTCGGGAACCATTGTTAAGGTTAACGTGGATATAACTGAGCAGCCAATGCTCACCAACACCATCTAATTCAAGAGGCCAAACCTCTTCTCTCATATTTAAAAGTGATGGCCGGAAGCCTTATGGGGAGCTCCAATAACTATGAAATGTCTTTGAGCCCTGTTAGATTTAATCAAGGTGAGTCACAGTGGCACCTTCTCTTATCTAGTCTATTTAATTTATGTCTCAGGTGAAGCGCCCATATGCCATATATATAATATCCATTCATTTCAAACACATTATTCAGCTCCAATTTCCGGGTGCCATGACTGTCTCAGTCTCCCTGTGGAGGGCTCCAATATCAAAACAGGGGAGTTAAATGTCCTCTCTGCTTCAGGAGCAGGTGGTTTATATTTATACGTATCTGCGCTGTCACACAGATAACGTTAAGGCTCAGGTCATTGTTTGACCATTTCGGGGAAACCAGCTGTAAACACAGCAGACATATCACCATTGTTTATGTGGCAAACAAAAGAGTTGCTTACACATCCTGCACATGCAACATTTGGAGTTGTGTTCATGGCAAATTCCAGTCATATATTCCCTCCCTTTTAGCGCTGCTTTTCTCTCAACCTGAGGGGAATACCTCTATTACTAATACTCTTTAACTCCACAGTGCTCACCAGCTCGTTGCTACCTGTTGTTGCCGTTTGGTGGGTATCTCACAGTGGGGTAAGCACTGTGGGACGTAAAGCCAAAAGAACAAGTTAAAAGACACTAAATAGCCGACACTGAGTCTGGTGATAATTTGTAAGCCCCCTCCCCCCCTTACGCTGTAAGATGAACCATTGTTAAAATGTATGTAAGAAAAAGTATAACAGCTTCGAAGTCATTTAATTATCATAAATATGGATTATTTTTTTATCCAGAAACCTTTGCATTTGGGTATTCTTCTACTGTTTAGATTGTGTGTGCTTTCAGAAATGTTGTAGAAATAATGGCTACGCTTTTACATTCACGTCATGTCAGCTGTGATGTGTTGATTTCCGCCTGGTAATCATGACCCATATGCAGCATGTCCTGCTTATGAGGATGTTCAACAACTCAGAAGACCAGAGGCTCGGAACATGTCCTGCTCACTGGCTCCACTCAAGCAATGCATGAAATCAGAAACCCAACTTTACCTGCAAGAGTCTCCTGCTTTCTTCAGTATTGAGTTTCTTCCCACAAATTAATTTCCTGCCACTCGAGTTGTCAGAATAATTGATCAAGAGAGATGCAGCTAAAGCTGAGGTTCAAATTTCATTGATCGCATTGGAACATTGAAAAAAAAATCTCACCACAACTTCCATTTAGCAGCTGTTGTCAATCATATAAAAGGATATTATTTAATCTGATTCCCTCTATTAGTTAATGACAAAACGTTGTCATTACAAACGTCATTGTCCATTTAGTAACTGATCGGGAGCTTAAAAAGGATTAATACGTTATCCTTCTTTCACACTACTGACAATCAAACCTTATGAAGTGTACTAATTGTTGTCGTTTTTATTTTGATGATGTTAAATCTTTGTGTTTCCTCAAAAATATATGGAAATGATGCTACAATATGATGCAATACATGTTTGTACCTGTTGTAGAATAAATATCTTCCCTTTGTTTGTTATGAAGAATACTATTTTCACTGTTCGGCATCATTTCATCAATAATACTTTCTTTAGTATATTCACGATTACAGTGTTATAACATAATAATGGGACACTGTAAAAAGCCTCTGCCTCACACAGCTCAGGACCAGTTGCTTCTGTTCCAAACACACCACCCGTTCCCCGACCTCATGCCATAACTCTCGCAGCCCAGACGTAAACACAAAGCAATCACTTCACCCAGACGAGATGACACGCTTTAAATACTTCATGAGTCATTTTTTCCACAAACTGAATTATGTATTTATTTCAAAAGTGAGATCAAGCATCCTGTTATTGTAATAATGTGTGGAACAATTTCCCCAGCTTGTTTACACCTCGCTTAAACATGATTCATAGAGAGCAGCTTTCTAACGTGTTCTTCCATCGTGTGTGTGGGCAGTGGCGGGTCAGTTTACTGATTGTAAGTGCAAATGTTAGAAGAATGTCTTGTAATGAGAGTATTAATCATGACTGAGTGAACCTTACAAATCAAGACAAAAGAGCAGGTAACAATGCACCATTTAGCGCCCACTGAACTGAAGGAGAAAATCACATCTCTTTAAAGCCGTTAATTGATTCATTTAATAATTTATTTTTGTTCCAGTGGCGGCAGAACAAGCTAAAACAAACACAAAAAGAAGTGTTATGGTGGAAGTGTTTGCAACAGTAGCTCAAGTACACACCCAGCAGACTTGTTGCAACATTAGCAATCATTTGGAGTTCATTTTGTATCCACCTGAATAATGAATATAAGTACAAATGTCTCTCTCTTTTAGTTTTTGGCTTCAACTCCTGAGGGGAATGTTTCTCTCTTCAGCTGCTAAATGTTCCAAAACATTAAAGCTGCAGACCCTAAAACACAAACAAAGAGCTGGAAGGCTCTAAACCGCTGCGTGGAGTTGGGGATGATTCTCTGTGGTTTAGTCGCTACCAGTGGCCCCTTTCCCTTTATATATGTAGTCATTGGGCCATGTGTTCATAATATCAACATATTATTTATTGCAGCTTTAATGTCTTCACATGTTAATATACAATAAAAGCTCATGTGGCTAAATGGCTAAATGTGACAAAGATATGATCCCTGCAGCACTCCATACAGGATATTCTGTCTATTGAGATGTAAAGCTTGAAAGTACAGTTTTAGAACAGATGGACAATCTCTGCACATATAATGCTATTATCTTACATTTAACTTCCAGTTTGCTGCCCTATGGCCATAGGGCAAGGCACTAATGGGTCAGTCAGGAACATTTAGTTTGATCATACCAGCTGGCATTGGTTGGCAAGTTCAAGATAAATGTTAAATGGACCTGAAGTGTCGCGCTTTACTCGTCTTCCAACCACTCAAAGCGCTTTAACACGACACGACATCAAGGTCGTACGATGTGTTCTTATATGCAAACGAGAAGGTCAGTAAGACATCCTCTCTTTGTGTGAAAGAGAAGAAAGCTTTCTTTCAAGTCACCGTGACTGTCGTAGTCCCAAACCTCGACGACAGAGTTCATAAATAAATAATCCTTTATATACAGTGGCTCATTCCTCCAGCTCTGCCTCTGAGAAGTGGCCTCTGATGCTCATCAGCATGACTCACAGCCACAGCTCATGAGGAGATCAGATGAGACCAGACTTCTCTTTGAATCTGGAGTCAGAGGGAATCAAAGCAGCCTCTTAGCCGTTTGGACAGAGCTAACGGGTTTGCTCAATCGCTGGTCCTTTACAAACTTTGCTTTCTTTGTACTATGAATATTTAACTATAGTGTTATGAATATTGGAAGATACCTAAAGGCAAGACACCTGTCTCTCATTTTAAGAGCTACTGGGAGTCTGAAAATAACTTTGTTAGTCTTCTCTCCTGTCTCCAGCTGCCCACTGCCTGTTTTATGAACTCTGACAGAAAGTCACTTTATAACAACGCTCAGGCGCGTGCACAGATAGAGCCCTAGTGGTGCTCAAGCACCTGCCCTTTTGCCCTGGATGAGAAAAGTGCCCTTTCTGTATTCATGTCAAATACATATTATTGTGGTCGTCATGCTCCGGTTTATTTTTTCAGTTTTTTAGATGTGAGACGGGAGTTGTTCTTACAGAAAGCCTGTCGGCCCAAAGATGAACGGGACGATTAAAGTCTCCGTTTGATTCGTTCTACAGGTTGGAACCGACATGCCACCTTCAACGAGTCCAGAAGGCTGAGCCCTTTGCTGGGGGGCGAGGAGCTTCCAGACGGACTCTCCGGGAGCTGGTGGACGAGGTGCCGGCTCATGTCTCCTGTCCTCAGACTCCAGAGGACGTCATTCATGCTGCTGAGGTCCAACGGCTGTGGAGACGTCCTCCTCCATGTTGTCTGTTCATTGGTTTTGTTTCAATGTTCTCCATCCAGTTAGGAGTTTGGTATAAAAGCATCATTTCATATACTGCCGGGGTCTGTTACTTACTTTCCTATTTTCTATTTTTGTCAATGAAACTCTTGTAAATCTAAATGATGCATTGCTTTAGTTAGACTATTTAGAGTGAAGATATATGTTGGTATTTGTTACTGATTGTTGCCAACTGACATGACACATGTTGACATTTTGCCATTTAGGATGTTTTGTACGATAAAATATCTTTGTGGTCATTTAGGCTATTTTTGGCAAAACACAAAACAAAAATATAATTTGTGGTTTAATCGTTTACCCGTTATGAAGATGAAAAATGAGCACTGGCGTAAACTAACAATACATTACTGACATTTAATATCAAGAATCAACACAATAAGTAAATATAAAAACTATAACATTGTAGTGCATAAGTCTCAACCATTAAAGTTGATTTTTTACCCAATATGAACATCATAACACAGTGTTTGCTGACCCAGTAGTTTAAAAAAAAAAGACATATTTAGATTTTGTTGTACATGTGTTCATTAAAATCAGGAGATAATCTAAATACTGTACACAGTTTACATGAACATACAGTATTCCATGTGACAAATGAAATACTTCAATGCTTTTAGAATTATTATGTCTTGTTCAGGCTGAAGGTATTATTATTCTTATTATTATTATTATTATAATGTGCCACATTGTTTTCTGTGGTATGTTTCTCTTTGTTTTGTCTGTTCCAGTTTTACAAAGATCAATCTTGTATGAGTAATTGCAGAGGCTGAAAAGAGTAAACGCAAGAAAAAACAACACTTGTAATAACTACTTACTAACCCAGAGTGAGGTCATGCCGGGAAATATCAGACTTCCGTAAAAACGTTATAAAGCCTCAGGCTGATATTTCCTGGCATGTAGTTATTACAAGTGTTGTTTTTTCTTGCGTTTACTCTTTTCAGCCGAGCGGTCGAGGTTAGTAAGTTATTTATTATAAGTCATTTTTTCGCTCCTATTGTTTTGCAAATAAAAACAAATTGTAATGTCATTTTGTTCAGCTCTCATGTCTTCTCACCACACAATGTGTTTCAGGTGTTTCGTAACAACCAATTACTTGCTCACTTCAAGTTACAGTGATCAATAGAAAAATAATTTTGCCGATGGGTGCCCTTTTTTGGGGTTTGAGCACCTGCCCCCCAAAATGTCTGTGCACGTGCCTGACAACGCCAATCATGTATATTCATATTCATGTTAAGCTATCTGCTATACTCAAGAGTTTATCAATCTCGACAAAATGCATCATAAACGACCATACAGCCCTTCTTTTATTCAACACATGGGCCCCGGGGTTGTTGTATTGAATTGACTGTTTCTAGTTAATATTTCATGCACCAACTTTCAACACTGCAAATCCCTTTATTCACAATCATTACAGTTCCTAATAATTATTGGTGTTATGCGCATGGTCATTTCCATTTCATGGAGAGAGCGAATGAGACATTAGACCCCAGAGCGGCTCTTCTGGGAAGCCGGGCATGGCATGGTGTGTGTTTGTTCATCTTTTTCCGGCACACAGCATCCCGCCCTGGATGAATGTGCTCTTCTTCATGTTGCTGCACACAGCAAGAGGCCCGCTGGGCTCAAAGGCAGTGAGTGAACCAATAACCCTGAGGGACAACAGACGGATTAACTCAAGTAGCTGGAGTTTATTACACAGAAGCAAACTCAGCGGGCAAGTTGTTGTTGTCAAATATTGTCGCCTAACTGAAGTTCAACTGGCATCGGGAGGAACTGGAGTGAAAGAATGATTCAGATCCTTTTACCCGGTGGGCGGAGAACTACTGAGAAAGTAGAAGTAGTGTACAATATTCAATATTACAAGTGAAAGCCATACATTCAAAAATAAAAGTAATTGTTAAGTTTGATCATACATTATAAGTATATTTAATAAAAATACTGAAGCATTTGACCTCCAGATTACAACTTCTGATCTTTTATCTGAATATTTGGTCTGTTACTGTAAGCATATGAAAACAAACAGCATGATAAAACACTAATAACATAGAGTCGTTGCCTCTTAAACAAAACATGTGGATTCATTTGGAATTGAGTCCAATCCTGTGTTTTCAATTTTTTTTAGTGGTGTATGTTTGTTTTTCATGTCAGATTTTGCCTTTAAATTATTGTAGCATTCAAGTTTAAATGGTGTTGTCAAAGTGCAGCTAGTTTAAATGATAGCAATCATCATATTAATGATTCCTTTATGTTTTAAATGCAACATTGAAATATGTTGAATAAGAGGTACTATACACCCCTTTATATAAGTGTAAGTGTAGTGAAATGTGTCCCTCTGAAATGTAGTGGAGCTAAAGTATCAAATTAAGTAACCTGCCTCAAAGTTCGCAAATAAATGTAATATTTACTTTCCATCATTGTTCTTTCACTGAATTTATGTAAGTGATGTTAAAAAAAGGTTATACTGGCTTTATTGAGCTGAGATCTGAAGCTCTTAAGAAGTATTACAAGGTTCTGAGGCGCTTTTGCATGTAAGGGCACCGTGACCACAATGAAGTGAAAAAATACAGTAATTCACTGCCAAGATAATTCCTCTCTGTGAGCCGGAGGGAGTGACTCGAACACTTTGAGCTGTCTGTTAAAACACATTGTTTCCTAAAGAACGCAGTGTGCTGCTTCCTCACCATTTATATCAGCTGGAACATCAAGCTGTATGCTTGCTTACTCAGGTCATCTTCTGACAGCTATATCAAATATGAATATTTTAAATGAAAAATACCAGAATTTTTTTTAAATACAGAAACAGGGATTAGCATATTTGAACCAACACCTTTCCTCTGAGCCTCTCTGGGAGTAACATGATTAAAATAAAGGAGCCAACTGTAGGCCAGGCCCTTGTCAAGTAGTGAGAGCACTTAGGGAAATAAGCTTCAATGAGGCGACAGTGTTCCAGTCGATGAGGAGATTACAACTAATGAGATCCTTTGGAGTGGGTAGTCGTGTCCACCCTCCGGTTCCTCCTGCAGCCGCTCGCACGGTTTGTCCTGCTCGCGGACGCTCAGCCATGTTGAGAGCTGTGTAGAGTCAATCGCTCAATCATAGATTTGCTCTGAATTCCGTATGTTTTAAAACAACGTTGAAGCAAATTATGTTGTGGAGTTTCACATAATGTCGGTAAAAATGATAATTTTCACTACCTTGTAGATTTCTAAATAATAATAATGTAATACAGTTTGAGTGGAACAGTGGTAAACATGTTTGGTAAGTTTCCTGCCAAGAGAAGTCTTAAGATGCATAGCACAACAAATTCTAATAATAGTTTTTTTTAAACTCTTGTTCATAAACTAAGTGGCCTTATGTGTATATAAATGTCAAGTTAAGATAATGAATACTTACAGTACATTTGTAGCTTCACAAAACTATGCATTGCACTAGTGTTACACACATTGCACTAACAAATACACTTTAAAATCTTAAACAACACAATATCCAGTTTATAAATACTTAGCATGCTTCAGCACTGAATACTAATGTGAATAGATACACATGAGAATGATTGTTGATTCAATATCACTTAATATTTGCTCACCGATACAAAACAACCAGGACACCTAAACACTAAAAGACCATATCTATAAAACCAAACAATGTGGGTACTGTACAGTATTTTAGGGAATCATTTGTATGAATCTTCTCAACTGTTGACCAGAAAGTGAATATTTCCAAAACTGTTGTACGGTACTATTTCGTTATGCTTTTGTCCCCAGCAAAACATCCCACGTAAGAGGCCGTTGCTGTAAATAATTTCTAAGATCAATATTAGCATGTGTTGAATTCATTGAGCCATTAAATCGTCAGCGGATTGAGATCATGTTATTTTCCTCCTTAAAGCTGGATCTTATGTTTCCTCTTGCATGAACATTTAAGTGACTTTCAAATCTGACCTTGTAATGTGAAAAGCCCAATGACAGCATTGTTGTGACAGCTTCACTAGTCTCTACTGACATGTCAGGTTCAAACTCCTCAGGTGGAGCAGTTTCAACCTGACAAGTCAATGGAGAGTCCAGGAAATATTATTACCAGAGCACCACCAAGACGGCTGAGGGGTTTGAACCTGACACGTCAGGAGAACCTGGAGGCCTACAAGTCGCAGGACGGATTTGAATTGTGATGCAGTTTCTTCTCTTGAGCTGTTATGCTAAGCACTGAGCTACATAAACAACAAATAAACACACATTAATTACAATCACATTACTGATATATGATATGGTACAACAATCCATAGTAATTAATTTTCTTTACACTGTATATTTTGGCTGTACAATTTTAAATGACAACTTTAGAGAAAATGTAAACATTCCTGAACTGAACTGCTTAAAGGTGCAATATGTAACGCTGAGCCACTTGCTCCAAAGAAATAGAGCATTTCACCTCAAATATTGGGTCCATGCAATCTAACTTTACAATCGTCAGTTTCAGACGGGCAGTTGGAGCCCTGGCGGTGAGGTTTTCTCTGGCTGAATTCGAGCTAACTGAAGTCACGGCCATCATCTGGAGCCGCCACACGCTGTACCTACGAAGAAGCCTCTTGGCACTTTGAGTTTGATCCAATACAAAACTATGAGACGCAAACACATCATGGATCTATCATTAATATGACCCCGGGCAGCTCTACTTTGTCATTCTCTCGTGTTGGACTGAGAGCCGACTGGACGCGACAGTGACTCACTATCGCCTCTAGAGGGACAAGTAGTCTTACACGATAGGACGAGCTCATTTCAGTAACATCTCTGCCACACAATGCATCGACCTCTTTGACATCACGTCAACACTCTAATATCCTCACAGTCTTTCGATAATGTTGGTACATTTTTTACAAATATTATCAACTCAAATCCTGCCAATATCTTACACATTGCACCTTTAAAGAGCATTTAGTCTCCAGAGCAGCCGACGGCCAGTGAGGATTTGATTGAAAGTGTCACTTCAAAACAATGAATCCAGGCACTGGTCAGTGATTGGCACAACACTGCCACAGGGTGCTCAACAGACAACCACCATAATCTAATCTACAGGCTCAGTCACAAAAAACAAAAGGGAGGAGTGTTCTGATAAAGGAGAAGGCAAAGGACAATAAGTCTCAGATAGTGCAGAGAAGGGCATTTATACTCCGAACTCCTCACTGTGAATCAGCATCACACTGCTCACCCAGTCTGAAACCTCATTTGTTTGCCATTTATGGAAGAAAACAAATGTCAAACTGGTTCTCAGACACTTTTTTCCATCTTCCTACAAAGTGAGGAAGAGCCAAAATTCTCCCAAAACACGATGCTCGTAGTTTAACGAGTTTTCCTTTAAAAAAAAAAGAAGTAAGTCAGCTCCTTTTCTCCAAACGGCTGTGTCTTCGCACCAGCCTTGTTCATTCGCTGCGGTAGGAATCCACTAAGTATTTTTTCATCAACGTGTAATTACATCAGGTTGCAGGATGCTGGTGCAGCTCACAATTGTATTCCCTCACATGACCCCATTAATCTGTGACATTTTGCATTGCCTGGTGTCCGAGCAACATGATTTATAACAATTGACCACACGACACATCCTGATTTCACCCACAAATTCATCTGTACATGTGCGCTGAATCTTGAAAAGCAAACAAGTGAATGGTTCTCATACAAATGTGCAAAAGCTGTGCTTGTGAAGCAATGTGTCTGTATGTTTGTCACTTATACCTTCTCAAGAAGCGTGGAGATTAAAAGCTGCCTAGAAGCTGTCGCACTATTTCCTTCTCATCACTTTGCCCATGTCCACGTCACTCACGCTCATGAGGCAGTGTATTCATGTTTCTGCCTAATGGTTGGCATGAGAGTGTTTTGTACAGCATGTATGTCCGGATCAATGTTTGTGTGAGTTAGATGCTAGAGAGGTCGTCGTTACAGGAGGACGAGCCCCGCCGTGTTTTGGGGCTGCATCGTGTCAGCATGGAGATCTGGGTGCTGAAGTTGTTGCTGTTGCCAATAGACGGATGTTGGTATTTGGTGTCTGAGCCCATGTATCTTTGCAAGTGCCACCTTCGCCACTTCCTCCTGATCTCTCCTTGGACCTACAATGGATAAGAACAATAATACTTCAGAGTGTTTTACCGTGTACATTTCTCATTACAGGAAATGAAACGCCCATTTCCACCATTGTATCAGGGTTAACATTATTTCAGTCACCGACTACTTCACACTTGGCTGCAGGGCACCCCAGTACGTGCTGGAGGTCACGGACTGATGGAGCACACGGAACCACATCCTCCACAAAGAGCAGGAACACAATTCTGAGGTTCCTAAACTGGACTCTCCTTTCCCTGGCTGGGCTTTGAGATCCTGTCCATGAAAATCCCAATATAGCCCTGATATGACCGATGTCGCGGGCCGTATGAAATCCTACCGCGGGCCGCCATTGGCCCGCGGGCCGGACTTTGGACACCCCTGCCCTACGAGAAGCTATTGCCTCCGACAACACAGCTCCCAGGGTCACACAAAACCCTCCACCATGTACACATGGTGATTCATTGGAAGGGCCATATTGGATGAGCGTCACACAAATGAGCATCAAAAACACAAAAGGGGCGACAGAGCAATAGCTAACTAAATGTGCACGTTCTTCACGTCAACATTGGCACATCTATGAAATGCACGAACACCGTAAACACCCGAGACAATTCCCCTTGTGTAGCCCACCAACTTAATTCTGATACGCCATTATGTTGTGGCGTATCAGCTGAAAATACATACAGTACATATACTTGTTAGGTGTGGGGTCTCCCATAGTATTACATCTGGAGGTGCCGACAACAACAACACATATAGCGTTTAGCTCTGGCTCATATCACAAAATGAGCAACACTAGAAAAAGCAAAATACAAGATCACTGGGGGGGGGGGGGGGGGCAACGAGCAACAGTCCACTATGTGATTACTGCATTTGCACCAGTTAAATGAAATAACTGGTAGAGAACATCTCCAAACAAGACGTACCTTACTGTTTTACAGGGTTACAAAACCACACAAATCTTCTTTTTTTTACAATTTCAACAAACACTGAACATTATAAGCTTCATGAAAGTGTTTACCGTTTACCATTTTAGAGGCTCCAGTAATTCATAAACACAATACCGCCACGGCTTTAGAAAGGGACAAAGATTTCGATTGAGACCGCATAGTTTCAAGCCTTGCCATCCAACCCATCACTGTGATTCAATCTGGCTCAGCACAGAGAGCCTCTGCAGACATTACCGAATAGCTTGCTGTCAAGGAGGCTTTGCTTTTTACAACCCTCCCATCCTGCAGGCAAAGTGCACAAAATATGCTGCGAGGAGGTCCAAGGGAGGCAACCAGCGCTGGTGACTCACACTAACAGCTCCAAACACCTTTCAGGGCTGTTTGTAAATGTAAGTGGTGCACAGAGGGAGCCACAGAAAAACTACAGATTAACGACATGTTCTGAGAATCAACACTTTGCTATCTCTGCATGGAAATCTTTAAACAGTGTGTATATATAGACTGTGTTTACATCACTGCGAGGGGGCTACCCACCTCTCCGTTGAGGAAGCAGTAAAGGACTGCGACTACAAAGCCCTAAATGGAAAGAAAAACGCAGTTAAAAGAGTAATAACGTTGTGAGTCATGGTGAAAGCTCCAGTATCTGTTATATTGTTTGAACAACTATTTGGAATTCAAGGAACAATTGCTAGTTTACAGTAGTAATGAGAAGAATGATTTCTTGGTTGCCAAACAATCTGTAATGGCTGCATTCCTCCATCGTTTCTCAATATGTGTGATGGACTAAAACAGCACAGAGGCAGCAACACGGCCACTGAATGAGCCGGCAGAGCCTTGGAGACCTGCCAGGGTTTCTTAAATAGACATTCTGGCAGTTCAGGGCTGACAGGAAGCCCAATCATTACTTACGGTCTCTAATTAAATTTGATTTTGAAATTCAAGAAAAATGTAAAAATACGATGTAGAAGCGTTTTTTGTTAATCACTTCTTCCAAAAAAGTTGATGTCATACCTGAAATGACCCCAGAATCAAGTCAAAAACCAGTCGCATCTCAGTCTTCACTTGCTCTGGAATGAATGCAAACACAATGAAATTGATCCCAAACAGAGGAATCAAAAGCAGCGTTGACTTTGCCAGCCTCCTGAAATGACAAAGCAGAAAGAAAAAAATGTCTCCCTCTGGTGAAAGCAATTTTCAATCCGTCTCCATATATGCCAATAATGAAATGCAACTCCAGAGTCCTTTTCATTTTACATTCCAGCTCTGAGGACGAGATATGGAAAAAAAATCCATTAAAAGTGTCAGTGGGAAAATAGCTCATGCATTATGCTGGCTTATGAGATGCTCTCCATCACAGGGAAACACTTAAACACATAGAGCTCTACATCTCTGTGCAAAGCAGCGGCCAGGGAAAGGCTACTGTGCTGAGTACCTCATGCTAATGCAGGCCATGATTTTTTTTTCTGAAGTAAAGAAAAAATATTGTTTATCCTTCCATTGCTTTGAGCATAAAAAGTACAAAGTAGCCACATAAAGAATGGATTGAACCTACAGCACTTCAGCCCAAGATAGAACATGTTGAAGTGATATAGATATATTCAAACGTCCTAGAGATCAGTAATAGTTCATCTTATCTGAGCTAATTAACTGGACACATTTATAGCATAGAAACGACTAGTAGATACGTCATACTCACGAGTACTGGTTGGACTCATTTCTTCCAATATCTGGGCAGTTGATTTTCTGGCGAAGTATTCGTATAATGCAGATGAATAGAATGAAGTTCATCTGTGGAAATTTGAGAACATTATAGGGGGTTATGTGACATATAAATGGGATTTAGTGCTATTGTTCCATTAGGACATTTGTACATGGAATAAAAGCTGGAATAAAAGTCACCGGCTATACATGATTTCAGTCTCTAAACTAATGGATATGGAGGAATTGTTGAGAGATGCATCTTATAAGAGAAGATTGTTACTATATTTCATGTCACTCTGATTGGATGTTTTATTTATTTTTACCTCTGAACTGGCAACGCACTCAGAAACACAAATGCTACAATTTCGTTCCATTTCCTGCATTCTGGTGAATTTGTATGCAGCATTTTATGGAATGTATTCATTAGAATTATATTGTACAATGTCAAGGAAAACACAAAATGCAGGCGCAGGTGATCATCTAAAATATACAAATATAATGGAATATAAAGCAGTAAGGCTAACAGGCATTCTTTATTGCTTTCAAATATGTATTTAGATGTTTTTCTCAGTGAATGTTTTGTCTGATGAGTTTGAAGAAGTAACATCTTTTAAATGTGCATGTGGCACCGATTCACATTAATGAATTCATTGTAATAAGCTTATAAACCCCTGGACTTTAATAGCTGATATGCAATTCAGCAATATTTCTGTTCATGTTCATAAACTTTCTGCAAATTCAAAACATTCCCCTGTTCCCTAAGATGTTTTTTTTTTTTTAAAGTAACATTACTAAAATAAAGTCGTAACTTAATGAGAATAAAGTCATTATTTTATAGTCAGTGGTACATTAGCTAATTGTTCTGCTCTCTGCTGATATGGTAGTAATGCTTTCAGACAGTTTTATGAGCTGCAATGTGAGCAATTGTAACAGTTTAGCGCCACGCCTTCCTTTTTGTAATAGTTGTTTTCATCCTGTCACACCATCTCGTCAATCCAACTCCCCTCACCTGCCTCTGATCACTCCCTCGTTAGTCCCTCATTCCCTTCACCTGGTCCTCACGCCCTTCTCACCTGCAGCCCATCCCCTCATTAGTCCCTCACTATTTAGCTCCCTCACTTCCACTTGTCCTCTGCCAGATTGTCTTGTGTTTTCGTGCCAAGTTCTCCAGCGTTATTAGAGTATATTCCTGACCTGCCTGTTCTGACCTCTGATTCTCTGCGCTGCCCCTTTTTGGACTTGTTTGCTTCTTCGACTGATCTCCCGGTTTTGACCCAGCCTGTTTCCAACCAAAGACAGTCATCTTTGTTACTCCTGTCTGAGTCTTGCTTTTGAGTCCACTCTAATAGCGCCGTGACAGCAATAAAGGAAAAGGACGGGGTTCAGTCAGGATACGCTGCGATGTGCAGCAGTTCAGAACCACTGGCCAACAAGTGATTCGGCTCCACTGCTCTTCTGAATGTGTGTCTGTTCACTACGAAGATAATGTGAAAAGATTAGCTCAAATATTGGTAAGGACAATTCTGTCCTCCCAAAATATTGGTTGGGACGTGTCCCTGTCGTCCATATGCAGACGCTGCTGCAGATGAAAAGAGACAGAAGGGTCTGACAACCGGGCTGCTGATCCTGATCCTGATGTGGAAGAACACAAGTAAACCTGCTGAGTCTGCTGCCAAGCCAAGACCCACAAAGCAGGACATCAGCACACATCAGTAAACAAATAAATTAAATTAAATTATAAATAAATTAAAAAATCAGTTTTAAACTGGAACTGGGGGGGCTGCCAAAGGTTATTACACCTACCAAAAATAAATTTAAAGCTCATTGAGAAACATTTACTGTATCTTTCTATCTTAAACTATAACAAATAGAAAATAGTTACTTGCCATTTCTTGGAAACAGCAGCCACTCTTCATGCTAAGCTAACTGCCTCTATCTCCAAATTTGATGCACTCATATGAGAATGATAGTGATATTTTGATAGAACTCTTGGATGAGCAAATATTGTCTAATCCATTAACACCTGAAGCAAATTTAAATGTCATACTATTTGCACGCTGAGCACATCTACAAACATTCCTGTCTTCAACGTTTGTAGATGAAGTGGATGATGACAGATGGACACGTGGATTGTAATTATCCTTTCACCTTTTCAAAGTGAAATGTGAACTTAACAAGCTCTCAGTTATGTCGACATACAGCAGGAACACCAAAGACAATATGGAGTTCAAAAGCATGCACACAAATGACACTGACAGGTAAGTCTACGGTGGACTGATGATAACTGACAAGGATTTGTTTCTTTCTCAGTGACAATTACTTTTTCTTTGGGGAGTCTGTCTTAACAGCTCAAGGTGCATAAATATTGATGTCATGGAAATTGACTGATAAAAAAGTGCTTACGGCTTGTAAACTTACCAGGATTGATGCCAAAATAGGAGTTTTAATAATCCACCAGAACACATCAGTGTTCTCGATTATATCCCAGCACCTGGTGATGAATGAAAAGATATTTATGTACAAGTTGAAATCAAAGCGAAATCAGACCTTGATTTTGAACTGGACTCTAGCGGTCCAGTTCTGGTCCCCTGGTGTTTGTTTCTCACCCCACATTGTTAAAGTAGGCTTTAGTGATGCTCCAAGCTGTGATGAAAATTGTCGGACCACCTGGGGACATAATAAAAACACACACACACATAAGTGTACACCAACATTATTATTGTATCCCATCGGCACGGATCACAGGCTGTGGTTCATCTTCATTGAGGTCTCACCCCAGGACAGCAGATCAAATAAAGACATGTAACTTTGGGGTTCTCACCCCAGCCGATCAGAATGTAAGCCCAGAAGTACTTCCTCTCGGAGAAGAACGAGACAGCCAACAATGCGTGAAGATAAAGGCCTTCCACCAGCAGCCAGAAGAAACTGGCCATTATACAGTACTGGAAGAACACAATCACTACTTTGCAGCCAACCTGGTAATAAGCACAAGGCACAAAAACAGACATCTCACAATTATAGTGAAGTAAAGGTGGATACATACTGAACAGGTAGATATTACAGGGCAATTGCATTCCCTAGATGAGCAGAATTGTATTTAGAAAATGGGAAAATGCCCATATTTACATTTTCATCTGGTGCAGACTGCCTATGTTCAAACTTTTGATCAGTTTTTGCCCAAACAAAAGCATACATTTCTATTTGTTTCTATCATCAGTTTACCTCTGAGCATTCAGTCACATAAATGATGGCAGGCTAGTAGTGAAGTAATAAACAAAGCGTATTCTGCATTACAAAAGTCGTCATTTTGAAAGCATTTGAATTTAAAGTAAAATTGTCTTTCTTGAACTGGGTTCTCCGGTGATACAAAGACCGTGACAGTCATTAATTGAAGACATTGACTTAATAATACGGCACTTTTTATAAAGTGCATGATGCTTTATAGGTCAGTTATTATATTATATTGACTTGACAGCCGGAGAGATTTAAAGCTACGCTTATAAATACTAAATAACTGATCTTTAAAGTATTATTGAACCATGTGAGGCTATTAGTTACTCCTCATCAACCCTTTGTAGAGGAGGACTTATGAGAAAATATGGAATATTTATACCATTCCATTCTCCATACCGCTTATCCTCATTAGGGTCGCGGGGCACTGGAGCCGATCCAAGCTGACATTGGGCGAAGGCGGGGTTCAGCCTGGACAGGTCGCCAGTCCATCTAGGGCGAATATTTATACCATTTAATCATTTACAAATGCAGAATACCAAACTGTGTTCTATCTAACATCAGAAGGTATTCTGAATTTGTAAATGATTAAATGATATTCTATATGTTCTAATAAGTCCTCCTCTACAAAGGTCATGAGGTAGCCTCACATGGTTCAATAATACTTGAAAGATTAGCTATTGTGTATTAACAAGAACAAACAAGACATGCAACATATAATATCTGTAAAATAGCAGAGTGCATAAATGTTCCAGCAGATACTTCAGCGAGCAAAAGGACGTCAACCATGCAGGGTAACACAATCAGCTCTATTCTGGTTGGCTGACAGCACAAAAGCCCAACATTTCCATCAGGACGGGTGAATTCATTCAAAATTCAGTTCGCTGCGACTGAGCACTGAAGCGGCGGGGCTGCTGTTGAACTAGTTCCACAAGAATGCGGATAAAAGGTTCATTCTACTAATGGTGCGGGTGGGCTGAGCTGTGGAGTGTGTAGCTCTGTGCCAGGCTGGCACACACTCCAGGAGCCACATCTCAGGATCGCAGAGATGCTACAGGGAGGGCATCACGTAAGAGAGATCAATACTGTGGCCATTCAAAAAAGAAAAAGAGTGAATAGTGACGCTGAATGCTGAGCACTTTAGCATGTAAAATGTGAGATGAATTGGGAGGAAGTTGAATGGACTGAAGCACATTATGGATGTGGAAGTGTGGAGAGGAGGGCACCGAGGTCAACACAAATATGATAAAGAAACAAAACTGAGTGGCTATAAATGATGCAACAGCCGAAACACCCCACTGACATTAAAACAAGGGCACACACACACACACACACACAAAGCCATGCTATACCACTGAAAACACACTGCAAAATGCTACGCCTCTTGTCTACCTGAAATCAATTATATTTAGATCTACATGTTTACTATCCAGCAGCACAAAGTGTCTCGTGGAGTTTACACAGTATACATCAGAAATAATAAATCTAACTAAATGAATAATTCTTGCGGTCAATGCTGTACTTATATAACGTATTCAAGTCAGTTTGGATACATTCGTATGATGATACTTAAATGAAGGATCTGCTGATGTTCTTCATTAAACACACCGAGGCTACTTTGGAAATTTATACTTATGAATAATACATTTTGTCTAACAATCAATGGTTTTCTGGCGCCCACTTTTTCTACATGCATATGAAGAAGTAAATCAAGTGTCAGTCAAGCGGACAAGGTTATCGGGGAGTCGACATGAATTGATTCCCACATGGCATCTTGAGAGGAAGGAGATTGACCCTGATGGGCTGCGGGGAACTTTCTGCGACTTTTAATGCGTCCAATACAAATTGTTTTCTGGAGCTACATTTAAAAAAGAAAAATCCTGCTACCAGTGGAAGATCAATGCCACCCCCTCCCCCCCGACACACACACACACACACACACACACACACCTTAAATAAAGCCTCCCCACATATCATAAATGAACCTAATGGGTCGCTATCTCTAACATCCATCTGCAGAAGAAGGGTAATGAACCAAGCATGCAGAACACCTACACACAGACAGAGATAGCGACAGTAACCGAGCCAACGGTTGTAATGGAAGTAATGCTGAGGTCATGATGAGCGCTGTAGCACCAAACCGTGTCTCTATAATGCCTTTTTCAGCCGACCCATGACAGCGGCTGGCTCTCGTCATCCCAATAGTTCCATTAACACAATGGAGACAGACGAAAAGAGCTCGCCAAAAAGACCCACTTAGAGGCCCGTCTCGTGGCCACATCATTCAACATAGACCTCATGTTCGCAGGCCTAACTGTGGGCTCGGGGGTCTCGGTGGGTGTGTGGTGCAGCGGTATGCGGCGGGGTGGTGACGGCGGTGGAAAGCTGACAGGAAGACGTCCAGACATTGTGGTTTGATATAAGTCCAAGCATAAATGGCTTGTAAGCTTTGCATTATTTAAGGGTAGCTTTGTCGCATGGGTTTAACATCTTATCTTAGTAGTATTTCAGGGAGACAATACATTTAAATATATATGTTGTTGCTTGAGAGGTAACCCCCCCCCCCCCCCATTCGCGAGCCAGTCAGGTTTTGACTCATATTTAAATATTCTGTAACTGTTTTTATTGTCAATTACTCACGACTTGACTATGACAGTTCCCTCAATATATATATATATATATTAGTGCTGTGAAAAATAACGCGTTAACTCAGTTAATTCAATTACAGGTTTAACTAGTTTTTTTTTTTTTTACGCATTTAACGCATGCGCAGAATGAGCTTCCAATCCGTCTGTTGTTGGTCGTCGGGACGAAAAAAAAGTCACTTGCAGAATGAGCTTCCAATCCACCACTTCAATCTGAACTCTGTCCGCTCTCATGCAGACGGTCTGTTCATCGGTAATGATCCTTCCGCAGGTTCACCTACGGAAACCTTGTTACGACTTTTACTTCCTGTAGATCAGGGTCTCAACACGTCGATCGCGACCTGCCAGTCGATCGCGGCGTAGTGTCGGTAGATCGCATGACATTAAAGAGATTGGCCCGCCCCCTGACATGTTCTCTAGAGCACGTCTTTGTTCTTTTATTAAACTAAACGTCTGTTGTTGATCGTATCTCCACAGCAGCATGTCATTTCTGTCTCTTCGCGTTGCGTTAACACTTATCGATCTCCGTCTCGCGCGCCACAGAGCTCCGTGCGCGCGCATCGGGACCGAGCAAAAAAAAAGTCACTTGTCAATCTGTCCACCTTTAGATTGTATCATGGTGGAGTTAATGGTTGACAAACAAGAGAAACATTTTCTGTTTAAACATTCTGTTTAGGATGAAGATGTATTAATGTTCCAGATGGAAGAAAACTGCTAAATAACTGCTGAGTTGCAGCACATTTGATCGGGACTTGTCCTTTAACTCCCACGTAAAGCAAATCTCAAGGACTGCATTCTTTCATCTACGTAATATTTCAAAAATCAGGCACATCTTGTCTCAAAAAGATGCAGAAAAATTGGTTCACGTTGTCATATCTTGAGACTGGATTACTGCAACTCCTTATTAGCAGGCTGCTCTAATAAATCTCTTAGGTCCCTCCAGTTGATCCAGAATGCTGCAGCTCGTGTTCTCACTAAAACTAAGAAAAGAGATCACATCACTCCTGCACTAGCTGCTCTGCACTGGCTCCCAGTAAAATCAAGAATCACTTTTAAAATTCTTCTCTTAACCTACAAAGCCTTGATTGGTGATGCTCCATCATATCTTAAGGAGCTTGTCGCACCATATTGCCCCACTAGAGAGCTACGCTCACTAAATGCGGACTACTTGTAGTTCCTAGAGTCTTAAAAGTAGAATGGGAGCCAGAGCCTTTAGTTATCAAGCTCCTCTTTATGGAACCAGCTTCCAATTTCAGTCCGGGAGGCAGACACAGTCACCTCGTTAAGAGTAGACTTAAGACCTTCCTCTTTGACAGAGTTTATAGTTAGGGCTGAATCAGGTTTGCCCTGGTCCAGCCCCTTGATATGCTGCTATAGGCTTATAGCTGCCGGGGGACGTTTTAGGATGCACTGAGTACCTATCTCCTCTTTTTTTTCTCTCCTTAAGGATGAATTTTCATCTCTCAATCACACGTTACTAACTCTGCTTTCTCCCGGGAAGTCCTTTTGACTTTACGTCTCATGGGGTCATCGGACCCTATGAGACGGCATAGATCCTATCTGCCTGATGGATCGTCTGGGTCGTGGAATTCCTGCTCATGACTACGCCACTGTCCTGTTGAGACTCCGCCCACTCCTCCTCCCCACCGCCATCTGCCTGATGGATCGTGGAGGTCTCCATCGTGGAATATGCCTACTATGAACTATTCATACACTCTGTCATATTCATTGAATGTATTTTAACTCTAAATCTGTCCTTCTGTACACATTACATCTATTGCATCTGTCCATCCTAGGAGAGGGATCCTCCTCTGTTGCTCTCCTCCAGGTTTCTTCCCTTTTTTTCCCCCTGAAGGGTTATTTGGGAGTTTTTCCTGGTCCGATGTGAGGTTTTGGGGCAGGGATGTCTATGTGTACAGATTGTAAAGCACTCCGAGACAAATTTGTAATTTGTGAAATTGGGCTATACAAATAAACTGAATTGAATTGAATTGTATCGAAGAATGTATAAATGTATATATCCGTCTTTTGTCATAAATCTCTATGTTCTCACAAAATATACAGAGAATATCGGTAATATGTGATTAATCATGATTAATCCACAAAAACCTGTGATTAACCCGATTAAAAATTGTAATCGTTTCACACCCCTAATATATATATATATATATATATATATATATATATATATATATAGATATCCTCTCTCTCTCTCTCTCTATATATATACAGGACTGTCTCAGAAAATTAGAATATTGTGATGAAGTTCTTTATTTTCTGTAATGCAATTCAAAAAACAAAAATGTCATGCATTCTGGATTCATTACAAATCAACTGAAATATTGCAAGCCTTTTATTCTTTTAATATTGCTGATTATGGCTTACAGCTTAAGAAAACTCAAATATCCTATCTCTAAATATTAGAATATCATGAAAAAGTATACTAGTAGGGTATTAAACAAATCACTTGAATTGTCTAATAAACTCGAAACACCTGCAAGGGTTTCTGAGCCTTGACAAACACTCAGCTGTTATAAATCTTTTTTTTTACTTGGTCTGAGGAAATATTCAAATTTTATGAGATAGGATTTTAGAGTTTTCTTAATAATTTTCTAATAATCAGCAATATTAAAAGAATAAAAGGCTTGCAATATTTCAGTTGATTTGTAATGAATCCAGAATGCATGACATTTTCTTTTTTTAAATTGCATTACAGAAAATAAAGAACTTTATCACAATATTCTAATTTTCTGAGACAGTCCTATATATATATATATATATATATATATATTAGGGCTGTGAAACGATTAAAATTTTTAATCGGGTTAATCACAGGTTTTTGTGGATTAATCATGATTAATCACATATTACCGATATTCTCGGTATATTTTGTGAGAACATAGAGATTTATGACAAAAGACGGATATATACATTTCTACATTCTTCTATACAATGGTGCTGCAACTCAGCAGTTATTTAGCAGTTTTCTTCCATATGGAACATTAATACATCTTCATCCTAAACAGAATGCTTAACCCTCCTGTTACCTTTCGGGTCAATTTGACCCCATTCAATGTTTAATGTTGGTGTTCTTTGGGGTCAATTTGACCCCAGGCTGTTTTTCACTGTGTCAAACTTATAAGAAATATCAACTTTTTTATATATTTAAAGGGCTATTTAGGTAGTCAACAAACAAACATAAAGTACCTCACACTTAAACTTGGGAAGCAAAATTAATTCTAATAATTTTCTGTAGGTTTTAATTGCTGGGGTCAAATTGACCCCGAGGGTAAAATATGTTAGTAAATGTAAAGGTAACAGGAGGGTTAACCTCTTCCACTCCACTGAGGATGCCGGCGTCCTTAAGACCCTCCCCTTCCCTTTAAACGGCTTGCTCACGCAGACCACGTCAATAAACATGGGCATGTTTGGTATCCCAGCATTCAACATATCCTCATCTTTGCAAAGAACATATACATTTTCTTTTATTTCGTAAACATTTTTCACAAGAGGAGCCCTAACACACAATGTCTAAAGTCGCGATCAATGCAGCAAGTCGGGTCTTGCAACATTTCGACGGAGAAAACGTACAGAATACACTTTCTAAGTAGATGTATTAGCGGAGGTATTAGCGGAAGTACTAGCGGAAGTTAGCAAAGAGCTAGCGGAATCAGAAAAGGTAAAAAGTTTTACAAAAAAACTTTTTTTTTGGTGCGCTGTCTCTTCCCTGACAGTAACGTGTTGAAGCCAGGAGACCGCGCTGTCTTTGCCCGGGCCATGAACACGGTGATTTGCTCCGTTTTTGTTTGACTACATTTTATGAGTAACAGTTAGGGGGGTGCAAGTGACTTTTCATGCGCGAAGACCGGCATCTGAACTCAGCGGCAACTGCGATCGACATATTGAGCACCCCTGCATTAAAACATTGGTGCAAGCAGGGATGGATTAACCAACGGGCCTACCGGGCCCAGGCCCAGGGGCCCATGAGCTCAGGGGGCCCCTGGGCCAGAGCCTCCGCGCGTGACGTCGCTGTGATTAACATGGTATTGATATGAATATGATGATATGACACGATGCGCCGTAGCCGGTATATGCTAGGCTTAAATCATTCATGTCAGTAACAGGGCCCCAATAGTCCTACTGAGGGATGGATTACCGAACGAGCCTACCGGCACCAGGGGCCCGTGAGCTCAGGGGGCCCGTGAGCTCAGGGGGCCCATGAGCTCAGGGGCCCATGAGCCCAGGGGCCCGTGAGTTCAGGGGGCCCGTGAGCTCAGGGGGCCCGTGAGCTCAGGGGGCCCGTGAGCTCAGGGGGCCCCTAAGCCAGAGCCTCCGCGCCTGACGTCGCTGTTATTAACATTGTATTGATATGAATATGATGATATGACACGATGCGCCGTAGCCGGTATATGCTAGGCTTAAGTCATTCATGTCAGTAACAAGGCCCCAATAGTCCGACTGAGAAACTAAAGAATAGCCTAAACATTCACTTTGAAGATGTCACAAGAAAGAAACCATCATGATACCTTTCAAGTGAATGTTTATCCCCTCAGTTTATCTAGAGGACTTTAGAGGGGCTGAGTACTCCATGCAATATGGGCCCTTCAACTCTGTAGGGAGAAATCCAAAATGCAAGTGCAAAACAATAGCAGTAGAGCTCTGTTCTGTAAAGTTGTTCTTCATGAAGACCCCATTATGATGTTATCCACCCCTGATCTGTCTGAATGGAGCCCCTCAATCATAACACATCATAACATTTCACTGTATGCTCCTTTAAATAGGTTTTACTGGTAGGCCTTAACTGGGACAAGTGAGATTCCTTACATGAGCTTTAAAAAACTATTTTGAACAGTTTATAAATAAAAATCTCATAAACTCGCGATAAAAAAATGAACGGCGTTAAAATGGGTTTGCGTTAACACCGTTAAACTGACAACACTAGTTACAACTATCGAATATTTAAAGTTAGTAAACTGGAGACAGGCAAGTTCACGATAAGGTCAATCAATCTCGAGAAGAGGACAAGCAAAATGAACAACAGCCGGACACGAAGTGGAGCAGCTAAACGAAAGCTAAGGAAAGAGAAAGATGCAAGGCAAGCAGATATTGTCAATCAAGTTCCTCACATTTCAATTTTTTTTCAAAAAAAGGATGAGAACAACAACATTGCAGCGGACGCTCACGAGCCCAACATGGGAGGTGGTGGTTACCGTGGTGGCGAGGAGGAGGAGGAGGACGAGAAACAGCCTGGTAGCAGCACTGCTAATGCTGCACCACCGTGGCTACTGTTGTCATCGGCGGGTGATGCTGTACCACCGGCACAGAGGCCACTGTTGGTTGGTGAGGAGGAGGAGGAGACCGTCACCGGTGCTATAGAAGAGGGTCAACAACGCCAACATGCGTCGACTCCGCCGACTGTTAGCATCATGGAGGATAAGTTACAGTCTTCTGAAGGAGAGCAGGGCCAGGGCGAGGCTTGGTTTGAAGCTGTAACTGACCCAGCTTTGTGGAGGAACACTCACGGTGAGCGGGCCAAAGCATTTCTTATAGATAGAGGAGTTAAAGTGTTCCACAATCGGTGTGCAAATTATCCAGCCTCTATTAGGGACAGTGGGATTGGTGGCAAGACTCGAGTGTTGACAAATGAGCAACTTGCTCCATGCAGACTGCCCAATGGCCAAGTGGTTGATATACAGTGGATAACGTATTCCCCATCCACAGGAAATATTTACTGTTTTCCATGCAAGCTGTTTTCCTCAAAATCTCAAGCATTCGTTACTGGCTACTGTGACTGGAAACACCCGGAGCGAATCTGCGAGCACGAGACAAGTGCAGAACATCTAGCCTGCATGTTTGCCCTGCATCAGAGAGCCACAGGTGCCACCGTGGATTCCGACCTTGTTAAGCAAATCGATGGAGAGAGGCAATATTGGAGAGAGGTGCTGAGGAGAGTGGTCTCTGTCATTAAGTTCCTGGGGGAGAGGGGCCTCGCATTTAGGGGAAATGATGAATTGCTAGGTTCACCACACAATGGCAACTACTTAGGCATCTTGGAATTGTTGTCACAATTTGACCCGTTCTTGACAGAGCATATTAGGAAGTTTGGACAGATGGGTAGGGGTAATGTTTCGTATTTATCTTCAACAACTTATGAGTTCGAGTAGAACTTATGGGACAGAAAACGAAACAAGCAATTATAAATGAATTACAAAACGCTAAATATTTCTCTGTAATAGTCGACTCTACCCCTGATCTATCCCATGTAGATCAGCTCACATTTATATTTAGATTTGTGAACCAAACGGGCCATGTAGTGGAACGCTTTCTAGGATTCGAGCCCATCACTAGTCACACTGGGGAAAGTTTAGCAGACTGTGTTGTCTCAATGGTGCACGATCTTGGCCTAGACTTGACAAACTGCCGCAGACAATCATATGACAATGCCTCCAATATGTCTGGAAAATATAATGGATTGCAGGCGCATCTAAAGAAGAGGAATCCATTGATTCATTATGTCCCCTGTGCTGCCCATTCTTTGAATCTGGTCGGAGTCAACAGTATTGAAGCCTGTAGCAATGTAGTTGGAAAATATTTTGACTTGTTGCAGTCTCTATATACGTTCACCTCCGCCTCCACGCATCGCTGGGGCACAGTATTTGGAGATTCCCATGTGCACATCAATCTCACGCTTAAATCTCTCTCCACTACACGCTGGAGCTGCCGTGCTGACTCAACAAAAGCACTTTGGGAAAATTACCAGAATATACAAGAGAGGCTCAGGACTTTGTCTACAGATGACACCGAAAAAAGGGACACGCGCTCTGAAAGTGCTGCGCTCTGTGCACAATTGGAGACATTGGAGATGGCTTTCATGGCTAAGTTTTGGGATACTGTATTATCCAGATTTCAAGCAACTAGTGCTGTTTTGCAGCGGGGTGATATAGCCCTTGTAACTGCAGTTAGGGCACTTGAATCCTTGCGTGATTTTGTGGCTGCACAGAGACTTTTTTGACAGTTTTGAGAGGGCCGCTCTGAGTTTACCTGGCGTCAGCCAGACTTGGAGACATGACAGCCATCGCAAAAGGAGACGCAAGACTTTTGCTGATGAGAGTGGAGAGCAGGATACTGAGCTTGATGGAAGACGCAAGTTTCAGGTAGAGACCTTCAATGTTGCCATCGACACGCTCACTCAGAACCTTGGACACCGTCTGGAGGCCTACAGGCACCTGTGCAGTTTGTTCAGTGTGCTTTTCTGTGAAAAATCGGAGTCCAATGCCTCAGTGATTGAGAAGGCAACAGTTCTGGCATCTGCATACCCATCTGACCTAGATGACAGTTTAGGCGATGAACTGATTCAGCTCAGATCATTCATTAAGCCTGAAGATGACACAAGCCCAAAAGGACTGCTCCAAAAAATTCTAGATTGTGGCCTGCAATCTATGTTTCCGAATGTTTATGTGGCGCTGCGGCTATTTCTGACTCTGCCCGTCTCTAATTGTGAAGGAGCGCTCATTCTCCGTCCTGTCCAGGATCAAAACGAATTGAGGACTAAGATGACACAAAAACGCCTCAAGGCACTTTCTCTCATGGCAATTGAGAGCGAACTGACAAAAAAACTGGACTTTGATGATGTCGTGGATGATTTCGCACGAAGCAGAGCCAGAAAAAAATGCATAGCTTAAGGTAAGACTATTTTATGATTAATTTAGGCTTATAAAGTCTTCCTGTGTTTTCTATATATGACACCATAGCTTGCTGTCAATTGTTTTTAGACTTTGTTCTTGTTGATATTAGAGGTGACTTAAATGTTCCCTCCCTCCGGTCTGCAGGCTGCAGCTACTGGGGCTGGCTGCAGCACCTGTTATCCCCAGCTCCTCTGCTGCCATTTTTGCACTACACATACACGATGCTGATCTGCACTACACACACACACTATGTTTATCTGCACTACATGTTTCCCTTTACCTCTTCTTGCTTCTCAGTTACGGATTTTTGTAAATAGTTAATTTAATAATTTAATAAATTATCTTTTGAATTCTAACCTTAACTCGGTGTGGTCTCACTATGTTATTTCCACTTTGAGTCGTGTGGTTGTAATGATTACAAAAGTTATTCGTTTAATTCATATAACCGAAGTCCCTGCTATCATATAATTTGCGTAATGTTGTCTGCTCAGATCCGGTATCGTTGTTCCATAAGGACTGTTTATTTATTTATTTTTTTTATTAATTTTTTAACAATTTTTAATTTTAACTTTTTTTTTTTTTTTTTTTTTGCGGGCGGTGGGGGGGGGGCCTTGACACGTCCAGGCCCAGGGGCCCGTGGTTTCTTAATCCGTCTATGGGTGCAAGTGACTTTTTTTCGTCCCGATGTGCGCACACACGCCGGCATCCGGCGAGACGGGGATCGGAGTCGTGTTAACGTGACACGTAGAGACAGAATGACATGCTGCTGGTTCGAGACGACCAACAACAGACGGATTGGAAACTCATTCTGCGCATGCGTTAAATGCGGTAAAAAAAAAAACGAAGTTAAACCTGTAATTTAATTAACTGAGTTAACGCGTTATTTTTCACAGCACTAATATATATATGAGTGTGGTTGGTATAGCTGGATTAACATTCTTCCTGTTTTCATGCTGGAATACTATCTAGTTATTTCGTCATAGAAAAACCCACATATTTTGAATAATTAGGGTCTTAAAACTAGATTTTGAAACAGGGACTCTTCAAGACATCCTCAAGGTCCAGTAATAAATCTGGCCCTTGTTAAGTCTGTCCAGATTGTACTTAAACGCTGCGTATTCCCACAAACAATTAAAGCCCCATACGGGAGGAACTTTAGGGCCCCCTGGAGCTCCGAGATTGGTAATCTCGTCTCACTGATTGGCCCTAAAAGTCGGCCTCTAATTAATCCTACTTATAAAGCAACAGAATATCTGAAGATGCAATAGAGTAATACCACAGATTCATACAGTAATCAATTTGTATCTTCATAGCCAATAAAATACCTCACTTGACTTGGTTTATTGTCAAAAAGGAAATTGAGAATTGTTTTCTCACGTGTCCGTACAACTTTGATCAAATGATACTAAACTACATGTTGACTTGATTTGGTCCTTGTATTAGTGAGAGTGATCATTTGACAGAGCCACTTAATTACCCTACTTATCTCCTGTCATTTGACCTCAAGAGATGTCTCATTAATGGCGGTTTAATGTGGATAATTATCCTACAAGTGTCACGTTCACCTGCTGAGCTTCGTACAGAGTTTGACTTCTTCGGGGTTCAAGGACAACGGGCACCGTTCATCCTTTAAAAAACACCCGCAGCAAACACCAGACGCATCTTTGGCAACATACTCACAGACCCTGAGGAGCAGTTGTCCACCTCCCCGACCTCGTACAGGACGACATCCTTGACGAACACAGCGATGGCCTTCAGGATGAAGGACACAAACAGATGCATGTGGACGTAGTTCCTCGTGCAGTGGAGCTTCCTTTGCACAGAAAGAGAGACCGAACGCAAACAATTCAGTACAATTATTTAATATCCTTGGAGTTAATGGCTAAACAAACTGTCACAGCAAATCACAGACTGACTCCACTCGTTATTGAGCTCATAAGCTCCTGTTATCGCCTGGTGGGTGGATCTGCTTTAGAGCATAATGAATGCTTGTGTGGTCCTACACACGCCTCGCCAATAAAGATGAGAGATGACATATTGAAAATGTTGAAATGCTCAAGCATTGATGTTGTAATACTTCTTGACGCCCTGATTACTTTATCATACTTGATACGATGAAATGATTAGGGGGCGAGCCGGGCGCAGACGTCTGTGTCAAGGCTCTCATTAGCTCGGATCATTTATTTATGCGTGTTCTCAGGCAGCACATGTCCAATCACTTCCCCTCAGGAGTCATTACAGTTTAATCGTATCTCGCAGCCAGAAAGGCTTCTTGACGTTCTGCCGCAGCAGTTTAAGAGGACGATAACCGCTATTTTATTAAATGGTGTTTGATATGATGTTTTTCTCTGCATTTAAGACATTTAACCCTCCTGTTACCTTTACATTTACTCACATATTTTACCCTCGGGGTCAATTTGACCCCAGCAATTAAAACCTCCAGAAAATTATTCGAATTAATATTGTTTCCCAAGTTTAAGTGTGCGGTACTTTTTGTTTGTTTGTTGACTACCTAAATAACCCTTTAAATATATAAAAAAGTTGATATTTCTTATATGTTTGACACAGTGAAAAACAGCCTGGGGTCAAATTGACCCCAAGGAACACCGACATTAAACATTGAATGGGGTCAAATTGACCCGAAAGGTAACAGGAGGGTTAAAGCAGTTTTGTGCCTGAATGAAATCACCGTCTAACTTGTCGTGCCACATACTGAGAAAGAAGAAAGCTCAGCAGAAAGAAGGTTCTAAAATATCATTTAGAATCCATAATACAGCAGATTTGATTTTGGATTTGATACAATTTCCTGCAGAAAGATAAATAACGTAAACCTATGATCAAAGGCAGCCCTCCTGAAACTCCAATAAACGACACATTAAAGTACATGAAGTATAATGACCCAGGGCATATCCTCCCATAATACAAATATACTTATTATTAAAATATGCACAAACTTATATCAGTTAACACTTTGTATGACTCATTGAAGTCATTAATAAATAATAATCTAGTTATTTTTCTTCTGGAAGTAAAATCATCCTCAATTACAATATCATCTAAATTGTCACACATATCATGATGATAAAGAGAAAAGGGACATTTATTCAGTTTGCACCTCACTGAGATTCTCTCATCTTCATCCAAACCTCCGCCAACTTTAATATACTGGCAAAAAATCACATCTTGTATGTTTGGCTAATTATGAAGGTTTCCATTTGGAAACACAACTGCTGGTCTTATGTGGACAGTGACATTGCATTAAGTGACAGAAGCCAGTAGAACAAAAGCAGCAGGCAGGAAGTGAGGTGACATCTGCTCTACAAAGTAAAGCTAACATTTTCAAAAGATTGTGCCAAACTGACAATATGCCTTTTTTTATTATTATCTGTACCTATAATCAGTGTTGTCTTTGATGCACAGATGTGACTCTCCACACATCCCACCAACACTCATTAATACCCCTCACTATGAAGCCCCTCGGCTCCCACTGCATTGTTCTGGCTCAAACCTGTTGATTTCTTTTATTTATTTATTTTTATTATGACTTTGTGCTGAGCTGTGGCAACTTTGTGGAAAGACATGAAAAGAAGCTCTGGTCAGTGACTTACTCACACTGTGGCAAACAACATACGAGACAAATGAAAAGTCTACAACTAAATAAAGTAATTTCCTGTTTCCCTCCCTCTGTAAAGAACAATATGTGGTCGTGAACGACTGACTGGATGGAAGAATGAAAATACTTATTGCATCACGTCACTTTGGCCGGGAATTCCAGGAGGCGAAGTGGTCTTAGAGGATGTCTCATGGAACAAGCTGAAGTGTACTTCTATGGATTGTTGCAGCTGAATAAATCGTGTTTTCAGTGAAAGAAAGAATGAATATGTGCACAAATGTAATCCACCGATTATGAGACAGAAAAAAAAAATGTAATCTCGCTGTAACATTCTTGAGTGTTCAAAGCTTGAATCTCAGATAGAAAAGTTACATCCAATAAAGAGAATCAGGTTATAAGTCATGCACTGTATGACTTGTATTGTTTATTAATTGTCTTTATGGATGAAGTATTTGCTATCCAAATCTGTGACCTCACTTATCTCTGACATCGAAACACTACTGGTCTCATGCGCTCAATCCCTGACTTGTCAAACGTCCGTCTCTCTCATCGACTTTAATCTCCTGACCGCTGCAGACGTGTGCCATCAAAAGATTGAGAGACCAAAATGCATGAAAGGATCATCAGGTTTCGAAGTATTTCTTTTTCGCCTTGCAGTTTAACATAAGCCTCGGAGCTGCAGCACTGATCAGATATAATCAAATCGCAGTTCACAGTGTCTGATGTGTCACACTAAAATGTATTTACTGTCATGTTGTCCATGTGCCCAGCGGGGAGAACGTCAATGGCATCACCATTTATGGTGAATTGATCATACGAATGCTCTCTGCAAGGTTTTTGTTCTTTTTGTTCTTTATTCTATTCTTTTTTATCCTTCTTCTGACCACTTGAGGCAAGGAAACATGTTTATCTCTCAGGAATTATAAAAGCCAATGGTACAAATTGTCAAGAACTATTTTAAAAGAAAACTCTGCTAAACGGTTTTGTTGCAGGTTTGCGTGATTTAAAAAACCTTACTGCTGCTTGGTTGCCACAATTTTAGTCGCCATTTTTACTTTTTCTAGGAACCAGACATGGTAAAACTTAAATTTTTATTCAATGTGACATACAGGAGGTAATCCAATCACAGTTGTCTGTACATCAAAGAAAATATTGCAAACAGTAACGGCTAACAGCTAATTCTGCATAGTTTTAATGGTGGCAATTTAGCTAAATGTAAACATACAGTATATGTCAATACAAATAATAGATAAAAAGCTTTTTAATGGCAATTTATGCTTCTTGTTTATGTTTACAAAAGCATTCTGGGAAGCATTCTGGACAACATCTTAATCAAAGTAAATAGTGCCAATTCTTTTAAATTGCTGTCAGTGAAAACTTTTTAAACATTTAAAAACTTTTTCTTCATGTCTGACTGTATTTCCACGTACCTGAAGATGCAGAGGACCACAATAGCTGTGGTGAGAAAGACGAGGGAAACACTGTGGCCAATGGTGTAGCCAATCTTCACTTGCCAGAAAAACTTGCCCTGAAAAAAATATGTATATTTCAACCTTTTGTATATTTCATCATGAATAGTCCTATGCTGCTATTTATTAAACTGGTGGTTTCCAACTTGAGGGTCAGTAGCCGACACAGATTCAAGTTAACAGTTTTATAGTGTACTCCATACATTTCAGAGGACCATATTGTACTTTTTACGACAAGTACTTCAGCGAATACCTTACTTACATACATTTTATGATTTTACATTATAGAAAAACACATGATGAAATTTAAAGATAAATGTGTTTCTTTTTCTTACAGTCTAATACTGTATTTCTACTGACCTCTAAGAACAACTCAAACACTCCATGGGTGAGAAGGCAGCAAGTGGACATGGCCTTATATTACAGAAAGTCCAAAAAAGAGTCAAATCACAAATTCTTTTCCAAACAAAAGTGTGACTGATTTACTGTAATAGCACACTGGATTTTATTTCAGCACATTTTGTAGAGTATCCTCACCATGTTGCTGCCATTGCACTGCATGTGTTGTGCTTGATGAAAATGAGATTAAGAGCACTGCATACTCTGACACACTGAAGTATCAAGTATGCAGAAAGACGGACATCGAATCCCTTTGAGTGTACTTCACCAACCGGGTCCCTCCCGACTTCCCATGTGGCACACTAATGAGGCTCAGAGAGCAGAGTGCCCACCCAGAAAGCTTTTACCAGCTTTAGTTCACATCCACTCTTCACCCTGCACCACCTCCGTCAACACAGACAAGATCAGTTCTCTCTGTATTAAAACTAAACTAAATAAGAACAATATTTGATCCATTTATTCCCTTCATGACCCTGAAGGCAACATGAATAACCCCAATTGACTCATAATGCAGATAACAGAGGCCAGAATTATGAGCTAACTCGGCCTTATCAGTGAAAAACACATTGGGCTTCAAAGTCGGGGGCCTCCTTCAGCAAAACGAACGTTGACATCTCGGTATATGCAGTAAATAAACAGTCAGAATAGTTTAGCTTTTTAGCACATGTATCTTTAATCGAGGGCTTGAAGGAGCAGTTCAACATGCTTTGCCCAGAGTTCGATGTCGCTCTCTTGTCTGTCGCTCAGTACCACCCAACTGATAAGTATCAGTTCTCCTGCAGGTCTTCGGCCCAGACAGACACAGTTAGTGACTAATTACTGAACACAGTGGAGTATTTAGGAGCTAAAGAGACAAATTGTTCCCTCAGGAGTTGGTTTGGAGATTGAATAGTGGACCTACTTGGTATATCCGGTGGCCAGACACAACTCCAAATGAATACATGTTGCTGCATATCTGCTGGATGTGTATATAGGCAACTGTTTGCTCACAAGTTTACCAGAGCAACCAAAAAGAGGTGAATATGTCATTATTGTGTTGACTAGCTCAGCTGGACTTAGCAAGACTGGAAGCAATAAGGCTGTCTCCAAAAAACAACAACCTACAAACACCTCAAAAGATGCCTATTAAAATGCTGTTCTTACATTAGATTTCTCTTGGCTAACAGGCATTCAGATCTGTCTATCTATAACAATAATATAAAAGCCATTTTCTCTCAAAGCCCTGGCATGGAAATAGACAATGTTTTTAAAGTGCTATGCTGTTGTGCTGTGTTACTTTTATTTCATCCGATGGCTTGTTGCAAGTCATAACAAAAGGCAAACACTGCAGTCGTGACACCAACAATCCACGACTATTTTCCTGACACTCAACAACAATACCCACCCACAGAGAAAGGGAAAGATGTTCTAATTCAATTCTTCCTGGCCACTGGTTCTCTGGATGGTTTCCCACTGTGCTGCTGAGTTCCTTCACAATGGGATCATTGGGTATCTGCACCACTGTCTCTTATAGACCGCCGTGTTTCACTCACATCATCGCTGGTGCTGTTGAGATTGTATCCACAGTTCACGGCGATATCAATGGGATGCATTTCAGTCCAGCCGTCAGCTGTGCAGGTTTTGGAGAGGTTACCTGGAGATGGAGATGGCATAAAGAGGTCACAGCCACCCAGACAGAAGATTTCTCCTTTACTTGCTCATCAACTTTGTTTGAAATTGGTACTGCTGTGAGACATACTGTGACATTGTGAGTGACCTCATATCCTGGGTTGTTGGGTCACTGCAAAAACTACAAAATCTCAAACCGCTGTGTGACTCTCTCGCACTAATGCGTGCCATTACTGAGGCTGCAGAAAGTCACATATATAAACAGAACTAGTTGAGTTGTCTGTAGGCTTGTTTTCTGATGAGCTGGAGTGGGATTTTGGTCCCTTGTATCAGACTTTTGTTTTAATATTTTCTTTGTCTATCTATATTGGTTTGCCTTTGATTTTATTTCAATAATTTTTTTCCTTCTGAATCTTGACTTAACATTGTTGGCAAGTGACCTCTCGGCTGGTGATGTAATGTGCTTCACATTTATTCATTTGTGTTAAAATTCATTCTCTACCATCAAGACAGTGTACAATCTTTGGCATGTGCTCCTCTATTTTTTTCTTTGGTTGCTGTATTGTTCGTTTCTACTTTTGCTTCTTTTGTGAAATGTTTAAAAGTCTCGGAAATCTCGGCAACTCTGGTACTAAAATTCAATGAATAATCGTTCACAAAAAAGAACGATGATTGCTAACGCATTACTGTGAGAACGCCACGGTTATCATTTCTTTCCCCTGAATTCGAAATATCTTGCATGCCGTTTCCCAGCCAGACATCCTTTCTGCAATTAATTGCAGGTGAGAGAGAAGCACCAGAAATAGACTGTCATTTGGTTTATTCATGGGATTTATTAATGTTTTATTCATTATTTATCTGGCACCAGGGGTTCATGTAAACAGCTTAACCAACAGACCTTAACCACAATGTGACCGACACACCAGTGGCTCTGTGAACACGTAGCCAATCAGGATTAAATGTTATATGCAGGCGATGAGATGTGGAGGGATGCAGCAGGAGACTGTTGTGTAGAAGTGCTGCTCAGTCAGGGAGAGGTCGTGTGATTGAAAGGTCGTGTTTTCTACGGTCGCTGCTGGGGTTGTATTTGAGTGGCATGCTGAGATGACGTTTGTAACTTGCCCCTCATCTTGTCCTTTTATGTTGTCCTCAATTCATTCCTTTATTAAGCACTTTCACATGTGTAGGTTTGGTCCTCACCATAAAAGGCACATGCCCAATAACAGGGCTCGGCAACCCGCGGCTCTTTAGTCTCTCTGTTGCGCCTACCTCAGGCTTTGACACAAAAATATGTTATAGTCCTGGAGTTTGAGGTGATACTGAAAATAAAGTGCACAAGGCTAACGGTAGCATGCTTTGCATCTTGAGTAGTTATATTGTGTCCCCTGTTCACCATTTTATTGTTAGAATGCCGACCTTGATGACAATGTCATTAGTTTTGCAGGCATGTGGCCATAAATATAATATAAGTATTTGGACATCAACATTTTTTTATCATGCCGCAATAAAAGTTATAATAACACAAAAGTAATTGCAATCTGTAGGGGACATGAATGCCATGATATTTGACACAGTCTAACAATTACGGGATCACTCATAAACACAATTGTTAACCTCAGGGCACTATGGAACAAATCAGAGGATCAGAGTCCGTAGGACTGTATACACTTCACAGCAATAGTCCAATTATTTGAGATATTTTAGTCTGGATGTTGCCAACATGGCTCAACAATATATTTTAAGTTCCACTCTATTGGGGATGCTCTTATTGTAAAGTCAATTATTCTGGCCTTCCTTTCGTAGATGACAAACTGGACGCACAGACATGGCATGGCTGCTGCCTCGGGTCATATCAGTTTCCTCTTAACCTGGAAGCTCAGCAGTCATTTCAACCTGTTATTAGAGAAAGAGTTTGTGTCAAGCTTGACATTCAGAAAGTGATTCTGAAAGAAAGTAAAAAAGAAAGAACAAAGGAGCTAAACTCAGAGTTTTACTTTAGTTTTTGAGTTTTACAGAGATGTATCTGAGCTGCACACAGAATTCCCAATTCTGTAAAATGTTCTTGAAGATGTCACTCTTTATCGGTTTCTGTTTCTGTCTCAGGATATTTGCTTGTAGTCTGTTAATTAAACCTTCACCGAATACCTTTTTTCATTACTGAGATTGTATGAAGCACTTTACTTCCTCGGTACCGAATGCTTTGTCTTTTAAATGTTTCCTATATTAAAGTTGTGAGTAACACAAAGACTCTTTTCTACTGATAACATCTTCTGATTGTAGATGCAAAGCGTATAACACTCGTCTGATCTCACAACAAAGGATGAATTGCTGTGATGTCCGTCTCGCTGAAGCGTCTCACATTAAATGAGACAAGAAGCAAGAAAAACTTTAGTTGTAAAATGGCACATAAATAATGAATAGCTGATTGTTCTTATGCTGAAAATGTACGCTTATTGTTTGTCATATTCAAGGTATGTTTTAGCCTTTTATAAACATAATTGAAACATTTTATTTTGTGTATGTGCAAATTTTAAAAGTTTGCTTCCCCGTCTTTGAAAAGCGTGTCTTTGATTCTCGCTAAATCAACTCCACTGTGGTCTGCACATTTTCAAGGATGTAAATGGCACATTTTGGGACTACAGATGAAAAATAGACTCTTGGCTAACTCTGGCACATTTACTGAAATGTTTTTTATAAATGTGCACTGTCCCTTATTAAATAAACCCAGTAAAAAATAAATAAAAATAAAACATGTCAAAAAGCTTCATTATCAAACTATTTGCTCCCTAAGCAGATAAAAGCAATTTTTTAAAGTTAGTTAAAAGTAATTTCTCCTCGTTGAGTTTCCTTAACAAAAATCAGTTACGAGCTAGATAAAAATATGATTAAAGTCTAAGACATAACTCAGATGTGGTTTGTGCAAATAGGATAAGGTCATACATATTTTGTAGTCTCAGTGTGATTGAAAGTGAGACGGTTCTTATCTGGAACCAAATGCAATCACATGAATTACAAGGATTATGACCTTTTATTTAAAGCTCCAGACGCAGCAGGCTGTAAGGATCAAACTGAAGGTTGGTACATTCACCGGGAGTCGAGCTAGCGGGTTAAACGGGACATGCAGGTCGGCAACAGGAGAACAAGTGCTGGAGATTCTGGATTAAATAAACAAAGGACAATCTGGCAAAATGTGTCAGGAGACTAAAGAGGGTCTTGATTAGTGATCAGAGGCAGGTGAGTGAACAGGTGAAGGGAGTTAGACTAACGAGGTGGGAGTGGCTGAAAAATAGCGTGAGGAGGGTGTGGCGCTGAACTGTGACACAATTACATTTCCCTCCATCTGTAGCTTTATTTTAAAAATAATTCTTACAAGAAAACAGACAATGTCGAAAGGCGTTATGTGGAACAATGAATTTGCTTAGTTGCTCGTGTTATTGGTCATCACAAATCGCACTATAAATGCAATTGTAAACGTATGGTTCAGAATATTGATCTATGTCAGAACACATGATCAGACATGCAAAATAAACCAACTGTCATGGGCTTCCCACTGTGAACATCAATGTTGTAGATGGTAGGCAGTTATCCTCTATCTATTCTGTTCTGCCTATGTTGGAAATAAAGGCCTCTGAATGATCATTCATGTGTTCATTCTCGAGCTAAGAGAAATCAGATTTAAGATTACAGAAAAATGCAGAATGTTTTAGGGCTTATATGGCTGCCAATTACATGACTACATGAAGAAAGAAATTGTTCTAATTTGAGCCCAAATTGCGACTGAGATATACCTACAATACATATCATATTGGTAAGTGTGTCTGATACTGTCGTGTCCAATTTAAATCGCTATCACAGAGTAGTTTACGAAAAACTCAAACCCTGAGTGGTGGCCTATCATCAGCTCACAATCTCATTCAAAGCATTTTCTTTTCAGATTTTTGCCATCAGCTCTAAACTCCTCCATGCTGCCATCAGTACACATTCAGGTTTAAAATACAACCTCCATTTGTGAAATGTCACATTTACCTGTGTGTCCAATTTTCAGTTTGACTCTCTGCGATGCTAATGTGTGTATGAGCGCAGTAACACTCCCAGATAAGGGGGGACATTCCCACGTAAGCGTGCACACACGGCTCAGGGGAGAGAGATCATATTTCACATTTCACTGGCTGTTTAACAAGTGATGGAGCTGCTTTTTTCACAACAATCGAGTATCTGAAAAAAGGTATGTGGCAGCAGCATTTCAGATTCAGGGAGGTTCTGGGATACAAAAATACAAGAAATTATGGAAAAAGTTGCAGTAGAAACTTACAAGTTAATCAGGATTTACACCGAGTGATAATTTTCAAGGAACAAAACTTTGGTTTAACATTAAAAGCATGATGCCACGCTAAACAAACAAAAAAGGTGATTACAGCAAATCTATGTATTGTATATGCAGCATGTGCTTTAGCATGGATCATCATTTTCACTGTAAGATCAAGGAGAAGTTAGGGGGAAATGGGAATTTTACTGACCAACAATATTTAGGATTAATTCACCATGTTATTGTATCTCGAAGTGGAAGAAAGCCGAGGTTAACACAAAAATGGACACAGAGGGATTTTATAACGTGTATTTACATTTAAGAGTCTTTTTGCTTGTTTACTTATTCATCTCATTTAAGGGTTGGCACAGTATATTCCCCAGTGAGATGACATCTGTGAAGTAAAAAAAAACATCAGATATGAATAGTTGGATTACAGCACATCTCTCGTTCAGGGGGAAAGACTGCACTGGGTCATAGAGGGAGAGGCACAATAGGAGCAGGTAAAAAGCTGCAGGGAATAGTCCAGAAGTGTAGAAAAGAAGAAATTGATATTCATCAGCAGAGATCTGAAATTGAGTTTTTGAGAAGAGAGGAAGTTATGCAGTCTTTTGTCAGACCAATGGCAGTTACGGTTCCTGAACATTACATTCACATGCAAAGTGAATGAATGCATTCTTGATTTAAACCACTAAAATTTTAATTTACTAGATGACACTTGAGGATATTGGTCACTTTCAGCAGCACACGTGGTGTTGGACTGAGATTGGTAAAGAGTGACATCTTCAAGAACATTTGACAGAATTGGGAATTTATTTAGATATAATTCTGACTTTTTCTGGACACTGAGAAGTCTTAATCACGTGTTTTAAACAAGGTCATTTGGATTGACTGTCTTCTTCTTGTCCCTAAAATGATGTTGAGATGCAGAAGAAAGAAATCACAAAAAATACAATCACACAAATGGGTTTTGAAGACGTCCTTTGTTAGTGACTTCAATAACTGAAAGTTTCTCCCCCTCTATCTAGAGCAGTGCAGCAACGTAGTGATTCAGTGCAGCAACGTAGTGATTCATGACAGCGGTCTGAGAGTTTTATGGTGGCAGCGTCAGTGTCGTTCTCTTTTATTCACAAAGGCTCCGGTGTCACGAATGGAGGCTCTTGTCGGGTTGCTTAAAGACGTCGAGGCAAATGACAGAAAGGCAAAATTATTTTATTCAAATATTCTCTGTATTCTAAAATGGGAGAGGAAGAATATAAAACCCTGTTCATGTAGGAGTTCAGAACGAAGGTTGCCTTGGTAGACAAAGGGTGATTCAACAAAACACACTCACAAAGTGTTTCTTCTCTTAGGTTAGTGACTCATCTCTGTTTCTGACCTCCAGTTAAAGTGGTTTCAGGATGAGCTCGAGTCCTCCTCGTTTTTTTAGGCGCTGACTGTCGTCGTGGCTCACATAAACGCAACATGCCATTCACAGTAACCTGGATTAACCATTATATTGGGTCTGAGGTAGTTGGAGAACTAACAATAAATAACAGGAATTTGTATATGCATCACACAGTTCATACGGTCGGCACTATTATGCGATTTTTATCATAACATTGACAATAAGGCGCACTGATATAGAAGAGTAGGAGGGCGGTTTATTATTCTCGCTCTTTGAATTGATGAAAACATTAAAAAATATGGAACATTTTACAAATGATGCTTGGAAATACCAACGATGTCATGGTGCTCTTTGTGAGGCTCGTGAATTAATATTGTTCGCCGTGGGCTTTCTGCAGGATTTGTAATAATTTTCTGATGCCCACGGGAGGTAATGGAAAAAACACCAGTTTGATGATTTTAAAATGTCCATTTGCATGCAAGCAACACATTAAATATGCAGTGACTTTCTACCCCAAAGTTGGTGGTATGCAAATCCACTTCAAATGAAACTATATAAATGTGTTGACCTGCCCTGGGCTAATAGCAAAATGAATTGACACAAGGTCACATAAAAGTGTTTGCCTTTTAAATAAATCACTCCACTAATACACAAATAACAGATATTTACATGACGAACGTTGTTATTAGCTAATTTGAATTTCTGACTTTGAATTGATTTTTACTACGAAATATTTATCCAATTTTGATCAATTGTGACAGAAACATTGAACAGAGGAGAAAATGTTCTTTCCGCATGTTGTCTGTACCTGAAGGAAAGGAAGACGTGTTTACCTTTGTGCTCGTCGCTGAAGTAACTGAAGTAAGTGGGGCAAGTTATTGTAACCACCTCTCCGACTCTGGCTGAAGGCCAACAGGCGATGATGTCCCACATGCCTTGGCACCCTGCCAGGAGGAGACGATAGCATTAACATGGCATCACTCATACCATGACGCACACACACATACATGCTTAAATCATGTGATTCACACAATACACAGCAACATGTGTTCTATTTTAATTCAGAGACAAAAATAGTATGATCGACATGTTGATTCATGTCACACATTCGGTACAGCTTTCTGAGATATTCTCTAATTTAATCAAATACAATTGTCTTCTTTAAATATTTCACGACATTTTTACAGTCAACGTAGGAACACGAACAATCTCAGGTTGACATCCATCTGCTTTAAAACAAATTCACAGACATGCAGTCACTTTTATCTGTGTACACCAAAAAACACCAAATAAAATAAAAATATATACATTTTTGTGACTGTTGTGTATTCCCAATTATTCAACTACTTTTAGAAAGGCTCATTCCTCTTTTTCAGTTTATTGCAATTGTACATTTTCTTCGTGTGTGTGTGTGTGTGTGTGTGTGTTTCTACATTAACGCTGGACACCCGAATACATAAACATAACACTTCAACACCCATTCTGTTCCAAGAAAGCAAAGGAATTGCAGGACGATCTCCATATTCAAAATGTTGCATAACCCCAGTCTGTGAACATATGGTTTCTTGTGAATGCTCATTTGTTAGGGATGTAACCTGTGAGCGCTACCTTCCTGTTGAGGAAGCAGATAGGGAAAAGAGAGATGAGTGTCATTGCAGAGATAAGGAGGAGCACTGTTTGTGGATATTCACTTCATGCACTCTGCAGAAAGTAGTCTCTCATTTTTTAAACGGCTCATAAGGAGATGTTACTCTGTATTTCATGTTTATTCAGAGTCGAGGTCGGACTCTTGTACATTCACTTACTCTGGCAGATACAGTGGGTGAACTATGGATGTTCAGCTTCCCTATGATAGACAGTGATGTTGAATACTTTTATGACTTAAATATCCAATCATAACTTCCTTCACGGTTATTTTGATGCGTTAAGGTTTTATAATGTCATGTCCATCAGGAAATGGCCCTTCCCTCACCGGCTGTAATGGTTCCGCACACTCACACAGGTGTTTTTAATTATCGTGGCTGATTAGACCTCCATTCAGGCCCACAATGCAATGCTCAACATTTTCTAGATGTGAATAGTACAACTGTGTGACACTGCGCCTGTAAATTACAATGATTACAAAGTGTTCCTGCCTCGTGAAAAATGATTGAGAGCACTTATTATTCTGCGTTCAGTTTGGGAGATAATGACGCTGTTACTTTTACCTGTGGTAAAGTTAGCAATTGTATTTCTGCCGGTTATATAGTAGTACTTCATCTCTAAACTAACCTCACTGTATTACCTTACCTCACTACTTACTTACTCTAAATAGCCTAAACACCCAAAACAGAGAGAGGACAATTATTTGTATTTGTTCTAATTACCTGAAGAGACGTTCCCAAATGAGGTATCCTCACAACGAGATCTCTCCAGCTCGATCTCGTTGACCACGTCACACATCTGCACCGATAACACCTGTGGAAGAAGAGGCAGAAAGCACCTTTTGGTGTCAGCAATCAAACATGCTTCCATCACGCCGCAAACGGGCGCTGAAACAATTCATATATTCAGTGAGGTTGAGGCCGGCAGACAGGTTTCATTACAGAGAATACAGTATGTGCCAGTAAATATTTTATTCAGCAACTTCCTGAAGCACATTCCTACAGCGATGGTCTCTCATGCCATGTTTTCCTATTACTCGGCTAATAATACTCCGAAATGTTCTCTATGTCTATGAAATCCCTCTTGCCTGGCAAATAGATGCTATCGTGGAAATGGATTAGGAAGTGGAGAAGGGAGCCACTGAGTAATCTACTGCGATTGTTCATCTGTGTCAACAAAAGGCTGAAAAATGCGGGCTGACAGCAGCTGGCAGAAAGCCAGTGAGTCAGTGAAAATGTGTAAAGACGAGCAGCGAGGAGCTTGAGAAGGTCAGTGGAGATGAAGAGAGAGAAAGAGAATTCATGAACTCCCAAGAAGTAGCTTCAACCTGCAACCAAAGCTACAACATACAAGACTCAAGGCAGTAAAGGTCAAAGACGAGAAGACTGATGCAGCCAAAAAGCGCATTATATATTAATACAATCCGTCTTCTGCTAATTGGTCCTTATAGAAGTCTTTTATTACCTTCGCATTGAAAATGCGGAAGGTTATGTTTTGATCGCCGTGTATTTATTTATTTATTTAATTGTATGCGTGTTATTCGCAGAACTCAAAAAGTATTGAACCGAATCGCATGAAATTTGGTGGGATGATTGGTTTTTATCCGGGGACCATTTGATTAGATTTTGGGATCAATCGGGTCAAAGCTCAAGGTCAAGGTCATGGAAAGGTTAAAAAAAAAAATTTGCCATAGCACGATACATTTTTGTCCAATTGGCATGCAACTAATGCCAAAATGTTCATAATTCAATTCCCAATCTTGTGATATGCCCATTCTAGTTAGTCTTTTTTTTGTGCCGCCACGACTAAGGTGCAGCTGTGAAGCATAAAATTATCCTCATCAATCATCCACAAATGCCACCTTTAGTCCAGGGTTGAGCTCCTGGCACAGATGTGAGCAGCAGTCTGAAGCGCGCCGCTCACCTCAGCGGCGCTCTTGCTCTTCATGTCTCTCACGGCCTCGTTGAGCTTACGCATAACAGTGTCATGACTCAATGTGAGGAGGCAGAATGAACCCAGAAGACCGCTTTGTTCGTCATTCACAACAAAGAGTTTGTGCACTCAAGCCTGTTGTACTCTGTAATATTTATTTGTGAAGGAATGTTTAACAGCACACAACCATGTCAACACAAAATCGGATTTTCTACAACGAGCAGATGATGCAGTGACACTTTTTTTAATGATTAAAATTCAATTGTTTTTTGTTTGTACAATGAAAAAAAAAAAGACAATCCTAGAAAAAAAGAAATTATTTAAAATGCAGACTTTGTGACTTTCAGGCCAGATCTGATCAAAGATGTAGGGAAAAAAAAGAATACGAAAAGTCTTTCCGGTTTTTTTCTGACGCTCCAGCTGAAGCAACAATGAGCAGAAATGTGTGGCGACGGGATTTTTCAAATAACTCATCACAATTATGATGACATTAAAGTAATATCAAGGAACTCAAATGCAGATCATCTTTAGTGATTCATTGAAGAATTCAGCTTCCAGCCAGGTACAGGTAGACGGACATGGTCGTGCAGATGCAGGTACTGGAATAGGCAGAGGTGACCGGAAAACTAAGACATGAAACAATGAAAAACAAAACAAGTGGAGACACACAACTACACCTGGGCTGATTTGGGAAAATGTGAAGCAGGTGGGTGGGAAAGGTCAGGCTACTGCAAGGCTGATTATGAATTGGAAACGGGTTATCGAAGAGCAGGAGGGAGCGGCTGGAGTCAGAGTCAGAGACACGAGTGGGGCGGGAGGAAGAACTGCCTTTGGTGGACAAGTAGAAAATATCCATGAACAACTTCGGAAAAGCAGATTGTGACACTTGTGCAGAGTTTGATGATCAATGTTTACATATTCATCTCTTGAAGTTTCTCTGTTCTCAACTGTTGTGTACTGTGGCATCACAAGGGGCCAGGTAGTGGAGGGACGCTATTTTCCCACTCGATTACAGCGGCCACCTGACAAAATGGCCGCTCAGTGGAAAACTACAGCTCCCAGCCTGCCTCACCACTCACCCAGCTGCAGATGCTTAGGACATCTAATTGAGGCAGGGCTGGGAAGCTTAAGAGGAGACAGAGGGCAGAGCACAAGGAGGGAAGGAGCTGGACAAGGCAGGAGAAGGGCCTCCAGGACGAACCCCAGCCCAAGAGAACAACCCAGAGGAGGACTTTGTGAAGTGGACTTTGTTTGAGGATAAGTTTTGTTTAAAGAACCTTTTTCTCCCCCGGGACACTTTTTGTTGGACTATGGACTTTTTCGTATTTTTGTTGGAATGAATAAACCTTCTAGTTTCTTTTAATCCTTGCCTTTTGCCAGTTTTTATTGCTCCCTTGCACTGCCCCACCCTAGACGGCACTAGGGACAGCCCGTGACGTGACAGATGGTGGAGAATGCGGGCACTGGGGCCTAAGTGCGGATGATTGGGAGGGAAGATATTGATGACTTGGCCCTGTTTTTTTCAGAACTTCAAATACCAGGCCACCCATCCCAAATGGAGTCACTCGTGCAGATGCTGGTGGAGAGCCAGAGGGCCCAGCAAGAAATCAATGCAGCCCTGTTGCAACAACAAGTAAGGTCTAATGAACTCAAAGAGCAGGAGCTCCAACAGGTACGAAGGGTGAAACCCAAAGTAGCGGACTTTATCCCTAAACTAGGAGTTTCTGATGATGTGGAAGCGTACCTTCATGCCTTTGAAATTACTGCTGTTCGAGAGGAGTGGCCGAGGAGGCAGTGGGTTGGACTCCTGGCTCCTTTCCTCTCAGGGGAGGCACTTAAAGCCTTTCAGGATGTGGAGGCCCAGATTGCCCAAGACTATGACCAATTAAAAGTAGAGATTCTGAGTCGGCAGGGCCTTACTAAATTTAGCATGGCCCAACATTTCCATAACTGGTCTTTTCAAAGGGGTAATGCGCCCCGGTCCCAAATGCATGAATTGATAAGAGTGACAAAAAGGTGGCTGGAACCAGACCGAAGCAGCCCGGCCGACATCATAGAGACCCTGGTTATGGACCGGTATTTACGGGCTCTGCCTTATGGGTAATTGGTCACCAGAAGGTACGAACAGCTACAGAGTTAATAGAAGCTGTGGAGCAATACCAGGCCGCTGCAGAAATGCTCCGCCCACCCTGTAAAGAGCCTGGGGGTTTTGTTCCCGCCCAGCCAAGGGTGTGTCGCCAAAGAGGTTCGACGCCGACCAACACCCAGTCCGGCCCACCCTATAGAGAGGATAGGCAACCTGGGCAGCCACGAGCATTTCCGACCCCAGAGCTCCGCCAGTGTTATCGCTGTGGCGAGTTAGGCCACATCTCATGGCAGTGTCAAAAGCTAGATGAGCCCATGCCTACAGCTGGTTCCGCCAGTGGCCCCCATGTGCACTTTGCTGCCCTCCTGGGGCAAAGTGGAGACCGGCGACCCACTTGCCCCGTAACTGTGAATCAACGGGATGTAGAAGCCTTGCTCGATTCAGGAAGTTCCAGGACCCTGATACAGGAGGCCATCCTGGAAGCATCTTCCCCTGCTCAAGGCGACCCCGTCCAGGTGGTGTGTGTCCACGGAGACACCCACGAGTACCCCACCACCATGGTGAAACTAACTACAACTAAGGGCACATTTCAAGTCAAGGTGGGCGTAATCAGGAATCTTCCTGTCCCGGTCCTGATTGGGCGTGACTGCCCGGCCTTCCCGCTGCTGTGGAGGGAAGCCCTGAAGATACTCGGTCGTGAGCCCCGGAAACGTAAGGCAAACTATTGTGAAACATATGACACCTGGGTTAATGTTGCCACACCCTGTTCTGTCCCACCAGTTTCAGTACAAGCCTTGGCCGAGGCATCTAGTGGCTCAGAATCGGATGGTTTCGAGCCACTACCGGGGCCAAGTGAAGAGGATGCTGAGGGGCCCCCGGAAAGGTCGCCCCTTAACGGTCAATATGGAACAGCGCAGTTGCAGGACCCCACCCTGGGAAATGCCCTAGCGAATGTCCAGGTGCTAGAGGGAACATTGGTGGGACCCCGGGAGGCTCCTTCCTACCCTCATTTTTCGGTGAAAAATGGCCTCTTATATCAGGTTACCAAAAGTAAGGAGCAAATTGTGGAACAACTACTTGTGCCCAAACCTCACCGTTCTGCAGTTAGCCCACACCCACTTGTTAGGAGCCCACTTGGGGGTAGAAAAGACCAAAGAGAGGGTGTTGCAGAGGTTCTTTTGGCCAGGAGTCCACAAAGAGGTAGAGGACTACTGCCGCAGCTGCCCAGAGTGTCAGATCACTGCACCAAAGCCCACTTATAAAAAAACCCTTATCCCCTTCCAAACATAGAAACTCCCTTTGAAAGGATAGGCATGGATATTGTGGGGCCGCTGCCCAAGAGTGCCCGTGGACACCAGTACATCTTGGTCATAGTAGACTACGCCACCCGGTACCCAGAAGCCATCCCCCTGAGAAAGGCAAATGCTAAGCAAATAGCAAAAGAACTCTTCCTCTTCAGCAGCCGGGTTGGGATACCCAAGGAAATTCTTACTGACCAAGGAACCCCCTTTATGTCCAGAGTCACCCGGGAACTGTGTGCGCTTTTGCATGTGAAGCAGGTGAGAACCTCAATCTACCACCCCCAGACAGATGGGCTAGTGGAGCGTTTTAACAAAACCCTCAAAGCCATGCTGAGGAAGGCCATCGACAAAGACGGAAGAAACTGGGACCAGCTGCTCCCCTACCTTCTGTTCGCGATAAGGGAAGTTCCTCAGGCTTCCACCGGTTTCTCACCCTTTGACCTGTTGTATTCTCACAAACCCAGGGGCCTGCTAGACATAGCCAAAGAGACTTGGGAGGAGCAGCCCTGTCCCCATCATACTATGATTGAGCACGTGGGGATGATGAAAGACAGGATGGCAGCTGTTTTTCCCATTGTGAAGGAGCACATGGAGAAGGCCCAGAGGGAGCAGAGGGCAACGTACAACCGAGCAGCGCAACTAAGAGAATTCAGCCCAGGAGACAGAGTCCTAGTTCTGGTGCCCACTGCGGAATGCAAGTTCTTGGCTACTTGGCAGGGGCCATATGGGGTAATTGAAAAGGTTGGGGAAGTCAATTATAAAGTGCGGCAACCAGGGAAGAGGAAAGTGGAGCAAATATACCATGTTAACCTCTTAAAGAAATGGCATGTTCGGGAGGCGCTGTTCAATTGTCTTCCACCCAGAGTGCCAGAAGAACCTGCCCGGGACCAAGTGCAGTTTGGCCCGGACCTGTCCCCTCACCAGCTGCAGCAGGCAAAGGAGCTGGTGGACGGTAACCAGGATGTATTTTCATCCCTCCCAGGCTGCACCCACCTGGTTGAACATGAAATACGCACCCCGCCAGGAAAAACGGTCAACCAAAGGCCGTATCGGGTGCCCGAGGCCCGTAAAAAGCTGATTGACGAGGAGGTAAGGAAGATGTTAAAGTTGAATGTGATTGAGGAATCCAAGAGTGCCTGGTCAAGCCCCATTGTTCTGGCCAACAAGCCGGACAACTCGGTGCGGTTTTGTAATGATTTCCGAAAAGTAAACGACGTGTCTGAATTTGATGCCTATCCCATGCCTCGGGTTGACGAGCTGATTGAAAGCCTGGGCCATGCACGATTCCTGACTACACTGGATCTCACAAAGGGTTATTGGCAGGTTCCCTTATCGGCAGAATCAAAAGAGAAGACGGCCTTTGCCACCCCGGGAGGCCTTTGGCAGTACCGGATGATGCCCTTTGGACTGTTTGGAGCGCCTGCCACGTTCCAGCGCTTGATGAATCAGGTACTCAAACCCCATCAAGAGTATGCTTCTGCCTATTTGGATGACGTTGTGATTCAGAGCCCAGACTGGGAAAGTCACCTACCGAGGGTGCAGAAGGTGCTGGAGTCCCTCCGACAGGCAGGCTTGACGGCGAACCCCAAGAAATGTAAGCTGGCCTTCGGGGAGACAAACTACTTGGGATACACTATCGGGCGGGGCCTTGTCAAACCCCAGGAGGCAAAACTCTGTGCCATACAAGACTGGCCAAAACCAGTGACCAAGAAGCAGGTGAGATCCTTTTTGGGATTGGCTAACTATTACCGGCGGTTCATCCCTGACTTTTCTACGATAGCGGCCCCTCTTACAGAACTGACGACCAAGAAACACTCCCGGATGGTGACCTGGTCCCCGGATGCAGAAGACGCGTTTGACAACCTGAAGAGGGCCTTGTGTTCAAAACCGGTCCTTACTGCCCCTGACTTCAGCAAGGAGTTTGTGGTCCAGGCAGATGCCTCGGAGGTGGGTCTGGGGGCTGTGCTAGCCCAGATCAAGGAAGGTGAGGAACACCCCATTCTTTATTTGAGTCGGAAGTTGCTTCCCAGAGAGAAGAACTATGCCACCGTGGAAAAAGAGTGCCTCGCCTTAAAATGGGCTCTGGAAACCCTCAAGTACTACCTGCTGGGAAGGAGATTCACTCTGGTGACGGATCATTCACCGTTGCAATGGATGGCAAAAAACAAAGAGACAAACAGCAGGGTAACCAGGTGGTTCTTAAGCCTCCAGCCTTTTAACTTCTCTGTTGTTCACAGGCCAGGACGGCGCCATGGAAACGCGGATGCCCTGTCCCGCCGTGATGCCTTCTGGTCTTTCACCCTGCCGAGGACGTCAGGCCCGGGGAGAGGGATATGTGGCATCACAAGGGGCCAGGTAGTGGAGGGACGCTATTTTCCCACTCGATTACAGCGGCCACCTGACAAAATGGCCGCTCAGTGGAAAACTACAGCTCCCAGCCTGCCTCACCACTCACCCAGCTGCAGATGCTTAGGACATCTAATTGAGGCAGGGCTGGGAAGCTTAAGAGGAGACAGAGGGCAGAGCACAAGGAGGGAAGGAGCTGGACAAGGCAGGAGAAGGGCCTCCAGGACGAACCCCAGCCCAAGAGAACAACCCAGAGGAGGACTTTGTGAAGTGGACTTTGTTTGAGGATAGGTTTTGTTTAAAGAACCTTTTTCTCCCCCGGGACACTTTTTGTTGGACTATGGACTTATTCGTATTTTTGTTGGAATGAATAAACCTTCTAGTTTCTTTTAATCCTTGCCTTTTGCCAGTTTTTATTGCTCCCTTGCACTGCCCCACCCTAGACGGCACTAGGGACAGCCCGTGACGTGACAGTACGAACGAGTATGACTGTGACATCACAACTAGTTTTAGAGTCTAATATTGGAAAACTAAACCCTCCAGTGCAGAGAGACTGAGAATGGACCTCTCAGTGAAGTAGGAGACATCATTTGTCTAGTGGTTAAACTTTTGAAATGTTTGCGTATTCATCATTCTGGATAAAAAAATTTAAACAGAGAATTATATGTAACTATAGGAATTTCAAACTATGTCATTTAACTTTTTTTTGCCTAAAACCATGTCAATGAAAAAATAAACAAAGGTGCCTAACGTGCTAACGCTCTTCTTCACACTCAGTAGCATCAACAGAGACGCCATCGTTTTAAATACATAAGCTTTGGTCACATATGAAGAGTGCACCATCAAATCCACACAAAAACACTCAGTTATGTTGCATGTATATTAAGAAAACCACATGTATCCATAACATGTACAAATATATACATATATATATATAAAGAAGTCAAAACAAAGGTAAGAATCATGCAGTTCATAAGAATAACATCAAGCCACTAGCTGCTATACCTTCTAAATAAATTGAATAGAGGTGCCTCTGTATTCAAAATGGGATGTCCATAGAAATATGAATCTCCAATACAGAGCCCAAAGATAATCACAAGGGAACAACATCTACATCTGGAATAACCAATGGTACAAAATAATGTCACAATACTGATCACCACACATCCCGAATCATCTGAAATAGCTATCCGAAATGGTTCTCTCCTCAGGAGCAGATAGTCAGTTCTGTGTCCTCTTGGAGGACATATGACTCAAGTATCTGAGAGTGGATAATACGTTGTGTTGGGCTTCAGGAAAATTGACACTCCTGGACTTGCTGCATCATGATTACGGAGGGCACTCCTGTGTTCAGGTTTGGGCTCTCGATGTTCCTCCAATATACATGAGGCCGCATAAGAAACAATAAGGAGAGTATTTTAGATGTTCCTAAACATGTCTGGGGGGAAACTTTAAATCCGACACAGATGGGGATTTAGATCTGGCTCAAGCTAAAGGTGACTGAGCTACGGCTATTAAGCACACGGCCGAATGAGCTGTTTACCTGATGGCGTTACAACGTTGCATCAAGGGCAACATTAACCTGCAGGAAAACAACAAAACGCTCTGTCACACCTCCATGTTATCACTTCTCGACACAACATTTCAGAGCCTCGGTCATTGCCTCGCTCACTCTCTCCCCCCACGGATGAGGTCGTCTTGACACTATCACAACCCACAGAACCTTGCTCACAGGAGTCTTCGCCCGCAACCGATTACAGCAGAAAATCCAACATATCCTGAAGAAGCAGCACAGGCAGCGAGGCAGGAAATTTATCTGCCAACATTATCTGTGCAGAGCGACACGGGCGGAGGAGGAAATCATGTCGGTCAGACCTTTCGGTAACCTCATTTGTGATTGGCATGAAATTGATTATTCGGCAGTGTAATAACGGAGCACTCAAACGAGGATTTAAGTTTAAAAGACCCTCAGAGGGGGAGATAATACTTTGATATCACAGTAGATTTACAACAGAGAACATTCTACAACCTGTTCAACCTGTGAGTTTTATCTCTGTGTGCAATACGATATAACATCAGCACTGTAATCCTTATGTAAACTAGAGTGACTGCTACATTATTTAAGTACAAGTTTGATTAATACAAAAATTGATACATCAATTTAAGTTTATTGATATATATTCAAAATAATACAATAATATAATCAAATCAACCGATCCTGGATTATTCAAAAGAATCAAGATGGCGACTGCTCCAGGTGCCACATGAGCTCCAGGTAAATTGATCGATTACACATTTGTGAGGGAATTTGCACTTTAAAGGAAAGAAGAAAAGAGGGTCCTGAATTGTTATCTAATCTCAAAGCGTGGTGTGTAGAAGGTCACAGTGTCATGGTCTAGTTTTAGGATCTTTACTATTTATGTTTTTAACTTAAATGTCATGCTTTTGGCCGGCCATAACAGATTAAGTGAGGGCCACTCTGTAATCCTTACAGTTTAACTTGAAATGAAAGCTTTTTGTTTTTGTTTCTTCTCTGCTGGATTAAGCTCTCTTCATTGCATGGAGATAGTTTTCATATCTACTAAGCCTGTATATTGTGAATAGAGCCCACACAAAGAGGGAGACCAATGTTAACAAAATAATCATATTTCCTCATATATGAAGATACAACAGATGTGGAAAAGGTCCAGCACGGGGGATTTAGTATTGAGCGTAAAATGCTGAAGACAAATATTAAGTACCTCCCAGAATGAGATGTTGAAAACGTATAATTGATCCGATCAATACTTTGGACAGGCATGAATTTTGCTGTAGTGGGTGATGAATCAAAATGACGATCCCAAACTATGCAGATGATAAGTGGACCTCTGCAAAGCCGTTGGGACACACACGGCGTCTCCATGAGCCAAACATCCCATAAATACCTGCCAGCTCATAGTTTGTTAGCACAGAGTTCATCACTGCGGCTGCCAGGCGTGTTGCTTCTGGTTTTTCGTGGTCGCTGTCATTTCAAATGGCTGCCGGTCTTGCTTTGAGTACACGATAACGATCAAATAAAAAAGCTGAAAGGAAAGTGACTGGAGACGCTCGCGTCTGTGTGTGGCCACACAATGCAGAGTAATGTGTGTATCTCCATCCTCCATGTCACTGGAGAGCTACAGCGACTCTTCAGCCTTGCGTGGTTTCACTCTGAGTTCATTAGCCAGTGAGCTAAGCGTGGGAATTGGACACAATTTGATTAAACACTTTTCCAGCCAAACCAACATCAAGACTGAAATTACCAGTGTGTCACAGGTTCCAATAAAAAAATCAAAATATCACAATATGTCTTATTTGTTTAATCTGAGCACAGACAGACAGCAATAACTTGCCATTAACATGCTGTTTTATAATGAATTTATAAAAAATACCACAAAGTACTTCCATTATAAAAGCATAATGGCAATTTATTTTGCTAGATTTTCCTAATAACGTTAGCTAGGTACGCATAAACGGAGATGTCCTAAACTACATTTTTTGGTTTCTATCAAACGGTTTTAATGTTTAGAAAGAGGCAGGAAGGAGACGTCATCCTACCCCTCTCATCTTCTCTTCTCCAATCTGCATTGTGTTACACAGATAATGGTGACGTCCAGCAGCCACTGACAGGTACTTTCTCACCAAAATTGTCTCTGCTCTCGACATCTCCACATATCCCTCTGAGAAATATTGATTAAACATGTCAGATTTTTGGGTAAATGTAAAGCAGACATCCTGGACCGTGGAAAGCACAGGAAATATCACATGTTTTGGTGCCGATAAGAGTCTCTAAAATATGTCCACACATGACGAACCGAGATCTTTTAAAGCCAGATATCTGAGAGTTGTTAGAAGTGAGGAGGAAGACGTTTTCACACGGTCAATCGGACGTTCAGTCTACTTTACCTGGAAAGAGCTTCAGCGAAGGCCTTAAAGGAGTGTAATGACTAAAATCCACCCAAAGAAACAATCAGTACCAAGGGCTAAAATATTCAATTTCGTAGAATCAAACTTATTTTCCATGTTCCTTCACGTCATTCTAAAACATTAGAATAATTGCTGTCAGAGAGATGCAGAAGTCAGGAGTTGTGAGCACAGCTATTCTGAAATTTCTTAATGGAGATGAAACCTTTCGGGAAAATAAGACGTAACGGCTGGTGACACTCGGTTTTAAACAAGCATAACGAAAATACCAAAATCCCAGGGCAATTTAGGGCAGGCAAACAGGTTTTCTTATCGGGCCACCAGATGGTTTATTTCACTTTAACATCAATAAGTCCCTAAAACAGTGTTTATTTAAGACCAAAGACCCACACAAGTGCACACTCTCATGTGCACACAGCATTCCCTGCAGCAAAGCACTACTGCACTGACATAAGTGGAATTGCTCAAAGGATATCCCAAATATAAATTTTAAAATGTAGTCTGTTAGGCTGCACAGAAGAGGAGAGTTATATATGAGAAACTTATTTCTGTTTATTACTGTGTCGTCTTCACTGGCGGACTGACTTCACACAACATGTTGGTGTCTTAACTCACAGATCGGGAATTTAATGACCACCTCACCATTTAGTTTTGAGTTTGAATTATTAATTCTTCAAGTCCAGATGTTTTCATCCATAAAATACATTTAAAAAAGTTGAATTGCTTAAATAGGTTAAAATGCCAGATGATATATCACTTTCAACATGTAGGGGCTAAACACTTTTTACATTATACCAATATCCAGCCAGATTTTGAAGCAAGCAAAATGTGATTTAAGATGATGATGATGATGATGATTTCCAAACTCTGCTCACTCAGTGGATTTATAAAACCACCACAAACCACTCGAGACACTTTTGAAATAAAAGAGACTATATTGTTAAATCAAACGACAGCCTACTCACTTTTGGCAGATGTCCATAGACCAGCAGGAGCAAGAGCAGCTGTGAGACATCCATCCTGTCTTTCAGTGGGAGAGTTTTCTTATCAAAGGCTCCTCGATATCTGCAAAAAGCTCTCTGTGGACACGTCAAAGTGTGTGTGAACAAGGCGACGTCGTGTTTACGTTTGTTCACTAGTGTGAGAGAACCAACTCCATCGGACTGCGCGTGTCTCTGTGCGCTCCTCCAGCGAGAGAGCTGCGTCTGTGGGACCGACTGCGCCTCCAGCTCTCCGCCTCTCGCGGCTCCACGTGACCTGCAGGAGGCGCTGCGCTTGTTAACGCTGTCGGACTAATGTGGTTAAATAAGTAAGTAAGAAGTCACTTATTCACTGTTGTTGAGCCCGTGATATATCGTGATGTCAGTAACCAGGCGTCCCACCACATAGAGCGCAGTGGTTTTTCTTCTTCTTTTAAAAAAAAACGAATTTTAGGAACTTCTAGCAAATAAAAATTCATCGAAATATGCGGTAGGTAGCGCTAAATCTCCAGTCAGGTGCCATTTAAAACTGCAGAAGAAGACAACTAACGTCATTTCTAATAGCTGCGTTCTACCCTCAAATCGTGATAAAAATAGGTAATTCATGTTTAATTAGAGTCTCCAAACAGATTGAATGTGTTCTTCTTTTGTTCGTGGAGGTCTTGGTCACATGCTTCATTCATGAATTTGTTCAGTATGTTTAATTGTTGCAATCTTGAAATCTTATTTTTGCAATATTGTGGGGCTGTTTTGGTTTTTTTTTTACTGAAATATCTTGATGAAAAAATAAATAAAGGTAAATGGAACCTAGTTCCAACTTGTAGTCTGTATAGCTGGTGCAATTGTGTACATTACAATGTATGTGTGTGTATATATATATATTTATATATATATATAAATAAATAAAGGTAAATGGAAACGCACCTAGTTCCAACTTGTAGTCTGTATAGCTGGTGCAATTGTGTACATTACAATGTATGTGTGTGTATACATATATACAGGCACGTGCACAGACATTTTGGGGGGCAGGTGCTCAAACCAAAAAAAAGGACACCCAATGCCAAAAAAAATTCTGACAGAGTTGAAGCATTAGCATCAATACACTGAAGCTGTCCTCGACCTGCGTTTCCTCTGGGCAGCATCAGACCACTAGCTTACATTTTCTTTATGAATAAAGATGAATTATTATATAGCAACAACAGTACAAGCGTTCTGATTGGCTAATGGGCGTCATGCCAGCCACATATTGCCCTCCTCGCTGGTCTGATACGGATCCGTATTGCCCTCTTACGTCATTTTCAAAATGAGCGATATTGATTGACATCAACAGCCAAGAGCAGTGGTCCTCAAACTAAGGCCCGCCTCCACATTTGGCCCAGCCAGGGGCGGCCCTAGCACGTTTGGCGCTCTAGGCGAGCTTCATTCGTGGCGCTAGCGGGGGGGGGGGGGTGCTAGTGAGAGGTGAGAGTGTGTGCTCACCTGTGTGCGCCGCGGAGCAGCGTGTGAGCTCTGATCGCTCTTTTAATGAAGTATCGGTGGCCGCGTTTTTTTGCGCCCCCCTCTGAATGGCGCTCTCTCTCTCTTTTCTCTCTCTTCTCTCTCTCTTCTCTCTCTCTCTTCTCTCTCTCTCCTCTCTCCTCTCTCTCCCTCTCTCTCTCTCTCTCTCTCTCTCTCTCTCTCTCTCTCTCTCTCTCTCTCTCTCTCTCTCTCTCTCTCTCTCTCTCTCTCTCTCTCTCTCTCTCTCTCTCTCTTCTCTCTCTCTCTCTCTCTCTTCTCTCTCTCTCTCTCTCTCTCTCTCTCTCTTCTCTCTCTCTCTCTCTCTCTCTCTCTCTCTCTCTCTCTCTCTCTCCCTCTCTCTATTCTCTAAACATAACTAACGTCAGTAAACAGCTGGACGAGGCTTTGAAATCACGGATTTAGTGAGTTTTTGTTTCTTTATTTTTTTAGGAAACGTCGGACCAGTTGTGACGTCATGTTTTCAGCAGCGCTAATGTTGTGGTTGATTTATCACAAAACAACGTCAGGGGACAAACACAGTCATGACCTGTTTGTCTGGTGCTGCGGGTCAGAGGAGAAGGAGGTGCATCCGTTTAGCGGCGCGAGGAGCACTGCGCGGAGGAGGAAGTGGAGGAGGAGGAGGGAGGAGCGCGGCGGGGGGGGGGGGGGTCTCGTGAGCGCCGCGGAGCGGGTCGGGGCGAAATTCTCACAATAACTCAAATAAATGCCCCGTCGGATATTAAAACACATTTGGGGGGACTTGATGACCGAGAGAGTAACTGTTATTCTTAAATACGGATGAATGAAAAAAATGTGTCTCAAGGAAAAAGGGCACTTTTCTCATCCAGGGCAAAGGGGCTGGTGCTTGAGCACCACTAGGGCTCTATCTGTGCACGTGCACGTGCACGTGCACAGATAGAGCAGGCATGCCTGCATATACAGGACTGTCTCAGAAAATTAGAATATTGTGATAAAGTTCTTTATTTTCTGTAATGCAATTAAAAAAACAAAAATGTCATGCATTCTGGATTCATTAATTATCAACTAATATTGCAAGCCTTTTATTGCTGATTATGGCTTACAGCTTAAGAAAACTCTAAAATCCTATCTCATAAAATTTTAATATTTCCTCAGACCAAGTTAAAAAAAAGATTTATAACAGCTGAGTGTTTGTCAAGGCTCAGGAAACCCTTGCAGGTGTTTTTAATTAGACAATTCAAGTGATTTGTTTAATACCCTACTATGATATTCTAATATTTAGAGATAGGATATTTGAGTTTTCTTAAGCTGTAAGCCATAATCAGCAATAAATCAGAATAAAAGGCTTGCAATATTTCAGTTGATTTTTAATGATCCAGAATGCATTGACATTTTTTTTTTTTTTAATTACAGAAATAAAGAACTTCATCACAATATTCTAATTTATATATATGAGACTGTCTCAGAAAATTAGAATATTGTGATAAAGTTCTTTATTTTCTGTAATGCAATTAAAAAATATTAAATATTAAAAGAATAAAAGGCTTGCAATATTTCAGTTGATTTGTAATGAATCCAGAATGCATGACATTTTTGTTTTTTTAATTGCATTACAGAAAATAAATAACTTTATCACAATATTCTAATTTTCTGAGACAGTCCTGTATATATACATATATGTATATATGTATACATATATGTATATTAATAATAACAACGTTTCCACAATGTTTCAGTGCTATTGTGAGTATAATTACTTACAATAAGTACAGGAGTGCCATGTGGATTTACCTGCAAAAACCTTATAGTCTCTGGCTGGAATGCATATTCTTCTTTAAAAATTCATCACCGGTGTCCTGTGAAAAGTCTTGGAGCAATCATGGAAAACAAACTAGATTTTACAAAACAAATCCTGAGTTCTGCCAGTTGGAAGATATGATGTTAGAAATATGGACAACAATGGCAGTCAGAGGAACAGCACTAGAGGGACTCCTGAGTGTCCAGCAGCTCTTTATCATAATGTGGCAATAAAGCTGCATGATTTGTGAGACAATGACTCACAAATATATGGAGAGGCATCTCCGAAACAGATGCTTGCTTTGCATGATAAACAATTACCCAAATTGCATTGGCGCATCCTCTTGAAACCGCTAATGCATAAAGATGAGAAAGGTGTAATCAGGAATAAGATGCCGTGCACATCCTTATGTAACTCATCAACAAAACATCAAAACAGAGAGTGGAAGAAAACATTTTTCATCCACCACTTTTTTCAACTGTGAATGTAATTTATGTGAAAGTGGAGGAAGGTGGTGACAAAGTGGGCTTGATCGGGTCAAAGGAAGGGTGGTGAAATGATCTAAAGACCCTTGCAGCACCTCGACAATCTGTCACAAACATGCTGCCCCCTGCACGACACCGCTGCATCCAACCTGGAGCAGTCGTCCATCTCCTCCATCTTCCCACAGTCCCACGCACGGGCCGTCAGTGTCACCGCTGATCGAACTCCGCTCACAGCTGACTGGACCTCACGGCTCATCCTCAGTCTCTGTGACAGGCCGAGTTCAACCCGCGAGGCATTTCTCGTTCTGAATATTTATGGAAACACTGTATATGCTTTGCACAAGCCAAAACAACAAACACTTGTTTCATTTCGTATTTCTTTTATTCTCTGAAGAGGCAATGAATGATAACGAGTTACCAAACTAATATGATATTATATTACTTACTTATTAACTGTTTCATCACACCCATATCACAACCTCTGTTTTTAACATTAGAAGTACAAGTGCAAGATGTAATTTAACATGCAGCCACAGTTATTTACAACCCAGTCGCCAGAATTAAATGTTAGTATTATTTATATGCAAAGCACATATTCGTTGAAGCTTGATGTTTCTGAGCCGAAAATATGTTTCATGTCAACATTTTTACATAAGTATGTCTCCACATCAGTGTTTTAACCACTTGTGGTCCTTCTTTGTCTGTGTGCATTACGGTTTAGGCTACAAGACTACTAGATTAGTTCTAGTAAAAAAATCATGTTTTAGGTCAGATAGGTAGCTCGCTTTTGGAATTAACACAGAACCAGATTATTGGTCTCGTGGGGGAAAGTCTCACGTTTAGCCAAAACCATCCACTTGAAGAAGAAGACCTACATGGACTTTAATTTAGCATCTGTGATGCGTCAAAAACACTGAAAAACCTTGAAGCGCAATTGAAAATGTAGTTTTGATATATAGAAAGATAATTTGTAGTAGAACAGGTGTTGACAATCGATAGTTAACGTTAGCTTATAGCCCAGGTGACTGTGTGCAGAACTCCCGTCCGCAACACACAGCTTTCTTTTTACATTACATTACATTACATGTCATTTAGCAGACGCTTTTATCCAAAGTGACTTGCAATAAGCTTTTGAATGAAGGCAACAGCTCCAGGTGGTCAGCTTGTGATTATGTAGACGTAACATTAAAATAAATCTTTTGAGTTGCTGGTAGGAGCCTTTTATCACTTGCTCGAGTCTGTTTGTGTCTACTTTATTAATTCTTAAAGAAGGCCAAGTGTTTTATATTTAGCCCTTTTGGGGTGCTGCATCTGGACCACATAGGCTAAGAACCGAAAAAGGTAAAGTGAAGAACCACTTTTTTAAAGCGTGGAGCCAATTGTAGAAAATTAGAATGTGGCGCCAAAAAGGATTTATATAAATAATAAGGATTAATATAAATAAAAACGATTAATATAAGTACAAACGATTCATATAAATCCTTTGAAGAATAATTTTTCCAACTTTGATTTTGATGGTTATCAGTTAACTTCTCATCAAATATTAAATACCCTTCATCTCTGTCAGTTACTGTCAGCCATTTTAATGTGTTGTAGGTGTGATATGATAAATCTAATTTAATAATCAGTATAACATTAAAATTGTGTTCATGGTTTTGCTCTCGAAGCAGATCCAAATTGATTTGTATGTTTCGAACAATAAACCAAATAATTTAAAAGAAACTGGAGTTGCAATATGTCTGCCATCATTGTAACCCCAGTTATTGTGTCTTCACAATACGTGTCTAGTAATACTCCCACTACTGTGGTTGTTGTTTATCATTTGAGGCACAAAGCAACATCTCTTTTCTTCCTCTATTTAAAAAAAGAAAAAGGTTTAACTGAAGGCGAAGGTGTGTATATGATGCTGTATTGGTGAACGCCATTGTTTGCAGACAGGACATTCACAAACAGAGCCGGGGTCAGAGGGAATGGAGGAAGAGGAAATTGGAATTGAGTTTCCACACCTGCGTCTTTTAGCCAACTCAACATTGCCCAATCTTTTTCTTCGACACAGTGCACACATTGTACATATTTTTGTGTGTTTATATATCATCACATAGGATTTTTTAAATATTGTATTACAACCACAAAGCGAAACCTTGAACCTTGAAACACACTTTTGTCGGTGGACAATGGGAAATAATCAATATTTGGTTTGAAAGAAGCCAGAGTTTTTCTTTGGTTGTTCAGCTGCAGACACAAAAGAGAGCGTCCACAGCAACATAACTCAAGGTGAGATGGAATACAGCTGAAAGCTAGCGTGAGAAAGTTCTGCTGTTAAGATGCTTGATGCTGTGTTGCAACACATTGTACATATTGTTTAAAACAATTGCTCTCAATCACGTCTCAGGAGGAAGAAGCTAGATCATGTGGGAGTTCGCAGCCCTCGTTTTGTTTCGCAGTCTAAAGATCAAAGATATACTCCAAGTTTCTCGCAAATTGTGGAATCAATACAGTTTTTATTTAAACTGTACCCTTTTATGCTAATTAAAGCGATTGCTCCCGGCTGCCTCCTTGGAGATGTTCAATCAAAAGACCATCCCGGTGCTGCACAATGTAACAAGTACGCCATTTGCGGGAGAGAAATACATGACAAGAAAGCCTTTTCATCCCGCTCTATATGGACTTCATATCACAGCTTTTGTGGTTTACAAAAGAGATAAACTTCTATACACACGGCTCAAGGCAGTTGGCTCCGTGAGAAGTGTTTGCTCCTCTGCGAGTGCCAAACCTCAGTATCCAGCGTTCAGAAGGCTCCGGAGGCTTAGTAGGTGAGGTGTGGAGGAGCAGCCTGCCAGCTGTGGTACAGCAACTCTGCTGTCAGTGTCCTATATTCTAGAAATACATTCTCATTTATGTTTGTCTCTGCATACATCAAAACACAAAGGCAAAACCCGCGGAGGAAAGTACCCAAATACATCCAATTAACTTTAGTGTTGCGCTGTCATGTTACATTATACTTCTGCTCTAAAACATTCAATGTTGTACTTAATTTATCTCACAGATGAAGATTCAAGGCACAGAATAATAATTTAAATACCGTATCCAGTTTAATTTATAGGTTTAATATTGTGAATCTTTTTCTTTTTACACTCTAATGATTATCCATTGGTAGAGTTTGGACTGTCACAATATCAGCTTTGATGATTATCGTGGCCAAAATAATCCATGAAAATGTTGCAATATCTATGACCAACATGACCTGAGTAACGCAACAGCCCAAAGTAACTTCACAGACAGACCATTTATCACCATTTTGCCAACGACGGCAGGTGAACTTTCCTTTAAAGTTACTGACAATACCTTCATCCTGTCCAGAGGTTTTTGAATGCCAGACTTTAAATCGTAATTTTTCAACGTGGAATTATTTAGCCAAGAATCAGAATAAATAGAGAAAACTCAAGTGACAACACACAAACACAATCTGCAATGACTTGATAAGCGATCTGCATCAGATGGTGAAAGGACTCGATGACAAACCGAGAGCCTCTTGTTTCCTCTCAGAATGCACTCGGCAGTCACCCATCAGCCTGCTGACGCCAGAGGAAGTGTGAGCTTTATGATTTGTATCACTGAGCTGACGTCTTGACTCGGCGACCCAATAGAAAGACAGCATGCTTGATCTGGAATCAATACAAGAAGCGTTTAAATTCCAACTGTCCCGATAAGATGAAAGTATCTGTCACTTGGTTGAATGGTTTTAAAACGATGCCTAGGGGCGAAGGGACGGCCCTAAAGCCTGTATTCTTTTCCTACTCCAAGAATCCTGAATTCCTCCAGGTTCATCTGTGTCTTAACAGAGAGCCGCTCCTCCATCACACCTCCCAGAGGGAGAATTAGTTTGGCTGAATGCTATTTCACACTCAGACCTCACATTCGGCCTCATGTAATCATTGTGTTTCTGGAGTGTAAAATGGTTATGGCCTTCAGGTGTAATTGGAGGACCAACAGTTTCACAATGACTCGAAAACAATGGGGCAGAAAAAAAAGATTACTGGTGCTCATAAAGCCTTAAGAAATCCTTGGAGCTAAGGAGTTATAGGTTTGATTTATTAGACAGGAATTAAAGAAGCGAACATAATGATGCTGGTTATGTTTTCAAATCTGACCAGTTGGGCTCCACACAGGCCTTTAATGGTGGACCTTTAACGGTTCACATTTTCACCAGGCATCTATCCATTTGTACTCCCATGCTTATCGTGGTTGGACGAGTAAAATCACATCTGCGTGAGCAGCTTTTCATTCTTTCAATCACAAAAAATGTACAAAAGTCATAATCCTCGATAATGAAATAGTGGCTTGGTAACAGTGCAGCATCTCTGTGTCCAGGTTTCACAGTCAGAGAGTTTCCAACACATTTCTGCATTTGATCAAGTGAACATTGTGCAGTGTAATCAGGTATTCTCTCAAGTATTGATATGAAACGTGACACCTGCTTTCTGTGTGTCAGCTCCACTGGGGAGTCACATGTTTAAAACTGCAGGGAGTCCACAGAGCCTTCTAGAAGCAGCAGAAACAAGAGAAACAATGACTGCAGAAGGTCTTCATAAAATAGAAAAGTATATTGGTCTTAAACAATACATCTGGATCTGCCCTGAAGTTCAGCCGCTGAGACATTATTGACATTTTGAGACCATCTCAATCAATCAGAGTTGGTCTATTTTAGTTCACCTAGATTAGTCTATTGTCTCCAGCTTGTTTCACTTTCATTGTTTTCATTGAGAACCAGCTGAAGATAAATCAAGCTGTAAAAACACAACAGATATATATATATTTTTTGCCTATTTATATCTGCTAACCAAAGTGAAGCTTCTACATTCAGATCATAGTGTATAAACACGCTGAATAAAGATGGTGAATATGGTCAACGTTAGCATTGTCATTCATCGTAGGTATGTTCGCATTTAGCTCAAAGCACAGTGTGCACCAAGTGGCTGGAGACAGTTGTTTCTTCTTCCGGGGAAGTCGTGCAAAATTTGATTTTATTCATCTCAAAACAAATGAGGCGCCCATCCGAGTCAACATCCAACTATTAATGTAATCCTGCTCATCATAACATAACATTTGGTTGATGCTTTTCATTTCGCCTCAGGACATGTTTGAACAGGTATTTAAATGATCCGATGCAGTCTTTTCCTCTGTCTCTCAGAAGCCCACTCCTCAGTCACGCACGGCCTCCAGAAGCAAATCATCCACATGAAGCGATGGGATGGCGTCCGGTCTCGAACAGAAAGCATGACGGTTGAAAAGGAGGATTAGCGGTCGCATTGTTCTGCAGCTTCCAATCTGAGCAGAGGGCTCGTTCCAGTCGATGAGCATCAGAAGCCTGGTATACAGTATGTGTGAGGATATCCCATCATTTCAAAGACAAGGTTTGTTTTCTGTTTGGAGCAGAGATGACGACACATATGCTTACATGGGATTGTCTTGTACAATTACTTCACGACAATGGAGTAGTGGGTCATAAATCAAATCAATAGTCACAATGTTGACTGCAGGCCGGTTGAGCCCCGGCTGGTGCGAGCTTGAGGCTCAGTGAATCCTTCGAGACGCATTTATATTGCTGAACTGAAAATGAACCATTCCTATCTTTGCCTGTAGCTTCAGAGATGTCAGTCATAGTTTTGATCCTGTGAATTGATGCAATGTTCACAGGCAGCAGTTTATTGATTTATAAAAAATAAAAAAGTATATATTTTCAATCAATCACGATGCAGAATATAATTAAACTAGACCAGGGCGTTTCCCTGCCTGGTGCATGCTGGGAGAGGCTTCACAATAACAAGTGTGTTTAAAGTGTTTAGTCACACTTGACTTTCAACCTGTTATGATGCTTCTTATCATGAAAATATAAGTCATATACACATACAAATGGATTCTTCTTGCAAAAGACAAATGAACAATACGTAATTTGCCCTTAAGAGGGAAAATGTAAAGTGTCAATCATGTATTCATTTTGCAAATCAACAATTACACATAAAGTATTTATTTTACATTCCATTATCCAAACCGTGTATCTTATTTTAGGGTCGCGGGGCTATGGAGCTGACATTTTTATCATGTGATAAATTCACATTTTACTGCATAGCTTCATGTACTAACTATCAGTTATTTTCATTATCGCTTATTTTCTTGATTATTTAATTCATACATTTGTCGACAAACTAAAAGCCAAGATGTTGTTGTCATCTATTAAATATGACATAAATGTAGAAAATGGTTGCATTTGAGGAGCTGGAATCAGTAAATATTTAACATTTGTGAATAAAAAGATATTTTTTATAAAATCTACAACGCCAGAGATACAAGTACATATTCACAAATCAACTCTGGATGCACGGACAGTGCATGAAACTAAATGTATAAACCTCAAATTAAAACAAACTATTTTGGACAAAACTTTAGGTTGGGGTCATGACATGTTAGGAAGTGTTATTAATTCTATCATGTCTATAATACTCTCACTTTATTTCAGGAATGGACTACATCAAGCAGCACATGGAAGAACCCTCCCTGCAGCTATGTGATGCCACCAGGTCCAGTTCATCTGATGAAGAGGACTTCTTCTTCATCTCAAGCGCATGACAGCAGCAAACAGCTGGATGGAGAAGTGGATCACGTTGACTAGCTGAAATGCTTCCCAACTGTGTGCTGCTGTCTGTGAAGCTAGACACACTCTACCTGCACCAGGGCCTGTGAAGCTAGACACACTCTACCTGCATCAGGGCCTGTGAAGCTAGACACACTCTACCTGCATCAGGGCCTGTGAAGCTAGACACACTCTACCTGCATCAGGGCCTGTGAAGCTAGACACACTCTACCTGCACCACCAGGGCCTGTGAAGCTAGACACACTCTACCTGCATCAGGGCCTGTGAAGCTAGACACACTCTACCTGCATCAGGGCCTGTGAAGCTAGACACACTCTACCTGCATCAGGGTCTGTGAAGCTAGACACAATCTACCTGCACCATCAGGGTCTGCGAAGCTAGACACACTCTACCTGCATCAGGGCCTGTGAAGCTAGACACACTCTACCTGCACCATCAGGGCCTGTGAAGCTAGACACACTCTACCTGCACCAGGGCCTGTGAAGCTAGACACACTCTACCTGCACCATCAGGGCCTGTGAAGCTAGACACACTCTACCTGCATCAGGGCCTGTGAAGCTAGACACAATCTACCTGCACCATCAGGGTCTGTGAAGCTAGACACACTCTACCTGCATCAGGGCCTGTGAAGCTAGACACACTCTACCTGCATCAGGGTCTGTGAAGCTAGACACAATCTACCTGCATCAGGGCCTGTGAAGCTAGACACACTCTACCTGCACCAGGGCCTGTGAAGCTAGACACACTCTACCTGCACCATCAGGGCCTGTGAAGCTAGACACACTCTACCTGCACCATCAGGGTCTGTGAAGCTAGACACACTCTACCTGCATCAGGGTCTGTGAAGCTAGACACAATCTACCTGCATCAGGGCCTGTGAAGCTAGACACAATCTACCTGCATCAGGGCCTGTGAAGCTAGACACACTCTACCTGCACCAGGGCCTGTGAAGCTAGACACACTCTACCTGCACCATCAGGGCCTGTGAAGCTAGACACACTCTACCTGCATCAGGGTCTGTGAAGCTAGACACACTCTACCTGCATCAGGGCCTGTGAAGCTAGACACACTCTACCTGCACCATCAGGGCCTGTGAAGCTAGACACACTCTACCTGCACCATCAGGGTCTGTGAAGCTAGACACAATCTACCTGCATCAGGGCCTGTGAAGCTAGACACACTCTACCTGCACCAGGGCCTGTGAAGCTAGACACACTCTACCTGCACCATCAGGGCCTGTGAAGCTAGACACACTCTACCTGCATCAGGGTCTGTGAAGCTAGACACACTCTACCTGCATCAGGGCCTGTGAAGCTAGACACACTCTACCTGCACCATCAGGGCCTGTGAAGCTAGACACACTCTACCTGCACCATCAGGGCCTGTGAAGCTAGACACACTCTACCTGCACCATCAGGGCCTGTGAAGCTAGACACACTCTACCTGCATCAGGGTCTGTGAAGCTAGACACACTCTACCTGCACCATCAGGGCCTGTGAAGCTAGACACACTCTACCTGCATCAGGGCCTGTGAAGCTAGACACACTCTACCTGCACCATCAGGGCCTGTGAAGCTAGACACACTCTACCTGCACCATCAGGGCCTGTGAAGCTAGACACACTCTACCTGCATCAGGGTCTGTGAAGCTAGACACACTCTACCTGCACCATCAGGGCCTGTGAAGCTAGACACACTCTACCTGCATCAGGGCCTGTGAAGCTAGACACACTCTACCTGCACCAGGGCCTGTGAAGCTAGACACACTCTACCTGCACCATCAGGGCCTGTGAAGCTAGACACACTCTACCTGCACCATCAGGGCCTGTGAAGCTAGACACACTCTACCTGCACCATCAGGGCCTGTGAAGCTAGACACACTCTACCTGCATCAGGGTCTGTGAAGCTAGACACACTCTACCTGCACCATCAGGGCCTGTGAAGCTAGACACACTCTACCTGCATCAGGGCCTGTGAAGCTAGACACACTCTACCTGCATCAGGGCCTGTGAAGCTAGACACACTCTACCTGCACCAGGGCCTGTGAAGCTAGACACACTCTACCTGCATCAGGGCCTGTGAAGCTAGACACACTCTACCTGCATCAGGGCCTGTGAAGCTAGACACACTCTACCTGCACCAGGGCCTGTGAAGCTAGACACACTCTACCTGCATCAGGGCCTGTGAACGGCTCTTCAGCATCGCAGGACTCGTCTTCAGCCCCAGAAGAGCGACACTGAAATCTGTCCATTTTGAAAATCAACTTCTTTTGAAGATGAATAATACATTTTTCACTTTAAAGTGATGATTTTGGTTCTGCTTTTTTCTGTGTTAATCGTGTTTTTATATTTTAGTAATTTCATAGTATTCATATATTGCTAAGTTCATCCAAGCTCATACTCCTTGTTCATGGCGGCCACAGCACCAAAACAAATAAACTTCATAATTCTCAAAATTCTGACCCTTTGTTTTTTTTATTAACAGCATTTACTTTTACTTTCAATACTTAAGTACAAAAAAAATCAGATACTTTAATACTTTTACTCAAGTAGTATTCTCATAGGTGACTTTTACTTTTACTTGAGTAATTTTCCAGTCAAGTATCTTTACTTTTACTCAAGTATGACTTTTGGGTACTTTATACACCACTGCACACAGCCTATAACTAAACAAGTAGCCTCCTCTCTGGGGACATCAGGCAGTCCGGCTTTGAAGAGCACAATCAATGCAAAGTGTGTTCACCGTGGGGTTTGGGGCTCATATTCCTAACACTGGTTTATTTTAATCATGACCAAAGTCTTTCACTAAGCTTCCTCATTCGTTTTGGCACAAAGGCGACAAGTCGACATCCTTCATTGAAGGTTGCCAGTCAAGGAGATCCCTACAATGAACGTGGCTGAAACAAAATAGGAGTAAATTAAAACACAACATCACAAAATAACAGAATGCATTGACACAGATTGATGATAGAAGAGTGTGTGCAAATCCACAGGTTTCTTTAAGTGTATATTTATTGTGTCCTCTTGCTCTTTAACAGCACAACTCTTCATGACATGTATTATCCCAGGCTCTTGAAATACCTGAGAGGGCTGACTCAGCATCTTCAGCAGATTCATTTGCTCCATTAGATTGATTTTGGACGCTATTGGCTGCTTTTCAACAGCATGATCCAGATTCAAAAGTCACACTCTCAAGGTGAAAGAGGGAAGATCCAAAAAGCTTTCACACAAAGTGGTGGCGTGATGAGTGCGGTGGAGTGAGTGGGCGGTCCTCTTTTTAACAGCCTCCAACGAGCCTCCTGACACAACTTCCCTCCACAGGGCGCCAGCTGCCCGACTTTGATTGTGGCCAGAAATAAACCAGACCGTGGCTGTCTTGTCCTCAGTTTTCCACCGTGGACATCTTGTCCGGAAACACAGGTCGGAGGTAAGAGGCTAGGGGGGGGGGGGGGGGATGTGAATATCGGATTCATTATAATTTTTCCAACCATCAACTCTATTCATGACAAGAAAACAACCCTTAATAACGTAACGTCACTGCTTTTCTAACACAGCAGGGCACTGTGGTTTTCAACTACTCAAAAAGCAGTAACCAGACAAAAACACCAATATTGGACCCAGATTACTTTCAGTGACAGCATTTTCTTATTAATCCAATGACAATATATATATATTTATATTCTTGCTTTCCACAATATGATAATATGCATTTTAATTATATTGTTAGAATAGGGAAATATTGTGGTTATGGCAAATAAAAGAGGTATAACGGTTGGGCACCTGAAAACTGAAGGTTCGAGAAAAGTAATGATTCATTCCTTAATTAATGGAAATGACATACCGTGTTATCAAGTGTAACGCTGCAGCTCATTCAAACATTTTGTTCTCAGGCAAATAAGAATAAACTGCGTCAGGCTTCATTGTAGTTTTCTTTTTGTCTTTTCGTGGGATTTGGTGACAATAAGAAAAATACAAATATTGAAAGGAAGGCAACTGCGTGTTGAAGGTTGCCTTCAGAGTTTGTGAATTTTCAGTGAAACTTAAAACAACTAAATACTGTTTTACCTTGATGTGGCATGAGAGTGAGAAGCACTGATAATTGAAAGGTGGCCTGCTGGTCTATTGACATTTTCATTTTGCATAAATAGGAACTGCAAGTCAAAGGCTTTTCATTCTGTGTGGAGCTCAGAAACAGCAAATATTTATTCAAGCTCAGTTGTTGACCATTTTTTGCTTCATTTTTCAGATTATTAGTACGAGTGTCATCTTCCTCAGAAGTATTGCTCCCAGAAAAAAAGCCATTGGCAGTTTATACTACACTCAGCTTTAGACACCGTAGAGCTATATCGCGTGACAGATTGTCGATCTGGATTTATAGCTGAACGTGTCAGAGTCCGTACCTCATTCTGCTCGGATCTACTTTGGGATTCTCGACACCCCCTCTGTGGACTTACTGATGATATTGTTCAGGCCTGTCTCAGTGAAAGATAAATAGGATGCAGGAGGAGGGATCTTGCTTCATATAGGGGACCATGCACCCGGCTAACATGATTATTCACGAAATCATGGTGGAACGACTTTCTCAGTTCTCAAATCAACACGCATGAAAAGAAGGAACTTAGGAACAGGATGAAAGGGACGAGTTGAAAATTGTTCAAATAAGATTGAAAATAAACTAAAATACGGTTTAAGGTCCGAGAAAACAACAACATATATAGATATATATGACTGTACTTCATTATACAGTAAAATAAATACCACTATAATACTGTACTTCATTTTAGAGTAGGACGATAGTAAAAACTACTGTTGTTAGTTTTACGGTAATTTTACTACAGTATGAAGAACCGCAACAACTGGATGATTGTAGCCAGTAAGTTACTGTTATTTGACAATAAACATCTTGAAGTCCTTTTGCATTTAGATCTGTGATGGAAGAAAAAGCCATGAGCTGAAATGGATTTTAAAAAACAGCAACAACTACTGATAACATCTTCCGGTGATTTTAATTTGTATTCAAGGTGTTAGAAAAGTGGTGATTCAACGCTGTGCTCATAATTTGTGAAGCTGTAGTTTGTGGTCTCAAACCGGAATAAATTACAATAAATAAAACATCAAAGTATTATCACAGCATTTTTCAGTTAAGTTCCAATGATGAAACAATTCCTCTTTGCAGGTCTAACTGAATGGGGTGGATTGATTACGTAAATGGATTGCAGATCAGAAACAAAACAGAAGAAGAAGAAGAAACATTTAACTTTTTAAAAGATGACTTTGGGGTATTTCTCCTCTGCTGGATCTTGGAACAGGAACATTGAAAGTGAGTAAGATGACAAGCAGTCATGCTCTGAGGCTAAAGTGAACCGGGATGTCTCGGCTACGTGCCACTTTGATGAGTTTAAAGGTAAGAAGAAGACACTCCAGACACTCAGATTTCTGCAGAACCATTAAGACAACCAACGCTGTGTTTTGGTTGGACTGAAATAAGATAAGATAAGATATTCCTTTATTAGTCCCTCAGTGGGGAAATTACAGGATCACAGTAGTATAGCTCACTGATAAAACGAATAATAAAATAGAAACAAGTAATATAATAAGCATTAAAAAAGAAAACATCAGTAGAATATAATAAGCATTATATATGTACAGACTGAATAAAAAGTATATATATATAAACAAAGTATATAAACAAAAAGTACTTCAGCATATTGCACATGTTGTTGCACCAGGTAGTGGTAGAGTGATAAAGTGATAAACTGCTGAGTGACCAAGTTCATGGATCTCAGTAGCATTTGGTTTAGAACGGCTGCAGCAGAGAAAACTCCAATTAATCTGTTTATCGTTCTCACTTCTTCCCTTTCTCTCTGACTGAAGCTCTAAACCTGTCTCTTTCAAATCCAGCTTTAAATCCTTTTTTTGAGAGACTTTTCCCCCACGCCACTCACAAAAAGTTAAACAGAGAAAAGTAAAGTGTGTTCTGGTGGTCGGCCGAAGAGAAACCAGGAAGCCAACACAATCGGATTGCACGGCTGTAGAGAGAGCGGGAAGGTGAAGGCCACTGCCACTGCTGGTGGGCAGCTACTGGAAATGAACAAGACATTCAAGCCGTTGGTTATATATGTATTTATGTGGAAGAATGCTGAGAGCACTCAAGTGAAAACTACGGTTGCCAACAGCTAGGAAATTTTTTGAAATAATTAGTTTGGATCAGAGTAACAACAAGAGAAATAATTTTATGTTCCGCTGAATTTTTTCAACAAGTTCAACTGTAAAGCTTGCATTAACGCTCCTGGCATTTTTTTTGAGTGATTTTAATGTAAATGTTATTGATCTCTATACATTTTAATGGTGCAAAATAGGCGATCGGTAGCATTTCAATTGAGCTGGTGGTTGGTAGCTAACGGTGCTACGATAGTGTCACCGGTATAAACGTTCAACAATTTCTCTGTCAAAAAGATGTAATATTAATCCATAGCTGCTTCAACATCTTATCCATTACCTCCATCTCTTCTGTGGCCATTATGTTTAGCGACTTAAGCAATAACTTATTATTTCTAACTTTTATTTATCACATTAAACAAACTGCAGTGTTTCCTGACTCAAAAATGTTGTATCTCATCTCTTCAGTTAGTTATTAGTAATATAATGTTACCTCGTATACTTTTTTGTGTATCGCCGATGACCCTGTTTTTTATGCTAAATATATCTGCTGAAAAGTGTAATTTTGTTGTTAAATTCCAATCCAATGCACAGGCCTCCTATTAGTATTTATGTTTCCTCGTCCTGTGGCTTCTTGTAGTTCTGTATCTTTGAGCCCAGGAAGCCCACGGGAACTTTATTGATTTCCTTTTTTAGCGATGAGTCTTAAAGAACGTATTAAGTTGGCAAAGGTTCATGCGAGGTTGAAGCAGCTGTCAAAAGATAATTGGAATTTTAGATTCAAATGTGGTTTTAACTCCCAGAAGCCTCATCAAGACTGTAACCCTGGGCCTCTGCTCTGCAGTACCTCGTGTAATTCATTTGCCTTCATCCTCAAGAGAAACTGGTCCGACATAAATTGTGTTTTTCCTTTTGAAAGTTCCTCTGCCTAATCATAAGAGCCGCCGAGGATCAGAGGACCGGCAGGACTCCCCTCGTGTGGGAGACTGGAGAGGGCTGTGATGAGATTTGGTGCTGAAATGTAAGACAGGTAAATTTATGGAGGTAATATGTCAACATGGATCCAAGCGAGCGAGAGATTATTGTATCACGATGATCTTTTCATATAGAGAGGAATGGGTTGAGGCCGAAAGACGTGACGTTTAAATTTGGTCAACGTGTGCTGGAGTTTAATTCTCGTGAAGTAGAACTCTGGTTTCATTGAGCTATTGACATTAAAATCTGCTTTTATAACGTTACAACATTACATGTACGGTGCGCCAAGTAATTTGGTTTTAGGTGAACATTTTTATGAGCTATTGCGTGGTAACACAAGCCGAGATGGATGAAGATACATTTGAAATGAAAACTGGAGGTAATCATGACTTTTTATTTCCTTGGAAACATAGGCACAGTTTAAGTCTGAACAATTTCTTTGTACACCAGTATTTAGGTTAATGGTCCAGAATGATTATAAATGTGTTCATAATTTGCACGTATAACTGTTTTCATTGCTTCGTGTTGTGTCTTTGATGCAAATCGTGTCTCCATGTCCTCCAGAACAGGTGAACTGTACCTCCTTTACAATTGTTTAAAACAATAAAATAATAATAATAATTGCCATAATTCCACATAAAAACCTCACATCCCTCCTTTACCAGCACTCATAAAGGACACTGATGTTTTACAGAATAATATGCAACCACTGCGAGTTAGTTTATGGACGACACAAACACATGCTTAAGAATAATGAAGAAATAAATAACAACAAATCATATTATTTGAAATACAAAAGTAGATGACTAGTTCACGCAGTTACCCAAACTGTGCTGTGCAACCGCTCTGGGTGATGGAGCACTGAGGGTCCGAAGTGGGCTCCATGTTTTGTCCTTTCTTGTGGAGAACACTTCAAACACGACACATGTTCTCAGTCTCAACAGACAACAGGGTTGCAACCCTGTATCACAAAAATTACGTTACCCCAGACCTAAAATACAATTTGCAGTTACGTTTGACTGAAATGTATTTCTCTCCAAATTACGTTTAAGTGAAACGTATTTCTCTCCAGATTACGTTTGCATTTGACGTATTATAATTACATATACGTCTCTGATCAACGTATCTTTGCCGTTTGTTCTCTCTCTTTTCTACAATGCTGTTATGAATTGTAAAAAGCGTCCTCTAGCCTTATTTATTATTATGTTATATATGTTGTTTCGCCTGCGTATTCTGACAACAATAAGCGTTGTAACGGATCATATGAATTGGCGTGAAGACTTACTGCTGGTGACTCTCCTTTATTTCCTTTTTTTAGGTGACAATACATTAATTAAAACTCGTACACTATCACCACCACCGTAACAGAGTTAGTCCCATACGGGTAAAATCAACTATTAAACTTGTTATAAAATGCGCATCTGTCCGTAATCTATACCATAAAGTTCGCATTTTAACCTAAAAAAAAGTGCGTTTCCTTTTAACCTTTCAAAATAAAAGTCCGATTTATCTGTTAAGCGGAAGTAGTATAAAACGTCTATATTTATTCAAACAATACAATATAAAAGGCATACATACATCAAAATCTATAAGGAAAATGCCAAACAGTCAAACAACTCAAAACAATAAACCCTTCATGGCGTTATTTACAGGCGTATTTACTTTTCATCAAACAAAAAGAGCAGGTACCCGGAAAAATCTGGGAAATAATTTGGGAATTGTTAAAAAAACATGATTTACCCTTCAACTTCCACTGATATGCATGCAAACTAAGACATCATTTCACACACACACACACACACACACACTGACAGAAACACATAGACACTCATATACGTACACACACACAGGCAGAGACACACACATACTCACACACACAGACACACACTCTCATACGCACACACTCTTACACACGCACACACACAGACAGACACACACTCACACACACACACACACAGAATGACAGACACACACTCAGACACACATACAGACACTCACATACATACACACACAGGCAGAGACACACACTCACACACACACACACACATTTACACATGCACACACACGCATACTCTGCAGACTGACCCTTGACCTCCCAATTGTCTCTCAGATATAACCCTCCTGCTTTATATTTAATATATTATATTTACCTAAATATAAGACTTTGAGGTCGTGAGGGGAATCCCCTCCAAAACTTTCACAAGAGAAAATTGTCACCGTGCCAATAACCCTTGTACGATCCTTAAAACCAGTCTTTTAGTACATTTTTTAAACTTTCAATCAACTTAAAGATCTGGATTCTTTTCAGATTCAAAGAGGGGCCTCTGAATATGAATACCCTAACGTTTTGGACCGATAGCTCTGAGTTAAGGGCCCCAAAAACAGGTCCAACGGGTCAAATTGGGTAAACATGTCAGAGCTTAGCTTTCTTTTCCAGGTTGTAGCCACTCCCAAATGGGGTAGAATACAATTGAAGTTGTTCATATAGTACAAACATTTAAGGAGTTGTTAACCTTTGAAGGAAGGAATTTTGTTTTTTCCGGGTTTTTAAACCCTTCCCAAGCAGGGATGCTAAGTGCTATATGTTGCCAGCCTACATGGTTGGGTCCCATTTGGGAGGGGCTACAACCTGCAAAAGAAAGCTAAGCTCTGACATGTTTAGAAGAAAAAAAAGTTAAAATCAGCCCAAGCTCACAACAGGGTCTCAGATTTGTTAAACCACACACCCTCTTCAAGTCCTGGATTTCAGACAGCCAATTAACTCTTGTGGGTGTTTCAGAGGAAATTTCACCCCATCACCTCATTGTAGGCCCTGTCCTGAGTGTCTGTGTTCAATTTGGGATCTCCAGGATGAATATTTAGGAGATTATGGCCATTTTTGCACTTGTCAAAAAATATGCAAATTTAAGAGAATAAGGCCCAATTTGACCCTTTGGACCTGTTTTTGGGGCCTTTAACTCAGAGCTATCGGTACAAACATGTAGGGTATTCATATTCAGATGCCCTTCTTTGAATTTGAAAAGAATCCAGATCTTTAAGTTGATTGAATGTATGAAAAATTAACTAAAAGACTGGTTTTAAGGATCGTACAAGGGTTATTGGCACGGTGACAATTTTCTCTTGTGAAAGTTTTGGAGGGGATTCCCCTCATGACCTCAAAGTCTTATATTTAGGTAAATATAATATATTAAATATAAAGCAGGAGGGTTATATCTGAGAGACAATTGGGAGGTCAAGGGTCAGTCTGCAGAGAATGCGTGTGTGTGCATGTGTATTTGTGTGTGTGTGTGTGTGTGTGTGTGTGATTCTGCCTGTGTTTGTATGTATGTGAGTGTCTGTATGTGTGTGTCTGAGTGTGTGTCTGCGTGTGAGAGTGTGTGTCTGTGTGTGTGTGTGTCTGTCATTCTGTGTGTGTGTGTGTGTGTGTAAGTGTGTGTCTGTCTGTGTGTGTGTGCGTGTGTAAGAGTGTGTGCGTATGAGAGTGTGTGTCTGTGTATGTGAGTATGTGTGTGTCTCTGCCTGTGTGTGTGTGTACGTATATGAGTGTCTATGTGTTTCTGTCAGTGTGTGTGTGTGTGTGTGTGTGTGAAATGATGTCTTAGTTTGCATGCATATCAGTGGAAGTTGAAGGGTAAATCATGTTTTATTAACAATTCCTAAATTATTTCCCAGATTTTTCCGGGTCCCTGCTCTTTTTGTTTGATGAGAAGTCAAAACGCCTGTAAATAACGCCATGAAGGGTTTATTGTTTTGAGTTGTTTGACTGTTTAGCATTTTCCTTATTGATTTTGATGTGTATGCCTTTTATATTGTATTGTTTGAATAGATATAGACGTTTTATACTACTTCCGCTGAACAGATAAATCGGACTTTTATTTTGAAAGGTTAAAAGGAAGCGCACTTTTTTTTTAGGTTAAAATGCGAACTTTATGGTATAGATTACGGACAGATGCGCATTTTATAACAAGTTTAATAGTTGATTTGACCCGTATGGGACTAACTCTGTTAAGGTGGTGATGAGGTGGTGATAGTGTACGAGTTTTAATTAATGTATTGTCACCTAAAAAAAGAAAATAAAGGAGAGTCACCAGCAGTAAGTCTTCACGCCAATTCATATGATCCGTTACAACGCCTATTGCTGTCAGAATACGCAGGCGAAACAACAGATACAATAATAATAAATAAGACTAGAGGACACTTTTTACAATTCATAACAGCATTGTAGAAAAGAGAGATAGGCCTAACAAACGGCAAAGATACGTTGATCAGAGACGTATTTGTAATTATAATACGTCAAATACAAACGTAATCTGGAGAGAAATACGTTTCAGTCAAACGTAATTTGGAGAGAAATACGTTTCAGTCAAACGTAACTGCAAATTGCATTTTAGGTCTGGGGGAACGTAATTTTTGTGATACAGGGTTGCAACCGATGCAACACACAACCATTAGATCTCAAATAAACAATATTACACAGGCTTTCCTCTGTGTTTCCATGTTGCACAATGGATATGTATATGCTGTATCGTCTGTTTAGCCTGTTTACAGGGATGAGCTCTTCAGTATAACTCATGTGGATAATTAATCTCTGAAAGTGCAGAGACTGATTCAACGTCCTGTTGTCTCTGTGCCATGTGTGTCCGCTGTTAGCTGTCTCCAGTATGAATCAACAGCAGAGTTTATACTGGTTATGCAGCGGGTTCTGCTGGTTGTTATTTCATCCAGGATGCATATTTGTGCAAAAGTTGCACAAAAGTTGCACTTTCACAGGAAATACTTTATTATTAACTCTACCCAAAGCAAGTATTCAGAGCCAACAGGAAGAAAGAGAGGAAAGCATTCGATGCTTCTGTTCCTTGGACTGAGACTCAGACTAATCACGGAAAACTCGCGTAGCTTTTGTGGGACTAAATGAATTCATGGCACGCAAAAGCTCAGCGAAGGTAAATACTGAGGAGTCATAAATAAACTCTCGCCATGAATGTGTTCGCCGGCTGGCAGCTTTTGGTGTGACATTGTTTCTTCCTGCTCCTTCATGCCTACAATGCAGTGAGTCAGATGTGTTACTCAGAAATGTAAATATTTGCTGCGTTAAAGAGGTTCGTATGAGCTTTCACTGCCTGAACTAATCTGATTGAATTATACCAAAAATACACACTCCAGCTCCATCTAATGACGGAGCACTTTTCCCACTGCCCTGTATTCTTATTTCAAGATCCCTGGAGATTAAAATGAAAACTGTAGTGTCACAAATTGCCATCCAGAACAAAGCTTGTAAGTGTGGCAGCGCTGGTGGGTAAGTGAGTCACTGATGTGTCAAATTCACTAAAATCGGATGCATTTAGGCCAAGAAATGAGAGTAAGAAAGTGCATTTTGTATTTTGCAGCTCTGTGAAGAAGATTTTCTTGAATACATTATTCAGTGGCTCTCTCACCACTTACACTTAAACGAGGATGGGAGTCATTTGACCTCAAGTTAAGGTAACAGACACTAATACACAGAGTAGTTCTTTCATTTTCATTTTGCTGATTGTGTTTTATGTGTGACATCTACACACAATCATGTCGCCCTCTGTATGAACTATTACACGGATGGCATTTATATCAGCGTTTATAGTGCCTATTAGAAAATATTAGCATGCTAATTTAAAGGGTTGCACACGATTTATTATTATTATTTTAAATGTAGTTATTCAAGTAGTATTGCTGCCCTTACGTACCTTCTTAGAAACGATCTAACCCTCTGTGACATCATTAACATGGTTAAACCATTGAAATTAAATGGACATTTAGGTCATTGAAATTAGCATTATAGGCAACACATTTGGATTAGCATCATCAATAAAAGATCTAACTATAATAAGCTTATTATTTTCTCATAATCAACAAGTGCCATATAATAGGGCAACACATCAATGTGTCTATTGTCATAGAGCATTTCAACATATTGACATCAGCATTTAACTTTAAAACACTAATTGTCCCTCGAGCCTTGCAGAGCCCACCTGTGACTGTATTTGTCCCTTTATTAAGTGTCATTATTTCTTTATTTAATGTCTTCCTGCTTCCTTTTGTCTCTGAACTGAACTGAGGGCTTCTCTGATCCGGATTTGCAGACATCATTTCACCAGTGTCACAAAAACAAACTCTATAATTTAACACCTTTATCTGACGCTGTTCAGTCCGAACACTCACAAACCAGTCAAAGCTCGTCTGTCACGGGAGTAAACGTTGCATCCCGGACATTTCACTGCACATATGTGGTCACAGACGAGGTTTCTAAATAAAGCCCAAGGAGGCTCCTCCTCATCCCGCAGCATCCTCGCTCTGCTGGAGCAGCTTCCACTCCTCCTGAGGGGCCCGGGCCCCGAGGCCAGTCAGACTGCTGGGGCACTGCGGGCACCAAGACACGAGACACTCAAAAGCAACGCGTTATCGAGCTGGCAGCCCGCGCTCCTTTTCCTCTGGACCCGTTATAGTCTGCAGAAATAGAATAAAGATGTGTGATAATCCCAGAGCTAAACCACCGTGTAATGGGTCAGGGTTCATGAAGCATGTTGGTATCAGTGTATCATAAACTATGTGCTGGTCTTATGGGAGAATAATGGATTCACATACATCAGATAATTTAGCCTTTATGAAGTAGGTCAGTCAATGTTTCATGACTTCATGACCACCAGAAGATGAAGATGCATGTTTGGTGTTTTTCAGTAATATATTGATATTCCCAGTCAACCATATAGATTAAAATCATATCCAAGTTGTTTGAAAACACAATTCTGAAAGATTCTGGATAAAAAAAGATAGTTCATGATAAAAGTCGTCGGTACGCTGCAGCGTGAAGTCCATTTGGATTCAGAAGCAGACGTCTTAAGAGTTTCGAGAAATGTCTTCTGAATAATGCAAAGTGTGTCTAAACTAGAAGCAGCTAATATATCCACGAGCAGATAGCCTCAAGCAATGCAGATGTTTTTCATTTGCAACCGTAGACTACTACGAGTACTACAGTGGTACTTCTACTCGTCCGCAGTTCAGAGGAATTATTGTACGCTTTTACATGCGTTTGACGGCTGGAGTTATTTGTGATTTTGTAAATGAAAACTTCCATCACCATGATCCTCTTGTATGTGTGGTTACAGATTTAACCCCTACAGGATATGAAGTAGTTCAAAAACTTTACCTCAACAGATCATTAAAATGTATTAATATTAATTAAATACATGTTTAGTTTGGATGAACTTCTTATTTTAATCAGTTTTTTACCCTGTCGTTCTACGATACAGTCTTTAAGAAAACAATTTCACTGAATTTCTGGATGTAAAACATATTCCATATAAAGTATCCTGGAATATAGAGATCGGATTGTTGATTTATTGGTAGTGGTATTGGACTACAGCTGTACACTGCCCCTCAGAGGCTGGAAACAATACATGAAACATCATGGGGGAAATTTAAAAACAAGCAAACAAAGTCATTTACAAATACCTTTTGCATTTAAAACAACTGTATCATTACAAGCTCAGCTAAGGATCAAATAAGTTCCTTCAAATCTCACCAATGTTTTTTTTCTATTTACACCTTAAATTTCAAAACAGAAAAGTCAATCAATTTAAGTTTGACATATTCAGGTTGTGATTATTTCTAAGAAACATGCAGCTGGTTATCCGGCTTCAATCTGAACTTTCTGCAAACATCCTGGTGAAGTAGAGCACGGCCGGCTGAGCAGTGGCGTTCTGGATGTTGTAGGCGTGTCCTGTGGGAGCAGAACAGCGGCGTCAGGAAAGCACAAACCAAACACTTCCTGTTCACAGGTATACAACTCAAATCTGTAACGTTCACACTAGAAAGGTCAGAGAACACACGTGGACGCGACTGACATTACAAAGAAGGAATTCTTCAGAATAAAATGATACATGTTAAAGTCCTAATATTGATATAATATTCGTACCACATTCCACCATAAAGGATTGTCCGGAATTGAAGCAGGATTCCTTGCCGTCGATGGTTACACTCACAGAGCTCGTTAATAAGTTAAAAACCTTTAAAAACACAAGAATAATAGATTATTACTGGAATAAAACACTTTCCAAGACATCTGGAGAACAAGAGGGCCAAGAAGGACGACAATCAGATGGCCTCAAACAACATTAACCATGTGAGGAATGTACTGACCGTCGTGGCGCTGTGATCCACCCACAGAGGCTTCTTCATGTAGGAGCCCAGCAGGATCTTTCCATTACAGAAGGAGCGACAGTTCAGATCCACCAGGAAGCCGATGGCTCGGCCTTGATAGAAGTACCAATCAAACTGGTCTGGAGTGACCTCAGCACCTTCTGCGAGGAGAGGAAACAGAACAAAAATATTCAGTGACAGCTCTCGCCAATAATTACTCACGTTGTCGACCCTTTCATGAGAATCATTTGACGATGATACAAATGTTTGATTACAAATATTGTCTAAATGACAGAAAAGAGCATTATTACAGAGAAGAAGGTGATATTTTCTTACTGTCGCTGGGAACAGACCAGAGACTCTTGAACCACTCGGTCATGTTGGCCTTGTCCTTTGGCTGTAAGACCAGTGGTTTGAGAGGAGGCGCACACAGATCGGACACAGAGAGAGCAGCGTGGAAGCTGGGTGGCATCGGAACTAAAGTAAAGACACAAGAAGAAGTTAATCCAATCTTTACAGCCAAGTGTGCACTTGTAGCTTGTTAATTTAAAAACAGACCAACGTTAAGTAAAATCTTTACAGCTAATGTTTTCAAATTGAATTTGTGTGTATATTTTGATTTCTGACGAAAGGCATTCTTATTCTTGATTTGTAGACTTGTATCTCTACTCTATTATTGATTATTATCCATTCCTTTTCAACAATAATTGCAATTTCCCATCATTAACTTGACCAAATGTGTATTTCCAGGTGGATAAGCTGCAGTGTTCAAGAGTTGTATGCATTAATTGCACACTGTAAAAAGAAATAGACATAAATAAAATACAAAAATCAGGTTGAAATATAAAGTATATTAACATGTCAAAAAAAACATACTCAAGTTGTCCTCCTCTTCCTCCTCATACTCTTTCAGCTCAATCATGGAGGACGGCCCACTTCTGAGGAGCTTTAACCTGCCAGAGGAGTAGATCAATAAAGCATCTATCCTGTACATGTAAACACACAACAGTTAGACAATAACAGGAAGTCGTTCAGAGGAACTTTTCCTTACCGGTTCTCCGACTGACAGTTGCTGTTCTGTGGCGTCTCGTGGTTGGAAGGGCCGCCATGTGGACTCCTGGGTTCCACATCATCCATGCTGAGGATGTCTCCATCGGTCCTTTCGCTGGACGCTTTACGGACAGGAGCAGTGACTTCCTGCGCAGGTCGAGCGGTGACTTCACGGCTGTTCTTCTGCCGCGCTTCTCTCCTGTTGCCCACAGCCACCGGGGTCTCTGTGACCAGCGTGTCGATGTCTTTGAACATGGCCAGGGAGCGTTTCACAGTCTTTGGCGCCGACGTTGGCTTCAGTTCCAGGAGAGAGACGGGAGCTCCCCCTTGCGGTTTGGATGAGACTGCCATGTGGCTATTTTTGAGAGTCCCAAGTTGAGGCGATCTGCTCCGTTCAGACACTTTTTGTCTTTCCTTACGAGGCTCGGGCCGCTGCTGCTGGGAGGAGATGCTCTCCACATCCTCACACATGTCCTCAACCTTCCACCACCTGCCGGGAGGTTTCCGCCTCCGCCTCGCCGATACGGAGAGCTGGTCCTCACGCCCTCTGGGGGAGACGGGCGCCGGAGCGGACAGTTTTTTATTCAAGGAATGATTGTATACTCTTTGGAACACCTGATCCCCTGTAGAACATCACATCTTAGTAAGTTAGAGTGTATTGTTTTGTCTTTTTTTACTAACAAGACTCAAATAAAAAAGTTAATATTTGTACCGCCTTAAAAATTGAGGACAAATGTCAAGTAAATGATGTTGATGATACTTGTGCACTTTTACTTAAGTAGGCTTGGATACGCATCACCTTCCCCGTTGACCTCACCTGAGTTATGGCTGTGGTCTCTGCGTGAGTGGACCAAAGGGCTCGACTGTCCATCCAGGTCCTGGTCCCCCACCTCCTGCTGTGGCTGCTCTTCAAAGAGCTCCGCCTCAATCACTTGAATAACTTCATCTGGTCGACTGCCGTCTCTTGTATTTTTGTTTGGTTTAGATTTCTGACCTTTAGCTTTATTTGTGTTCCTACTGGATGGCGGAGCCGGCGGTGTCTGGTTCCTTTTCTTCAAAGCTGGGTCCTTCTTGGTCTTTACAGGTGACGGTACGGCTGCGCTGGGCTCTGGGTTGGGCTGCTTGGACTTTTTGAGTGTGTTTTTTTGGGTCTTTTTGTCTGTAAACTTGGTTTTCTCTGAAATCTGTTGGTCCAACAACCACCACTGTCCAGAATGCCTCCTTTTCCTATTCCCAAGAATTGGAGTGTCTTCAGAGGAACTCACAACTGGTATTTTGTTGCGTTTCTCCTTTTTACCTGCCACATCCTTTTCTTTCTGTGCTTCAGAATTCATGATGTCTTTTTCTGTTAGGGGGAAATATATAGAAAAATGCTTTACAGATTCATGGAGATGCTTGAAATAACTTTTTATACTTTGTTTTAATAATATATTCAGATATTTCCCATTGCATCACTACCAATTTTTATTTCAGTTAATTTGTAAGACTAGCGTCTACCATTCCTTTGTAAAATGGGTTTATTGCTATCATTTGCACTTTGTAGATAAACCCCAAAACATCCCCCTAAAAGTAAAGCAAACCAGTAAAAAAACTGCGAGTAATTAATCCATGAGGATTTGTTCAAATTTCAATATTCAGAAAATACAACCTAAATATAAGTGGGGCACTACTTTGGACATCTGTCAGTTTTCTGTGGTTACGTTTTTTTTCTTTTCTATTCACAAATAAAAATGTTAGCGGTCAATATTTGCAGGCTATAAGAGCAGGATAAACATGAAGAAAAATGTACATCAACCTCTGCAAATAACTATCAGAAAGATTAAATGTCTTACATAAAGAAAAATATGCTGACAATAGGGGGTCCTTACCAGGAAGAGAACCACGGTTTTCAGCATCTGCAGCCTCCTCAGTGCTCTGGCTTTGTTCCTTCATCGTCTGCTTCGCGGCGTCAGATCCGTGGTCCACTTTTCTGGCCCCCTTTCGTGACTTGGCCCTGCTCGTCTGTGCAGTTTCATTCCCGTCTTTTAAAGATGTCGGCCTCTTCACGTCAGAAGACTGCGAAGCTTTTTTCTCCCTTTTCTGAGTTGGTTGTTCTTCCTGCGTTTCCCCGCTGGCTCCATGTTCGGGTTGCTCTTCTTCCTTGTCACTTTCTTTCGATGTTACTTTCCTTAGCCGTTGTTTCTTTTTGATTAGTTTCTCTTCTACCATTAAGTTGCCTGCAGCAAGATCCTCAGGAGGGGGCAATTCCTGCTTATAACTTTCCGGCTCAGCCTCCATCTTCTTATTTCCCCATTTCCCCTTCTTTGTTGTGACAGTCTGACTTCCCAGTTTGTGCGTCGTCTGTTCTGATTCCTGCGGTTTTGGTGCAGTCTCTAATGAGCTATCCTTCTTGCCCGTGTCTGTTGAGCTGTCTTTCTCAATGCTGGTGGTTCGGCCCTGTCTCTGTTTTTTACTGGTGGCAGCTTTACTTGGGATAGAAAACCGAAAAAGGTCATCATCCTCCAGAATAAGGAAATCCTCCTCTGGCTCAGCAGGAGTGGGTACTTTCACTGGTGTCAGAGACTTCCTGGGACTAAGAAAATATATTATTTGGAATCAGTTTTCATGTTGACACACAAGAGACATTACTTTGTAAACCAATTTTAGTGCTTTGTATTTTCCATAGTGACTATGAACTCACCATGCAGGTGTGGGATGTCCAGCATCTCGAAGCTTCTTGAGAAAAGCAGTCATGTCTTTTCCCACATTGGTGGACACCACCAATGGCTGGCTGTGGACATTTTCAGATATTTTTGAACGTTTAGTCTCCTGTCTTGCTGCTGGAACTGCATTTTCTTCCCTGGAAATAAAAAATAAAGAACAGAAACGTCTGAAATTTTTAGTTCAGTAAAAAAAGAATGAAGCATATTGTACAAATTAAAAATATTCTGCCACAATATCTTAGCAAGAACTCTTTGAAACTTTATTAACCAGCACATGGTATACACACTTTTCATTTCGATACTAGGTCATGAATGCTGATATCGATATTGGCTTCCAATATCCAATATTGTTAGATCACTAGATCTAAAGTAAAAGCACAAACATAATTATAAAGGTCCTCTCTTCTTACCTTGTTTTTTTGCCCTCCAAAGCAGGAGTTTGGAGTATCTTGGATATTGTTTTTTCTTTAACTGGGTGACTCTCTTTGCTGCAGGGAAAAAAGAAAATATACATCACAAAAAGGCAAACATCCAAATAATGCCAACAGAATGCAGACAATTAAAGATCAATAATCAAAACACAAAAATTAATCTTTAATACTGCAATGGTCACTTGGGTATTGTATATTTCAATCGATCAAGTAGTGATGGAGCGTTTGGGTGTTTGCAGCATCATTACGTTGAGAATTAAAAAGGCTCTTACCATGATTCCTCCACCTTGTTTTGGTGACTGGACATCTTGGGTTTGCTGAAAACCACCTTGCTTGGAGGAGACTCTAACTCAGAGTAATCATTTCTAGAGGAAAGAACAATCATTGAAATAAATGTTCTGGACAAGCCGTACAAACAACTTATTTTCTACAAGAAATGCATTATTAATTGCTTACTTCTCTGTGCTGTGCTCATTGCACTGGTGTTCCTGGATGAGCAGAGAATCTGTCTTTGCCTCTTCTTTTCCGTCATCTTCATCAGCAAAGAGAATTGTGGATACAACTCGGTCTTTCTCATTGTTCAGCTTTTCAACAACCTTTTTTAATTCAATTGGGCTGGACGTCTTCACAGGCATATGTGCTTTGAATGGGATGTCCAATTCTGCAACAGAAAAAGTATAAAGTGCAATAAAAGTAAAAAGTGTCTGAACATTTGATATGTGAGAATTTGGGAAAAACAAATACGGTTTTAATTATCTTACCAATGTCTAGTTTAGGACTGGATGACGTTGCAGGACGCAGGGCATCTAGTTTAGGATGCTTAAGAGTTACAGAACATATATTTTTAGGTATCAACACACATAAGGGCATGAAATATCCTTGCGCAAAGCTGATCGCATTGCGTAAAAGTAAAGGGCTATAACTACTGGCTCATTAGCCCCGTCCTGTGTGACGACATTGAACAGCTGCTTATCAATGAAAGAAATACAGTCACAGTAGATTGTTGACTGTTCATTACCATTTGGCATCTTGGAAATGTTTCTGTTAGGTGTCCTTCCTGTGGGACAGGTGAGGTCTCTCTCTCACACTGGTTTGGCTCGGTATCAAAGGTCTGGAGCAGAGTAGGTGGAGGTAACAGGTCATCATTAACAAGTGAGGATGGATCTGAAAAGAACATTTAAGTAAAGGTTGACATAATGAAAATGTAAAACGACCAGCAAAATATTAAGGCAAAACAATTACACTCAACTCACCAATGTCATCAAACATCTTATCAATTACATCCAATGTCAGTGGTTCGGTCCATGCTTTAGATGAACTAGACACAAAAAGGTCAGGTTAATACGATAGCTGAAAGATCAACATTACCATACAACTGCTAATTTCCTCAATATCAGTCAATAAACAATACACAAAGTATAAAAAAGGCAAATGTAAGAGAAAGACGTATACAACATAACCAAATACATTAGTTGTGACGAATGGTGATGATTATTGAAGAAAAGTAATGAATTTTAAAACACACACACACACACACACACACACACACTTAAAACAACTCTATTAAAGATGCGTACCATAAAAGGCAACCACTGCATAAATACCAAGTGTTTGCTCTCTAGATGTCGGTTTCAATATAAATCTGTCACAGAGCACATGAATACTTTTCAAACGTACCTTTCCTTGTTTGTGAGATAGCAGAGTTTCCTCTTTGGTCTCTTCTGTGAACAGAAAAGATAGAGAAAGTTAATAGCAACTACTATAATTTAGTTAGTTTGTAAATTAGGGGGGAGAGATTATGTAACCGGCCAACAACAAACCGTAACTAACAAACTCCGTGTATTATCTACACCAATTTAAAACAGCAGCATAATGTAACAGGCAATGTTCTTATAACTAAGCTACAAAGGGTGGACACAAGAATAGAAACACTTTAGTTTGAACCCCGTTTAAACAAAACCTCAACTTTAACTATAAGTTTATGAAGTTCAGAACTAACCAAACTAACGATGTCATGGCTCTTGTGTTGGTTTTAACCAGCGTTAGCTAACGGTTACTATACTGATGTTTATACCGAGAGTAACGTCATCCCCTCTCCTCTTCACTCTAAGTCGTCATTAAAAGGTACATGTTTTATTCCTCAATAGCGCAACGAACTTACCAAGGCGGGGTACTTTGTTTCCATGTTTGTGAACTAACGCTAGCTCGGTCTGTCTTTTAACCCAATGTTACACGAACGTAACGCTAGCTGTTATGCTAACAGTTAGCTTAACCATCATTTGGTTTTAAAAAACTTCTCCAACTCGGTTAGCTTTAGCTCCCGGAATGCATTGGTTTAAATTCACTCTCTCAAAATCAAGTTACGACCGAGAATATATTATCGTGCAAACGCTGACGAGCATGCTACATTGCCTATTTAAAACCAGCGTTAGCGTTAGCAAAACAAAGGCGGTGTTGACAATTTGTAATAATCCCGCGCACTGAGACCATTCATACAATTGTGCCCTTAGTAAGGTCTTCCAGGCAACATGTTACTATTTATCAAGCTGTTATATGCTGATCCGCAGTATGTGCTTGTAAACTAGAAAGATGACCTTGAATGTAGTAAAAGTATCAAATAAGCGTAACTATTTTGCAGTTGTCTAATACTCAGCGCCTTAAAGACTATGTTCTGGGAAAATTTAGAATGACCAAATATATTTCTTCTTCTTCATTTTATTTCCCGGTAGACTGAACTATAGCTGGTGCTTCACGTTGCTACCCCCAACAGGTCAGTGGTAAATATAACCAATATTGATTTCATGTCAAGGTAACAGCTTCTCCTTTGAGGAGATATCCAACAATGATATTGTGACACAATCTATAACTCTGCAATTTACATATTTTTTGAAAATTCAACACGAAAAATATTTTTGATTAACGGTGAATTCTAATGATTTTGCATAATGTATGTGATGTTAAGATGTTGGAGTAGCAGCATTGAACTGTGATGTTCTTGTTTATTTCCCACATTATGCTAAAAGAGCACACACTGCTGAATTATTAAAACAGTTGATATTACACATTATAAATCACATAATCACATACTTTCAGTAAATATGTCAAAATTATAAAACTATAATTAGCATTGGCATTTAAAGTGGCATAGGCTATTGCTAATTATTTGAAAGTTATAAAAACAAGATAAGAAAGAAGGCCAGCAGTGTGCTGGGGTGTCCTCTGGATACTGTGAAGGTGGTGGGGGACGAGAGGATGATGGCAAAGCTCAGGCTGCACAACATACTGCAGTAGATCGCTGGAGATCCTGGTAAACTCGGCACTTTACTGCACTTTACTTTATTTTCCCGCTGTATATGTAGTTTTAGTATTCGTATTTAGTTTTTAGTATTTTGTTTTGTGTTTTATATTTATTTTTCATTGATGCTCTGATGTGCACCGCTGCTGTGATTTTTGAAATGTGCCCACTATGGGACGAATAAAGGAATATCATATCATATCATATATATCATATCATAAGATGGATGATAACAAATAGGTCCCTTTTGTGGAGTGTTATAATAGTCTCCTTATCAGAGCATAATGTGTTGTGTTAGCAATAAATATGTTAAAAAAGAGCCATAAAAGGCTCAAAGATCAGTCAGCCAAAGTTGAAACATGTATTTTATATCATATTCAATCAGAATTTTATGCAATCCGAATTTTACAACATTTATTTAAATTGTCAAAATAAAAAAAGAAATGTCCATGATTATCAACAATGTAATTCTAAACTTTGGCACAACTCCTTTCTATCATACATGACCTAACGTAAAAATGTTTAGCGAAATATCTTTTTCTGTTTTTCAGCAATCTCCGTTGGTTCCATGGCTTCGGGATTGATATTTGTGTAGAGCGGCTGTCTGATGTGTCTCCAAACCACCAAAACAATCCGAACAGCACCAGGGCTAAAGTCAGCAGCACAGCTAAAAGAAGACAATCAAGTTAGTACCTTATTCACAGATGTTTGTGGTCAGATGTTTGTACAGGAGTTAGCATTCTACTATTACATCTTACTGTTTAAAACCTGTAAATTAGCTTTACTGTGGAATAATTTACTCAAAAGTCGCAATAAGTAATGTTATAATTGTTTTTCGTCAATGTTGTCTATATTTACTTTCTGTAACTTTTAAGGAGATAAACCCAATTACCTTTTGTTGATATGAAGTGGACAGCTGATTGTAGAGACTATCATACTTTAAACACATATAATTATTAAGGAGTTCTCTCCAGTGTCTTACCAATGAAGATGCCATTACGGTTGGGCGATTTGGCATCATAGTTCTTGAACAGGTTTCCGCACAGTGCCCAAATAACAACCGGGTAGATGATGAGGATGTACCGCACGTGTTTGTCAAGGACAAAGTTTTCCAAAACAAACCTGTGATAGACGCAGCACAAACACATTTACTTCAGATGGTCACTGATGAATTTGCACAGTAATTCTCGCATAAGTATTTTCCAAGTAAAGAGTAATCACCACACAAGTAGCACGGCAGTCAAAACAGAGAATGAGATGGTTGAAGGTATCCTCTTTGGACATCTTTGCATTATAAGTCAGTACAATGCTCAGGTTGATTAGTGTAGCAATGGTTGTCCAAGTTGTGTATATCATCACACCATTCTGAACCTGTAAATCAAGTATTATAGAGTTGTTTTGATACACTTAAACCACAATATTGTATCTACATAAGATGCAAATGCTACCTTTTTGTCATACTAACCAACACACGAAGCACATCATGGAGTAGTTGGTGCAGATGACCAGGAAAAGAAAAACTAGTGCAGCAATCATCACTCTGAAGTAAGACAGCAGAAGAACACATATAATTATGAAATGAAATCTGACAGTCGAAAGTAAGTTGCTTAATTTACGAACAATGATCTAATGAGCCATTGGAGACTCTTACCCTTGATCCCAAACAAGCAGCCAGCCAATGTTAAAACACAGATTGAGGCACCAGCTAATGAAGAATCCATAGGGCAACACTGCAGGACTGCAGTAAACATAGCCGTAACCATTCCTACAAGAAAAAGGAACCAGAGTTGATGTTTCAGTTTGTAAATTGGTGAAAATGTTCACAGAACAGTAATTGTCAATTTTGGCAACTATTTTTTCCAGATACTTTCTAAATGTGTCTTATATCTGGTATCCTAAAAAACAAGGTTATTACAAAAAGATGCAGATGCATTCTAAACCAGAGAATAATAAAAGTTGGACCCTACTTTCTGCAAAGTCCTGTAACAATGTAGATAACCATTGCCACCAGCCAGACGTAGATAACGCTCCAGATGTTAGAAGTCCATCCTGCAGGTGTGATCTCTGAATTATAAACATTTATAAAAGCTGGACTTCGTGCTGGTAGTCATGTTTGGTAACAGGTCTGTTTCATCCAATCAAATCTGTTTGTGGACCAGCAGGTGTCATTCATGAAGAAATGTATGGAAGGGTGGCGTTTACTCAAATGTAGCTCTTATTATGAAATAGGGGAAATAAATGTTATATTTGAGTTAGATTTTGAGGTACTTGTACTTTACTTGAGAATGTCCATGTCTCAGAGGGAAGTTATGTATGTTATACACTCTAAGAAAAAAAATGTTGGATTTACTTAACTAAGTTATGTCAAATGGTTGCACACAACTGTGTTGTTTAAATCGGAAAAGCAATGTACTATTAATGTGAACAACACATATTAAGTAAATCTTACTTAATTATCTTACTTTAAATGGAGATGATATTGCTACATTGCATAAACACAACAACATTATGTTGGATTTACTGACATTACATTCACTTTACTTAATATGATTGAGTTCAATTTACTTAATATCATTGAGTTCAATTTACTTAATATCATTGAGTTCAATTTACTTAACACGGATGAACATTATTAGTTTTTCTGTTTAAATAAATGAGTCAAATAAATACAATTTAAATTGCTGAAATTTCATTATTCACCTTTATTATACTCAAGTCTTGAAGCATTAGTGAGACTATTACAAATAAAGTCACGTGTATAATATGTACACACACACCACTTTCGCATGTGCGTGCTGCGCACACACTTAAGGAAGTCTCCTCTCACAAGTTGTGCCAGACAATAGGACACACACTGGGCTGAACAACCCATATATCTGGGTCTGTGCTAAGACCTCCTCTGTATTAGCTTGCCCTTTTTCAGCACAGATGAAGAGATTTGGAGCTTGATATTGTCACACACACGCACACTTAACGTTTTAAATCTTACAGGTTTAACACACCTGAATGCAGCAACAACATTTTGCTGAATCAACTGAAGTTTAGGCATGTGGAGATAACATTACGAAAATCAAACATTTGGTGACATTTTGGTCACAATAACAATAACAGACCAACAAAATAATGTCTTGAAACGTTTGTGTCCAGCATCAGTCCACAATGCAAAAGCACTTGTTTTTGAGGACTTGCACCTTCGTGGAGAGCTTGTTCCCATCCAATCCCATCAATACTCTTTGAAAAAACTCGAAAGTGTATCTCAGGTCTTTGGGATAGCTCAGGTTCAAACTGTAGATCAGGCCAAACAGGGCTGCGCAGCCATTTGCCACATCTCGCAGGTCTTGCAGCACTGTACAGCCTTCAATGATGATGCAGACATCCTCAGGTGCATCTGTTGCCTCTGCTCCCTCCTGTTCCACAATGTAGATGCCCAAAACCACTTTCTCCAGTCCAGCAAAATCAACATCCTGAAAAGGTCAGAAAGAAACAGTATTAAGTCAAACATCTGGATATGAATGAATATTTGCAAGTGTCTTTAGAGAATAAGACTGGTAATTGTGTTTTTCTTGTCAAGAAATCTAAAAAAGGTCAAGATACACAAGGAATCTACATTATCCTATTAGGAAGTACTTGCTGGTGCCACAGAACGCTATTGTACCATGGTGTGTAGAAACAGCAGGGCTCCAGATCATGCATCAATGGGTGCATTTTTGCCTGCGACCCAATGGTCGCATTTTTAAAATTAGACACAGTGCGAGTAAATTTTTCATCAACTCGGCATTGACAACTCAAATTGAATTTCTCAGCATGCGCCGACATTTAAATTAGCATTTTTTTGTTATTAAATATTTTTGTTGTTTACAAACTTGTTCTACACTTCAGCCCACTACAGTTAGCGGTAATGCCTGAATGACTGGTTTGCTAACCGACATTAACTCCAGAAGAAGAAGAAAGGAGACGAAGAAGAAGGCAGGCCTGTGTGTGTGTGTGGGGGGGGGAGGGCTAATGTGTGAAAAGAGGCGCACCGCAGCGGAGACACAACGAGGGCGAGGGCCGCAGAGTGAGAGGTCAGAGGGATCCTCACCACCGAGCGGCGTCCCCCGAGTTGAATCTCTGGGTCAACTCAGCCGACTCTCACATGTCTGAGCCCTTATAGCCTGATGCTCACGGTAAACGCATTCGATCTGGAGCGCGCGAGGATTTTGATAACGTTAGCGGAAGGATTTAAGTGACAACATCCGGTTTTGCAAAGAAGTGAAAGAACCACGTGAAACAACATCCGTTTATCAAAATAAGATGTCGACAAATCATACACTAACATATAAAAGTAAACAATGAACTGATGTTGTATCTTTATAGATAGTTTCTGAGATTTAGCTTAAATTATGCTAACATTAAAAATGTTTACTGTACCAAGGAAGAGTTTATAAAAATTAGTCAGTCTTTTGTATGTTCACCAGAGTCCTGTGTATAGATTTCCCCAGCAGTTCCAGGAATTGTATGATGCACTTGTGATCCATGCATATCTGAAATCCCCTAATAAATCAAACAATTTTAATGTATCAATTAGGAAATTTTTCAAAGTAAAAGTTCTAAATGTTTAAAGAAATCGGTAATTCTTTAATGTTTGAGTTGCTTTATATATATTTCCTCATAGTCCTAGGCAATAATGCTACACAATAAATAGAATGCTTCAATCAACACCGTGATCGGTGATTGGTATTATCGGATCGGCAGATACTGATTTCAGTGATCGGTGATCGGCACCAAAAACCTGATCGGTGCATCTCTAGAAACCAACACATGTTTTGATTGGCCACATCGAAGTGCAACATGCACATGCTCAAAGTATGTTTTCTCTTCAAATATGTTTAAACTCAATACAGTAACTTCTGAAGAGTTCTCTGTTGTGAATGTTTTGCAGTTCATGAAGGCAAACAGGCATAAGATTGTATATTGTCAAATTATTTATCAGTAATACAGTAGAAATGATGGGAAAACTTTGCAAGTCGATTTATAGTGTGTCAGGGTTTTTCCTGCAGAGAAAATTTGGTAGCCCAGCGCGTCAGTCCGAGCGCCTAAGGCAAAAAAAAGTCTGCGTTGAAAAAACAAAAAATAACTGTGTTCATCAGGTTCATGTCAGCGAATATGTTCTCAATAGTATGTTTCAAGGAGGTGTGCTCATCTGTGTGCGTATCACGGGCGGCCAGCTGCTGATCACGCACTCAATAGCTCGACTGCATGAATAGAAGGTGCGCCAGAGCGCAAAAATTGGGACCACCCAAGACCCATTTTGACCCAGGAAAAAGTGCGCCCCTAAATTTTCTGCTTGCGCCCCTAACATTTTAAGTTAGGAGCGACTGTGCTCCTAGTTAAAAAAGTTAGTCTGGAGCCCTGAACAGCTTCAAAAACTTTGGTTAATGGTTGTGTCAATTTGGAAAATGTGATGCTCAATTGTCATAAATAATAATAATAACAATAAAATAAAGAAAATTGGAGTGCAAGCAATCTTATGAATGAAAGATTTATGAAACGACGATATGAAAACAGTTAAATATTGCATTTTCTATATGAATTAGTTATATCAAAAGCTATGGGATCAACAGTGCCATGCACTTCTTAACAAGGTTGTCAGGATCTTCATTAAAGTATAAGCATAACCCTTTTAGGATGCATTCCCGCCTTACTTCAATGCTTGGATTCTGTGGGAGACCAAAAACAGATGTTTACTGAACTTTTAAAAAAAAGATTAATGCTTTCAGAATTTTAATTTTTAACATTAGTGACAAACGAAGGAAAAGATATATATTAATGAAATATTATTTTAAATGGTGTTAATGATAGATGCTCATGGGTTCATGCTTTTATAATACTATATTTGATTATGATATGGCTCTAAAGCATATTTTAACTTGATTCAAAGTGAAAGACCTAATAATAATAATAACAAGAGGGAAAGAGTTAAACAGTACCACAAAGCTTATTGATGTTAGGAGTTACAATCTGAGGGTTCAGGGTTAAAGTGAGAAACACACACCTGATCCATGGCTGCCATAATCTGGTTGATACTGCGTCCTGCTGCTCCTCCCTTCTTTTTGAAAACCTTCATCAGTTGGCTGGAGTAATGATCCAGTTGGGCCATAAAGGTTGACAGCAGGGGGATTGTGGTAATGCGGGTGAACTCTGCATTTAGCTGCAACAGATTGAAACAGAATCTCACATTAAACTAAAAATTATCTCACACTTTCAACTGGTCACATATTGTGGAAAAGTAAACATAAGCCTGTTATTGGCTATAACTGTTTAAGTGGTGAGTTACTGGTTTGCATTTATGCTAATATACTGTGCATTGTAATACAGACAGATTGACCACATGCATGGGATTTTGTGAATTCATCTGGATCAAAACAATTACATCTATAAAGACGTATTTGGATCCACTTTTTAGAAAATTAGAAGCTGATTAATAAATGTACCACCATTAAAAATGAACATTACCTGACTCTCAGAAAACAGGGCGGGCCATCTGTTTTTGAACTCGGCTATGAAGGGCATATCTTCAATTACTTCTCGTCTCCTATAGGCGAAGGTTTTCTCCATTTTACTGTTGATTAGCTGATGGTTGTTCTTCTTCACCTCTGACGTCAGCGCTTGCCTTTCCTTAGTAACTGGTACCTCGTAGATACAGTCTCAGGGCACTGTTTGCACCTCCACATTCAGGGCCTAAAAAAAAGAGTCAGAGATTAGTAATCCCTTCAGCTGTCAACATTAGTACTGTTTAAATGTAAATAACAGTTAGATATTGGATCAGACCTGTATATATATATTTCTACCAAGAGCAATTAATGGATTTAGGTTATCAGGTGAAAAACTTGCAATCAGCAAACAAAAACATCTCATGGAAAACAAGGCAAACATAATAGAATTAACTATTTAGAATCACTCTAAAATGATTAATTTGATTTTATAATACAATATGAAATTCAAAATGTGAATTTAAAAAAATGAGTAAACCTACCAGAGCTCCCCAAGCTTTGTGTTTGGTATTTTAGTTGACAAAATGATTGAAGGGATTCAGTATGAGCTGGAACAAAAGAAAATCATCTGGTTATTTAATAATTCAAGCAATAACAGTTATGCAAGTCTTACACTTAAAACAGAAGCATAATGATATGCTAAATACAGATTAAATTTGAACACATCATGATAACGTCTTAATTCACCTTCGCCCAATATTCATTTTTACTGAAGAGAGCTTGAACGCATCTTAACGTAACTCAACGGGTCCGTAGGCTATCATTAGCTGCTACCAGGACGAGGGCTGTAACAGCGGCGGCAGCGGAGCGACCGTCTGCTTTGCGGGTGGGCGCGTGTCTATGCTGTGTATATGCTATGTAATAGCATGTAAGCTAGAGTTAGCTTACATGCTATTACATACATGTGGACCTATTTGCAAACGTGACCCGTCATCGTAGGGCCTCCGCCGGCCGGCCTTGTGCCGGTGTTCTGGTGGGCGGTTCCTCCGGCCAGTGGGTTCGCGCAGAGGGTCCCCCGTTACTCCTGTGTCTCTCCCGGGTCGAACTGTTGTAGCGAGCCCGAGACGCCCCGTGTGACGCAGCAGTGCCACGGAGCTCGCGCAGCGGAGCGACGTGTCTCCGGTGCCCCACGCGCCGTGCCAGCTGGACCGCTGAGACTTTCCACGTGGCAGAGACACTAAACAGACCCCACACTTGTCAATCGCCCAACTTCTTCTGTCTCACCGAAAACACCACAGCGCTCAAGAACGACAGTGACCGCCAACCATAAAATATATTACAGCAACGACGGGCAGTTTTCCCAGAATGCGTGATGGCTGACAGACTCCCTTTGCAAGCTCGCTGGTTTTGAGTCCTGTCCGACCAGCGTGATAAAACTCTTCTAGTAGCTCTGACCTATTATTTTTCGGATTTACCCAAGTCGAAAAAAGCACTTATTAACCATGACAAAGCGTTACGTAACGTTAGCTAGTTTAGGGAGAATACACTTAACTTGAACCAGACTAACTTGCATTTTTGCAATTATTTAAGCCAATATGGCTTAATTTCTAGCGCGTGCCTGTTATTTATTGTCCATTAAAAACACTAATAGACAATTGTCCTTCAAAATTCATTTTTATATTATCTTTAAAAATACTTCGAGTCTACAAACTATGTGCGTGTGTGAGATTTAAGCTAACGTTAACGTTAGCAAAGACCGTTTTCCAAATTATCATTATAATTTACGAGTGCAATAAAAATAAATATGAAATAAAAACACTTATTGTCAGCTGACACTTAATTTCACATTATATAAGACAAGACACTTTTGTACTTACCAAATCTTTTAAGGACGATGTCTGAACTCCCCTGAGCAAATTGCGCGCAAATGCCAACGTTCAAACCTTTGAGCTTCGTCGTTACTGCGCATGTCTGAGACGCATGCGCAGCGCAGTCTCAGATATGCAAATGAGACAAGTAAGTGATAAGGTTACGTTAGTTTCAATTGACTCTGTTTTGTAGCCTTGAAATCTCCAACTATTACGTTATTCCAATGAAACCTTCTTATTTATTCTATAAAAACGTAATAATTCTAGTAATTTTAACATAACAAAGTTACACAATTTGAACAACATGGCAATTCCATTTCTTAGAGTGTACTTGTTTACTTAGCTGCTTCAGAGATTAGGATTTTACATACATTAACACATGACCTCAATCAGTATACATTGTTATTGTTAAACTAGACCGACAGTAAATTAAAAAGGTAAAATAATCCCCACTCAGTCACTATAATTAAATTAATCTTACAGTATCAGTTATAATAATCAAAGAAGATCTCTGATTTAGATCTAGATCTGAGTCATTGTTCTCCTGTTTAGTAACACAGACTTGTCACCTGATCAAAGCAGCAGGTGCGGAGAGTTTGTTCTTTTATGATTCTGCTTTAGTGAGTCATGAAAGTCTGACATGTTTGTGCTCTTAGAACAGTTATCTAACTGTACCGATTGCACCGGAATTACTTGAATGTACTTAATTCATTTAATTTGGTCAAATAAAGCTTTTGCTTATTTAGATTAAACATATGGTCTTAAAGTATTAGTTATCATAATCAAAGAAGATCTATGATTTAACACTCTCTAAATCTGAGTCATTGTTCGCCTGTTTAGTAACACAGATTTATCTACTGATCAAAGCAGCAGGTGGGGCCAGTTTGTTCTTTTATGATTCTAATTTAGTGAGTTATGAAAGGCAGACATGATTGTGCTGTTAAAACAGTTATCTAATTGTACCGATTGCACCGGGATTACTTAAATGTACTTAATTCATTTAATTTGGTTTAAAAAAATGCTTTTGCACATATGGATTAAATTTATGGTGTTTTTCTCATGCATACATTTTAACAACCTGTCAAGCCAATAACTAATGTCCTGTGTTTAGCCTCATAGTAAACACTTGTAGAATAAAAAGAGTGCACTATTCATCTTTTCCCATCTTTATTGTTGATAACGTATACAAAAAAGCCAGGTTTTGATTTGAAGTTTCTAAAATGTTGTTCAATGTTTTCTAACATTTATTGCAATGTTGGAACAGGTTGTTGTTGACTAAATAAGTGCAGAGCAAACGGTCTGCAGCAGAATGACAGCGACGCACATCAATGCAAAAACAACAATAACGTCAAACATGAATCATTTCACTTTAAACTTGGGAAACCCACACGAGTCTATATGCAAACATGAACACATGGCCAAAACATGTTTTGGTAATTATTTACAGTCTTTTCCTCTTCATCAGCTTTTCAGTGTCCGCCGAACTGCAGCCGTCTCTCCGGAGCCTCTCCCCGCCGCTCCTTTGGACAGTACCGGCGCGTGTGAGCGAGGTCCCCGGTGGCTTCACAGCTGGGGCAGGTGTAGTTCCAGAGGATGGGGCAGATGACTCTCCCGTCGTCGGCTTTCAGCCTGTGTGACCGGTACACCCTTGCAGATTCCCCGTTCTGCTTACAGAAGCCACAGTAGCCCGAGGACGTCCCGTTGGAGCTGGTGTCTGAGAGGCCGGAGAGGCTGCTGACGGAACTCGTCTCCGTGGAGTTGTGGCAGCTCTTCCGCCGAGTGGGTTGGATGAGTCTCCACGGTGCTGCTGCTGCTGCTTTCTTTGGGTCCTCGGTGTCTCCGTGGGCTCTCTTGCGAGTGTCGCACAGCCTCTCCAGCAGTGTGGCCAGGTTCATGTAGTCGTGCCACATGTCGAAGCAGTCCCCCGCGGGGAGGAGCGCGCTCTGGACCACGACGTGTTGCATTGTTGTCATATTTGGAGGAAAGCAGTTTGTGCGTTTATTGGAGAGTCTCATATTTGTAGACGTGGTGGGCTTTAAAGTGCAACAATGTTTGGATTCAAAAGTCTGTCGACAGATTGATGACAGGTGTCTGGAGAGAAATACAAAAAAAAATTTCGAGGGGGTTCTTTCATCTACGAAACCTGTTGGGTTAATTGACTGCGGTCAACTCAGCCGACACTCGGATCTCCTTGGTCAACTGAGCCGACACTTAAATTTCTGTGCACCTATAGACTGATGTTGACGGTAAACGCATTCGATCGGGAGCGCGCAAGGGTTTTGATAAAGTTAGCGGCAGGATTCACGTGATACAACATCCGGTTTTACGAAGTTAGCGGAAAGAACTACGTGAAACAACATCCGTTTTTCAAAATAAGATGTCGACAAATCATACACTAGCATATACAAGTAAAAAATTAACTGATTTTGAATCTTTATAGATCGTTTCTGAGATTTAGCTTAAATTATGCTAACATTAAAACGTTTTACTGTACCAAGGAAGAGTTTATAAAAATAAAACTCAGACTTTTGTATGTTAAAAAATTCTTGTATATAGATTTCCCCAACAGTTCCAGGAAATGAATGATGCAGCTGTGTTCAAGACAGTCCTGACTTCCATTATCCTGGGAATCAGACATATCTACGGTCCCAATTGGGAGATATTTCAAATTAAAAGTCCTAAATGTTTAAAGAAATCGGTCATTTCTTTCATGTTTGAAGTGCTTTAAATATGTTTTCCTCATAAGACCCGGCATTGACTGATGCAGCTGTGTTCAGGACAATCCAGACTTCCATTATCCTGGGAATCAGACAAATCTACGGTCCCAATTGGGAGATATTTCAAAGTAAAAGTCCTAAATGTTTACGAGTAATCGGTAATTTACTTAATGTTTGAGGTGCTGTTTACCCGGAAAAATCTGGGAAATAATTTGGGAATTGTTAATAAAACATGATTTACCCTTCAACTTCCACTGATATGCATGCAAACTAATATTGTTTCACACACACACACACACACACACAGACACACACACACACTGACAGAAACACATAGACACTCACTGTAGCGGCGTTCCGTCGTTGTTGTTTTCTTAATCCGCTAAAGAGCTGCAGACACAGTGAGTTTCCTCTCACGCGCATGACAGGAGACCGTTCATTTCCTTTTCTTTCGATTTTATTTTAAACAGCAAAAAACGCTGACAAAGTAAACAAAATAATAAACGTTCAAAACGATCTCATGGTCTTACGTTAAAAAAAACTATCTCTCATGTCTAATGCGGCTCTGTTCTTACACCTGCTGCCGTCATGACGTCATTAAATAGCCTGGCTCGAGCGTCAGTCATTAACATAAAGATCTTGTAATATATTCAACTTATAGTTCCTCCAAAATGAGCATAAATCTAAATATTAAATTATAAACAATTCTGAAACTTAAATATACTAAAAAAATTCTTTTTGAAGATAACTATTAATTGATAGAGTGTGTGACCATCATTTTCCTTTCTGAAACATAGTTTTTAATAAATACGTATTTTGACAATACTAACAGAAAACGGACATTTGTAGACACCCAGATAAAAATAAAAGAACACAACAACAACACATAATGACGAGCCCACCCAAAGTTGAGGTAACAGTGCGAGATTGGTTGAAAGAACGAGTAAAGGACAGAGCAGGCCTAAATTGGGCGGAAGTAAGCAAGGTATACAAAAGAGTAGAACAAAGTTGGATACAAAGGGGATGGTTAAGACCAAACAATTCTCTCCCCAATGAGGAAGAAAGAGAAAACATGAGGAAAAGCATAGACAAAGATGTAGAAGATGCAAAAGACAGATATAACAAAATAAAAAAGGGTGTGTGTATGACTTCAACCCGTAGAAAGGCTAAAGTAGAAATAACAGAGGCGGAAGAAGAGGAGCAGGTCAAACAATGGGCCCTCGAGGAACTGGAACGTAAAATAAAATCAATGAGAGACGACAGGATAGAAAGCTCAGCAGCAGGACAACAGCTTATACCCACACCTAAAAACCAGAGAAAAGATAGACAGTCAGCAGAAACCAGATAGTGACGTAAACAACAGTGACAAAACTAGATCAGCGGAGGGAGACAGTGAGCCAGAAGAGCAGGATGACCGCTCTGGAGCAGGTGACTCACCACTAGATAATGCCATCAGCTGCAATGTGTGCGGCAGACTTGAACTCTCCCCTCCCACTGACACCTCCCCCCTCAGAACCAGATCAGGTCACCAGTATGAAAGAAGACGCTCACAGGGCGCACCTGTATGGAGGGACCCCATTTTTTCTGACCTTTCACCTGTCACACAACTCCCTTTAGTGCAAGCCCCCGGACACGCCGCTGGGGTCATGGATTATGTTCCATACTCACCCGTAGACACAACAGCGGTACTGGCGACATTACCCCCCCTGATAAACGGGGCCGACGAGTGGATCGCAGCACTTAAGGTGGCCACTACTGGAACAGACTTGGCTCTAGGCGACTTTCGCCGCTTTTTAGCAGGATGTGTGGGTACAGCGGCCGCACAAACAATTTGGGATAAGATAGGGGTTACAGAGAAACACCCGCATAACATAAGTCAGAATAGATTCCAAGAAGCACTCTACGAAGCATTACGAGGAAAATACCCCAGTAAACACATAGCTACCGCAGTCGAGGATTTTTCCTGGAACACAAAAGAGTCCCCAGTTGCGTTTATGGCAAGGAGTGAAGCTATATGGAGAAAGGCATTTGGAGAGGAACATACACAAACACCCCCAACCAGAAAAATGTATCGAGCCATGGTCATTAAGGGACTGCCAGACACTGTGCAGGCTCAGCTAAAGAATGTAGTGGGACTAAAAAATTCGTCCCATGAAGTGTGGACTGATAATATAATGCACTTCCTAGAATACGTAGCTCCAGAGGTCCCAGAGCCTACTAATGCAGAAGCTCTAAAGTTAGAGCTACTGAGACTACAGATTCAGAATGAAAAGAAAATCGCAGCAGATAATACTAAAATAGCCAAAGATGACAAAGCCCAGAAGCAGCTGGTAGCCACACAAGAACAGTTAGCGAGCGTACTGGAATCCATGCAGGGGGGTCAAAAAATAGCTCCAGTCGTGCAGGCAGTACAACAACAATTGGTCCCCCCCCTCCTCCTTTCTACCCTCCTCAACCCACATGGTCCCCACAGATGATTCCCCAGCCGTTGAATAACGGGTGGTACGGACAGACTGACGACACACGACACCATAACGACTCCAACTATATACCTGGGAGAGGAGGCAGGAGAATAGGCCCATACAATTGCTACAACTGTAATGAGCCAGGGCACTGTGCCAGAAACTGTAAGAGAAAGAGGAACTATTACGGAAGAGGAGGCACAGGAAGAGGAAGAGGAAGATACAGAGGAGGAAGTTATGGAGGACCTGGAGGTTATAATGGACCCCAGGGAAAAACGACAACCTAGGGAAAGATTTCCTTGAAGATAGCATGACTGAACAGTTTTTAGGTTATCAATAGAATCATCAGTGACTGTGACCATACAGACCGAACTGAAAGGAGTAGGACTAAAGTACATGAACTTCTATGACTTGGAAGCTCAGGTCAGACGCCAAACAGATAAAAATAAACAGAGCAGGGAAAAGATGACTTGACCAAAGCAGAAGTAAATGGCACAAGCCACGGTGCAGCAGACTGCAGCACAACTACATGGACCTTAAGTCCCGTATCCAGCTCCTCCTCCAAATCCATAAGCACTGATCTATCAACAGCCACAGCAAGCCACGTTTGCACCGCTTTAAGCTTAGTTCCCTCAAACCTTATGTTCCGCAACAGGCGGGTCAGCAGCCCATAAATGGGGCCCACAACAGAGAGATAATATGCATAAAAGAAGCCCGTTCAGGAGTAAGAGGAGTAACAACTGGGGCAACGGAGGCTTTAGACGAGTATTAATAAATTTTTAATTATAGTCAGGCTGGACATCGGGCTAATTTTTGTCCTTATCCACCACAGGGTTAGCAGTCTCAGTCAGAACCACTTCAGTACTCTCATAATGTCTAACCCCGCCATAACAAGCACCCAACACACAGCCACAGCCACAAGGCAATAGTGATCCACGGCACCAGGCCCGGACCAGAGACACAGAATTAGGCGTGCCCAGATCCAACAGCTGACAGCGAACTGTACTCACTGAACAGAAATGTGCCACACCCACTAGTCACCCAATGATTCAACTGGAGACTAAAGAGACACTGAACAGGAAGCAAAGGGTCCGGTGGGACAGAGTAGATGATGATGACATCACACCTCTGCATGACACCAGCCAGCAGTGGAGACTTTGGTTCAAAGTCCTGCATCCCTACTCGCCACCAGGGGACCAAAGACATTGTGCCCTTAACTACACCTTGATACAAGATGAGATCTGAGATCCTGAGGGACTGCCTGCAACACGAGATTGAGGCTCGTGAAGACCCAGCTGAGGAGGCTTGGAGATCGATGCAGAGAAGCAAGGAGTAGCAGCGGCCGGTGAATGAACACCAGAGCTGCAGATTGTATGCAGTCGTTGACACCGCAGCTCCACATCACAGTGTTTGTCCAGAGTGGAGGCACAGAGAAGAACAATGGTGAAAGCAGAGGTTGAGGCTACGGACTGGGTGCACAAACAAAATTAACACTTGCATTACTCCACATTTGAGAATATGTAAAGAACTGCACACACATCGGAGGTCCAGTTAATATTAGAGACACATGCTTAGCCACACACATAGGAGAGAGAACACTGATCATGGGGACACTGACAACATGCGAAACTTATTTCCAGACACTTTTAGGACTAAAGGGTGAACTGATGTGTGACTGATTCCGATAGCTCCCGTAGAGATAGAGTTAAAACCGCACGATTCCAATTTAATCGTCACCAGCATCCCTTAAGGATGGAACAGACTGTAGATATATTTTTTAAATCATAGAATGGTTGGTATAGGAAGGTGTACTGGAGAGGACGAGGGCTCCCTGGAATACATTAATTACTTAATCTCCTAAACCTGGAAAATGGGCCTTGATATGGGGCCAATAAATAAATTTGTAACCCGTTCTTTAATAATTAGGCCGACTTATTATGATCAGATCAACGTGCTAATTTTTTGTTTTAATACTGTACATGGGGTAAAAAAGTGCGAGTCGGATTAACTAAGGGCCAGGTCAAACTAAATTTTTTCTTGTTCCTTTGTGAGAAGACACGAGGTCAGTGGGGGTGAGACACATTGGCATAGTAGAAGACGCCAGTACGTGGTTGTTGTTGTAAATTACATCCGACACACCAGTTACATGCTGCTGCTGTTCTCACCAACACATTTTGACAATTTGGATTTAAGAGATATTTTTCTTTGAGTACTATTGCCAGTGTTGAAGATATAGTGTTGGGTTTACTATTGATTTTTGATAAACAATAGTGGTTATTATTACAGTAATGCCGTTAGGCGTACGAGTAATTGATTTCTCATCACTGTTTCAGTACTGAGTTTTTATTTGTTTATCTTTTGTTTTTGATTGACAGTTTTAGAGAATAGTGTTGGGTTTACTGTTTTTTGGGAAAAGACAGTGGTTATTATTACAGTAATGCCATTAGGCTTACGAGTAATTGATTTCTCATCACCGTTTCAAAACTGAGGTTTTATTTTAGTCGGTTTCAAAGGATAGTTTTGGGTTTACTGTTTTTTGGAAAAATAGTGGTTATTATTACAGTCGTCCGTTGGACGTACGAGTAATCGATTTCTCATGAGCTGTTAAGAAACTGACACCTATTTATGCGACGTGCTAAATTGGCAGTTTTGGTTAAAGTAACGAATATTCTCCCTTCATTCCTTACCCAAGCACAATGATGACGCTGTGAGTTCAGACAAGACATGGTTCTCCTGCATTGATTTGACAGACGCAAGCATTTTTATTTTATTTCTCTCCTTTCTTCTAGAAGTTGACTGTTTATTAAGATTATTATTATTGAAAAGGATGGATTTAGGAATTCCATCCTATTTCAAAAGAGGATAAAGCACACAACAATCTATGTTGACGCCAGACTATTAAGAGGAGGGCCAGAACAAGTACAGACTAATAGATCAGATATCAGTAGGTTTAGAATCAGTGACTACAACGAGAACCATAAAAATATTTTTTTTAAATCATAAAATGCTTGATAAATGAAAAGATGTAATCTTATTTGTGTTCCTTCCATAGTTGTGGTGATAGTAGATGGGGTTCAACGTCGACAGATTCAAAGAAGAGCCGCCACTCCTGTACACATAACTTGCGAGTGTTTGATCACATCCCATATAGTGCACACATGCACACACTTAAGGTATAGAGTTACAAGACGCATCAGGTCCGACAACAGAACACATTTTAACAACAAACTGCTGGGGAAAGTTGATATGCACTGGGCATAACCTACAAGTTTGGGTCTGTATATCACCCTCAGTCTCAAGGATTGGTCGAGAGAGCCAATCAAATAATTAAGAGGATAATGTGCGAAGGCGCTTCCACTGGTACTGATGACCATGAGATCATTACCAGGGGGGAAGACGTCACCAAGTGAGTTAACAGGAAAAAGTATGCCAGAGCCACCCAGAGATGGAGGTCATATGCCACCTCTGGATGTCTGTAAAATTGAAATGCCAGAATACATAAAAGCTCTAATTTCTCTCTCACCAAAGCTCTCTCAAACCAGGTTGTTCGAGCCCAGACGATCGATCAGGAGGCAGCAGAGCAACCAAAGTAAAAGTAGGTGACTGGGTCAGGGTCAGGGTTCACAAGAGGAAGTGGACTGAGCTTAGGTGGACTGGTCTGTACGAAGTGAAGGAGGTTACTTCACACATGGTCCAGGTCAAGGGTAAGGCAGAGGCACCTTGACACCACCTGACACATTGTGCCCCAGCTACCTGTCCAACAGGGACATTGACAGAAACACAATCAGATCGGAACAGCTGGAAGGCAGACAAACTGTTCTAATGGTCATGGGACTGACCCTTGCCATTATCGTAGGATTAGTCATGTGAGGTTTAGAGAAGAACCTGCCAAAAAAGACATTATAATAGAAAAGATTAGGGAGAATATTGTTTTTAATGTATGTTGCCTGAGAGTGACTGTATGTTAATATTATAGATTGAAGCCAGTTGAATTACGTGAAGTGAAAGAAAAGTAGGAAAGACAGGAAAAGAAAAGTAGGAAAGACAGGAAAAGAAAGGTTGGAAAGACAGGCAAAGAAAGGTTGGAATGACAGGAAAAGAAAGGAGACAGAAAGGAGACAAGAAGGAGCAGAGACTGAGACATTAGAGCTAGAGTTAGGACTGCAACACAGGAAGATGTGTGCAGACAACATCGACTCTCACTGCTCACCGTCTCCTGTCATTAATGGCACCTCGATGTGCAAATGTTTTGTTTTTCCCCATAAGCTGTTTTAGGGTTCGAGCACGAGAGAGGAGGGTGCTGGACGAATACCTGCCTGCTATCAGATCCTAGTAGGATTTGAATATTTCTATGCCCTAGTCAAGGGCCATAGATAGGATCAATTACATTTATCATAACCAGTAAAGATAAATAAAGTTAGATTGGATTGGATAAGTAATTGAGACTCTGTTGGACGACGGATGGCCATTTAATAGATGATTCCTCCCACGGGTGAGAAGCTGTTCCTCCGACTCAGTTAAAGATTGCGAATTCAAGCCTAGAAAGTATTAGATACTTATTAAATATAGAAATTAAAATACAATTTTTCATAGTCAAGTGTCACATTCTGTATAGATCCGGCCTAGTGGCTGTTGTGTTGTGTTTTCTCATTCTACGTGAAGTGACTTAGAATAACAAAGACAGGACGTTTATTGTGAAAATGATTTTAATGCGGACAATAACAAAGACGAGACTCGTATTTTGAAAATACTTGGTTAGTGACTTGACCGGAAGTGACGTTTTGACCGTGGGTTAGTGACATTTGACCCCTCCATTGTTCTAGCGGAACTTTGAACTAATCACTAGGTGTTCAAGGCTGGACTCACCTTTGAGTGAGGATTGGCTGATTTTGAGTCTAAGACTCTGGGGATTAGAGATAGCAGTCTCATCAACAGATATCTCGACGCTGGAAGGCTGAGGAAGCAGAGGAGCCGGGAGCCAATGAAGAGCACGATGCTGCCCATGAGAGTCATGTCGAATCCAGGGCCCATGCGACACCAGTGAAAGAACAACAACAAGCCTGGCCAGGACGATCCAGACGAAATCAAGTCGAGACCACCGGATAAAGACCCCATCGACAGCCGGAGGAGACGCTGACGCTGACGCTGACGCAGAGGAGCAGAGGAGCAGAGGACCAGAGGACCAGAAGGACTTCCAGGACCCAGACCAGGATGAAGCAGATGACGCCGACCAGACAGGGTTGAAGCAGATGGGTTGCAGCGGGGACCGGATCGTCAACTGGTTATCAGGATGCCAACCTGCTACTCACCAGCCGCTAGGATGCAAGACCCCCCCCTGCCTGACCACTCTCAATTTCACCTCTTTCCTTCGACACCTGCACATTACAGATTTAACGCACACAGACATACTGACTTCCCTAGGATGGAAGATCTAAGAGGGTGGATCGGGGCACCACATGACAGAAACCACGCCCCTATTTCCATCCCTAACAGAGAGAGACACTCTCCCCGAGAAATAGGTATCTTACAGGTCTTATGGGACCTTAATCTAGGCAACGAAAGATTATATTTCAGGAGACTTATTCACATCAAATGGCAGAGCTAAGACAGGACGAGGAGACCAGGACACATAGCCACTAGGGAGGCCAGGCCATGACAAGATCTGGCATAAAGAGGGAAATAAATATTCCCAGAGGAAGGGTTCACATCCAGCGGATGTGAAAAGAGGGATTTGTAAAGAATATATATTATAGTTTAGCATAGCTTAGTATTGTTTGCATATAGATTATGTGTAAGATGGAAAACACTGAATGGAAGTTAAAAACTCCAGCGGAGCACTCTGGTGTCTGACGGGTCTAAAGAAAGATAACAGTGACGCTGGGTGGGGTTTTGTTAGCCCCCTCCTCCTTATCCACACTTCAGTGGAAGGTGAAAGAATGTTGGAGCATCTACAAGAGAGACATTCTGGCGCCGGGGCTGATCTATGTACCCTCTCCCCCCGAGAAACGACAGGCACAGATGTCCCCTCTGACCTGATACCCATCTCCTCCCTCTGACCCAAGCAGACACAGATGCCACCCCTGACCTAACTCTCATGTTCTTCCTATGACCCAACACACACACACCATGGGAACAGGCCTTTTTTCCCCCCCTTTTGTTTGGACAGCCTTCTGGGTAAATCCAGACCTCATCCCTCAAACAAGGCGCCTTGCAGCCTACCACACTTCTTTCCTTTTTTCACCTCTTCTATTAACATACATTCATGTGCGGGCCACAACATCCAATGAAGGGACGGCAGAGGCGGGAGCTGGCAACAAGAACCAATGAGAAGACACCGCCCCCTTATGCTCCTGTCCAATCAGAACTGTTCCTTTCGGCTATTTAAAATGGCTGCACACTCTGAACCGGGGTTCCTTCCTTTTTCCAGCGCTGAGGCCATCGGTCAGAGCTCTGGAGGGGGGTCCATGCATGATGTCTACTTGTATCCTGATTTCTGAATAAAACGCTTATAGATGTAACGTAGAAGTCTACCGCTCTTTCTTCCAGTGAGTGTCGTCCAGGTGGTGTGTCGCTGTCCAACTCCAACACACACACAGACAGACACACACACACACACACACACACACAGAATGACAGACACACACTCTCACACACAGACACACACATACAGACACATACATACAAACACAGGCAGAATCTCACACACGCACACACACACCCACACACACAAATACACATGCACACACACGCATACTCTGCAGACTGACCCTTGACCTCCCAATTGTCTCTCAGATATAACCCTTCTGCTTTATATTTAATATATTATATTTACCTAAATACAATACTTTGAGGTCATGAGGGGAATCCCCTCCAAAACTTTCACAAGAGAGAATTGTCACCGTGCCAATAACCCTTATACGATCCTTAAAACCAGTCTTTTAGTTAATTTGTCATACTTTCAATCAACTCAAAGATGTGGATCCTTTTCAAATTCAAAGAAGGGCCTCTGAATATGAATACCCTACAGGTTTGGACCGATAGCTCTGAGTTAAGGGCCCCAAAAACAGGTCCAAAGGGTCAAATTGGGCCTTATTCTCTTAAATTTGCATATTTTTTGACAAGTGCAAAAATGGCCATAATCTCCTAAATATTCGTCCTGGAAATCCCAAATTGAACACAGACACTCAGGACAGGGCCTACAATGAGGTGATGGGGTGAAATTTCCTCCGAAACACCCACAAGAGTTAATTGGCTGTCTGAAATCCAGGACTTGAAGAGGGTGTGTAGTTTAACAAATCTGAAACCCTGTTGTGAGCTTGGGCTGATTTTAACTTTTTTTTCTTCTAAACATGTCAGAGCTTAGCTTTCTTTTGCAGGTTGTAGCCACTCCCAAATGGGGCCCAACCATGTAGGCTGGCAACATATAGCACTTAGCATCCCTGCTTGGGAAGGGTTTAAAAACCCGGAAAAAACAAAATTCCTTCCTTCAAAGGTTAACAACTTCTCAAATGTTTGTACTATATGAACAATTTCAATTGTATTCTACCCCATTTGGGAGTGGCTACAACCTGGAAAAGAAAGCTAAGCTCTGACATGTTTACCCAATTTGACCCTTTGGACCTGTTTTGGGGGCCCTTAACTCAGAGCTATCGGTCCAAACCTCTAGGGTATTCATATTCAGAGGCTCCTGAAAAGAATCCAGATCTTTAAGTTGATTGAAAGTATGAAAAATTAACTAAAAGACTGGTTTTAAGGATCGTACAAGGGTTATTGGCACGGTGACAATATTCTTTTGTAAAAGTTTTGGAGGGGATTCCCCCCATGACCTCAAAGTATTATATTTAGGTAAATATAATATATTAAATATAAAGCAGAAGGGTTATATCTGAGAGACAATTGGGAGGTCAAGGGTCAGTCTGCAGAGTATGCGTGTGTGTGCATGTGTATTTGTGTGTGTGGGTGTGTGTGTGCGTGTGTGAGATTCTGCCTGTGTTTGTATGTATGTGTCTGTATGTGTGTGTCTGTGTGTGAGTGTGTGTCTGTCATTCTGTGTGTGTGTGTCTGTCTGTGTGTGCATGTGTAAGAGTGTGTGCGTATGAGAGTGTGTGTCTGTGTGTGTGAGAATGTGTGTGTCTCTGCCTGTGTGTGTGTGTACGTATGTACTGATACTGATGGCGCCGCGGACGGCCGCCTCGGTGCGTTGGTGCGCGATGTTTTTTGTTGTTTTCGTCTTAAATACTGTTTTCTGCTGTGATTCCCGGAGCTCTTTCACCAGAGAAGAGCTCATGAACATCAGGGGAACAACTCCAGCGGATTTATTTCCAACGTTTTTAACTTCTGTGGAGTTACTGGACATTTTTGTAAAAGGTGTGCTCACCTTGCCCACGCGGTGAGACGCCGGAGAGGAAACGCTCAGGGCGCTTATGCGGCTACGGAAACGGGATCTCGTACAGCGCTGCCGGGCATATTTCTCTCAACGTCCGCTCACTGTGCAACAAACTGGACGAACTCCAGCTGCTGGTGGGGAGAGACAGAGACTTCTCCTCATCCTCTGTCCTGTGCTTACGGAATCATGGCTAAGTGGATCGATACCAGATTCTGCGCTCCAGCTCGCTGGCTTCCAGCTGTTCGAGCGGACCGGGTCACGGAGCTCTCCGGAAAAGCAAGGGTGGAGGAATCTGCTTTTACCTCAACAACGGCTGGTGCAACGACGTAACGGTGATTCTACAGCACTGTTCGCGGACCTGGAATCTTTATCATTCACTGCAAACCCTTCTACTCCCACGTGAGTTCGCTTCATTCATCCTGGCGGAGTTTACATGCCGCCGCGAAACGTGCACGAGGCACAACAGACCCTCGCTGAACAGATACGGTGTGTGGGCGGACCTTCCCGGACTCTTTAGTTATTGTACTCGGGATTTTAACAAAGGAAACCTCAGCCACGAACTCCTAAATATAGACAGTTAATTAAATGCCCTACCAGAGAGAAGAGCATTCTGGACCACTGCTACACAACAATCAGCAGGGCCTATCACGCCGTCCTCGAGCTGCACTGGGAAACTCTGACCACGTCATGGTTCATCTGATTCCCTCATACAGGCAGAGACTAAAGCTCTGCAAACCTGTGGTGAGGAAGTTCAAGAAGTGGACCAGTGAGGCTCTGGAGGACCCCTACGGGCGTGCTTGGACTGTACTGACTGGGATGTCTTCAGGACTGCTACCAACAGCATGGATGAGTACACAGAGGCTGTAACTTCCTACATCAGCTTCTGTGAGGACAGCTGTATTCCATCCAGCTCCAGGGTGAGTTATAACAACGACAAACCCTGGTTCACAGCGGAGCTCAGGAAGCTAAGACTGCAGAAGGACCAGGCATTCAGGAGTGGGGACAAGGACCTGTACACAGAGTCAAAATACAGGTTTAGCAAGGCGGTGAGAGATGCTAAACGACTGTACTCTGAGAAACTGCAACAGCAGCTCTCAGCAAACGACTCTGCTTCTGTCTGGAGAGGGCTCAGGCAGATCACCAACTACAAGCCCAAATCACCCCACTCCATGAACAATGTGCTTCTGGCAGACGAGCTCAATGAGTTCTACTGCCGCTTTGAAAGACAATGGAGCAGTCCTGAGACAATCCCCCACAGCCCCATCAACAAGCCACAGACCATCAGCCCACCCTCCCCCAGCCCATCAGGGGCTCACACCTCTGGAGCACCCTCCATCTCCTCAGCGACGACCCTCGTCATCCTGGAGAGAGACGTCAACAGGCTGTTTAAAAAGCAGAACCCCCGCAAAGCAGCGGGCCCGGACTCCGTCTCCCCCTCCACCCTGAAGCACTGTGCTGACCAGCTGTCTCCGGTGTTCACCGACATCTTCAACACCTCCCTGGAGACATGCCACGTTCCAGCCTGCTTCAAGGCCTCCACCATCATCCCCGTCCCCAAAAAACCCAAGATCACAGGACTCAATGACTACAGGCCCGTCGCCCTGACCTCTGTGGTCATGAAGTCCTTTGAACGCTTGGTCCTGTCACACCTCAAGACCATCACCGACCCACTCCTGGACCCCCTGCAGTTCGCCTACAGAGCCAACAGGTCTGTAGACGATGCAGTCAACATGGCCCTTCACTACATCCTCCAGCATCTGGACTCCCCAGGAACCTCGCCAGGATCCTGTTTGTGGACTTCAGCTCTGCTTTCAATACAATCATCCCGTCCCTGCTGCAGGACAAGCTCTCCCAGCTGCACGTGCCCGACTCCACCTGCAGGTGGATCACAGACTTCCTGACCGACAGGAAGCAGCACGTGAGGCTGGGGAAACACGTCTCAGGCTCCCGGACCACCAGCACAGGTTCCCCCCAAGGCTGTGTTCTTTCCTCTCTGCTGTTCTCCCTGTACACCAACAGCTGCACCTCCAGTCACCAGTCCGTCAAGCTCCTAAAGTTCGCGGATGACACCACCCTCATTGGGCTCATCTCTGGTGGGGACGAGACCGCCTACAGGTGGGAGACTGACCACCTGGTGACCTGGTGCAGCCAGAACAACCTGGAGCTCAACGCTCTAAAGACAGTGGAGATGGTTGTGGATTTCAGGAGGAATGCAGCCCCACCCGCCCCTCTCATCCTGTGTGACTCCCCCGTCGACGCTGTGGAGTCCGTCCGCTTCCTGGGCTCCATCATCACCCAGGACCTCAAGTGGGAGCTGAACATCGGCTCCATCACCAAGAAGGCCCAGCAGAGGATGTTCTTCCTGAGGCAGCTGAGGAAATTCAACCTGCCAGGGAGAATGATGGTACAGTTCTACACGGCCATCGTTGAGTCCATCATCTGCTCCTCCATCACCGTCTGGCACCCTGCAGCCACAGCCAAAGACAAGCGCAGGCTGCAGAGCATCATCCGCTCGGCCGAGAGGGTTATCGGCTGCAATCTGCCTTCCCTCCAGGTCCTGTTCACTTCCAGGTCACTGAAGCGGGCCAGAAAGATTGTCGCTGACCCCTCCCACCCTGGACACTCCTGTTGAGTCCCTCCCTCGGGAGGAGGCTGCGTCCATCAGGACAAAGACCACCCGCCACACCAAAGTTTTTCCGTCGGCAGTCGGGCTCATAAATGGAACCCGGACTGACTGACTGTCACCCCCAGGACTACCACCTCTTCTTCCACCTTCCTCTCTCCTCCTTCTTCCCGCTCCTTCCTCTTCCTCCCACTCCTCCTCCCTCCTCCTTCTTCTTCCCTCCTCCACACGTCACTTTAACATGCACTTTAACTTGAGGCCTCCTCCACACACATGCCACTTTATTTGCATGCACTTTAACTTAAACACACGTTACGCGTAACATACACTTTTAACTAAAACACACCACTTGAAGCACACACCCAAACACTTTCACATTACTTGTTGTCTTTCTGTCGTGTTGATTGTTGTTTGTTTGTCATGTCCAAATGTTGCACCTTCCACCAAAAAAAATTCCTCGTTTGTGTAAACATTCCTGGCAATAAAACTGTTTCTGATTCTGATTCTGATTCTGAGTGTAAGAGCCACAAGTGTGTTTTAATATATTTAAGTTTCAGAATTGTTTATAATTTAATATTTAGATTTATGCTCATTTTGGAGGAACTATAAGTTGAATATATTACAAGATCTTTATGTTAATGACTGACGCTCGAGCCAGGCTATTTAATGACGTCATGACGGCAGCAGGTGTAAGAACAGAGCCGCATTAGACATGAGAGATAGTTTTTTTTAACGTAAGACCATGAGATCGTTTTGAACGTTTATTATTTTGTTTACTTTGTCAGCGTTTTTTGCTGTTTAAAATAAAATCGAAAGAAAAGGAAATGAATGGTCTCCTGTCATGCGCGTGAGAGGAAACTCACTGTGTCTGCAGCTCTTTAGCGGATTAAGAAAACAACAACGACGGAACGCCGCTACAGTGAGTGTCTATGTGTTTCTGTCAGTGTGTGTGTGTGTCTGTGTGTGTGTGTGTGTGTGAAACAATATTAGTTTGCATGCATATCAGTGGAAGTTGAAGGGTAAATCATGTTTTATTAACAATTCCCAAATTATTTCCCAGATTTTTCCGGGTAAACAGCACCTCAAACATTAAGTAAATTACCGATTACTCGTAAACATTTAGGACTTTTACTTTGAAATATCTCCCAATTGGGACAGTAGATTTGTCTGATTCCCAGGATAATGGAAGTCTGGATTGTCCTGAACACAGCTGCATCAGTCAATGCCAGGTCTTATGAGGAAAACATATTTAAAGCACTTCAAACATGAAAGAAATGACCGATTTCTTTAAACATTTAGGACTTTTAATTTGAAATATTTCCCAATTGGGACCGTAGATTTGTCTGATTCCCAGGATAATGGAAGTCAAGATTGTCCTGATCACAGCTGCATCAGTCAATGCCGGGGCTTATGAGGAAAAACATATTTAAAGCACTTCAAACATTAAAGAAATGACCGATTTCTTTAAACATTTTGGACTTTTAATTTGAAATATCTCTCAATTGGGACTGTAGATTTGTCTGATTCCCAGGATAATGGAAGTCAAGATTGTCCTGAACACAGCTGCATCAGTCAATGCCGGGGCTTATGGGTAAAAACATATATAAAGCACTTCAAACATTAAAGAAATTACCGATTTCTTGAAACATTTAGGACTTTTAATTTGAAATATTTCCCAATTGGGACCGTAGATTTGTCTGATTCCCAGGATAATGGAAGTCAAGATTGTCCTGATCACAGCTGCATCAGTCAATGCCGGGGCTTATGAGGAAAAACATATTTAAAGCACTTCAAACATTAAAGAAATGACCGATTTCTTTAAACATTTTGGACTTTTAATTTGAAATATCTCCCAATTGGGACCGTAGATTTGTCTGATTCCCAGGATAATGGAAGTCAAGATTGTTCTGAACACAGCTGCATCAGTCAATGCTGGGGCTTATGAGGTAAAACATATATAAAGCACTTCAAACATTAAAGAAATGACCGATTTCTTTAAACATTTAGGACTTTTAATTTGAAATATCTCCCAATTGGGACCGTAGATTTGTCTGATTCCCAGGATAATGGAAGTCAAGATTGTCCTGAACACAGCTGCATCAGTCAATGCCGGGGCTTATGAGGAAAAACATATATAAAGCACTACAAACATTAAAGAAATGACCGATTTCTTTAAACATTTAGGACTTTTACTTTGAAATATCTCCCAATTGGGACTCTTCCTTGGTACAGTAAAAAAGTTTTAATGTTAGCATAATTTAAGCTAAATCTCAGAAACGATCTATAAAGATTCGAAATCAGTTAATTGTTTACTTGTATATGTTAGTGTATGATTTGTCGACATCTTATTTTGAAAAACGGATGTTGTTTCACGTAGTTCTTTCCGCTAACTTTACAAAACAGGATGTTGTGTCACGTGAATTCCTCCGCTAACTTTATCAAAACCCTCGCGCGCTCCTGATCTAATGCGTTTACCGTCAACATCAGTCTATAGGTGCACAGAAATTGAAGTGTCGGCTGAGTTGACCACGGAGATCCGAGTGTCGGCTGAGTTGACCGCAGTGTTAATTGTATGCTTGTCATGACGTCGTACGACCGAGCTGGAACGTGATCGGAAAATACAACCTGAGCCGATTTCATTGTAACCGTTTCCAAATGTTTCAGAGAGTGCACCTATTGTGTTGAAGGGCTATAAGGGTCAGACAGAGTTAATGCATGATTTGCCTCTGATTGTCCGCAAAAGTCACGTGCAAAAAATAGGATCTTATCCACACACACACACACACACACACATGCACACACACACTAACACACACACACAAACACACACACACACACACACACACACACACACCTTGAACCTTGAATCTTAAACCTTGATGATTGTGTCTACATGTGACTATACCTTTGTGTTTTTGCTTTGTTCTTTTATCATCTCCTCGCAACATATGTCCCTTTAATGTGTGCAACTAGTGATGATTGAGGATGATCATTAATAATATTAATGTTAATGTTGTTGTTACATTATTTTGCTTACCCCACCCCCTCTGCTACCTATATGCTTATGTTATTGTTATCATATCTCTATCGTGTGTAATCGTGTTTTTTCAAGATTGGCCTGCGATGACGGTAATCAAAAAAGGGGGCTTGTACGACAAAAACAACGCTTATGATGCATTAGATTACATATCATATAGCTGACGCGTTTATCTAAAGCGTCTAACAATAAGTATTTTCAACCATGAGTACAAACTCAGAACAACAAGAATCAAGAACATTTATTTAAAAGAGCCAAACTACAAAATGCTCTAAGTGAGTGCAATTTAAGTGCTCCTGAATGATGCGTGTTGTATCTGTTTGTCATCGCTGCTGGTTGTGTTCATCCGCATGATCTGCCATATGGCGTTTGTTGTTATTTGTTGTCGGAGGAGCTCCACAGACGAGCCCCGCCTCCACCTGATGTGCGCTGGCACCAGTGCGTGTCTAGCGCACTTCACTGTATCACTGTTAAATGTTCAAGCAACTTTCACAACACCTGCACTGCACTTAGCACTGCTCGTTCATACAACTGAGGGGCCGACGGATGCATCCCTACTCCTTGAAGTTGTCCTTTTTGAATGCTTGGTCAGTTGGTCTTCAGCTCCGTTTAATCCTTGCACGGGTCGTTTATGTTGCTGCGTGCCGTGCGTAGAGGCCTATAGAGGTTTCTAGAAATACAGTCTGCACCTTTCAGTGTTGCTGTACAGTCAAATATGTATTGTGTATGTTAACTGAACAACTTAACTGTACATTTAAAGGCAAGGAAGAAACTGGTTTCGCCATTTAGAAAGTAGAAGCATCGTGTGGGTGGGGAGGAGTGTAAATAAGTAAGGGCAATTGTTAAGCAGGGGGCGGTGTTTGATATCACGCATGCGCACTGTCATACCGGCGACGGCTGTACAAACGGTGGCCTAGCGAATAACAAGGGGATTACAGAGCCCATTTTGACAGGTCAGTTAAACATAATTACGTATATTTGTGAGTGTATGTGTTATAGGGCTTTATAATGAGAAGCTAATTTGATTCTTAATGTTGGTAACATTTAAGAAACATAGGTATGTCGCGTTACATGTCGAAGCTAACGCCAGCTAGCTGTCGGAAGTTGATTGAGCTAACGAGGGCTCTGACGTTAGCTAACGGGAGCTGGCGAAGTGTTGCCCTCCCGTCGGCCTATCCCCGGTTCGTTTATTATCGTTTTATGTTCTGCTGATTCGTGGATCGATGAGGGGAAGCAGCATATGGGAGCATTAGATACTGATGTGTTTGGTTGTTTATTATCACGCCGTGTCAAGTCGCATAAAGCTAAGCAGCGAGCTAGCGAGTATGCTTAGATGCCCCGATGTGTTGAACTCTTTGCTAAGAGGCTGATGCTTTATTTAGCTATGTGATCTACAGCTAATATTTGCGTATTTTAGTTTTACTTGTGAATATTTTGGTAACCAGTAATTGACGCATGCAAAACACTGGAGCTGGACCTTCCAGCTAACTCTAGTATACTGTGTCTAAATAAATGTATAGACATGTGTATTGTTCTACAATTGTTGATGTTAATAGGATTTTGGCATCCGTCAATTCAATTCCATATTGTGAAGTTCAAATATATTCTCCCTATCTTATTTAAGTCTGTCTAGATAACATTGATTTCTGTTTCTCATAGGCTTTACAATGAGTCAGGGTAAGGACAATGCACGACTTAAGAGCTACAAGAACAAGTCCCTCAATACAGATGAAATGAGAAGAAGGAGGGAAGAGGAAGGCCTACAGCTTCGCAAACAGAAGAAGGATGAACAGGTGAGCAAAGTGTGAAGGAAGTCATGTATACCTCCTTGGCAGAGCATGAGTTTTAATGTTTTATTATGAAGGTAGAATTGTCCTCCAGGTAGATTTGATATAAACAACCTTCATAATTCTGAAATGATATTCTGCCGTCATTGTTAATGTCAGGGAGGAAACTGTAATCCATGCTGTGTTCCTTACATTGTAACGATAAAGAGGAAATATGCTTTAGAATGTATTTAAATATTATTCTCTTGTAGCTCTTCAAGAGGAGGAATGTTGCCACAGTGGAGGATGATGGCCTCCCAGAGGACGATGGGATGGCTGATAGTGGCTACCTGGAGTCCCAGGCTAACAACATGGACCCGCTCACAGTAAGATGAGAATTGAAAATAATCCTGCTCTCCATCTAACCTACATGCTGTGCCATCATGCACAGCATGTATGAAGTTGTAAGACAGCATTTCTTCTGTGTTGATAATATTTCCATATTTGTGCTGAGCAGGGTGGCGTGATCTCTGAAGACATGACTCAAATGATCTTCTCCAGTACTCCTGAACAGCAACTAATAGGCACTCAGCGCTTTAGGAAGCTTCTTTCTAAAGGTAAGGGTGCCATATATTGCCATAATTCCTTGTGGGTACCTGATTGTTACGAGAGCTAGATGACAATTGAAAGCTTACTACATGACAAATTATACATTGTTGTAAGCATACATTGTATGAAGTAAGAAATCAGTACACAAGCAATTTTCTTCCGAAAAACTAAGAAATTCAAGTTGACAATGAAAGAAACATTTTTATCATGTCATTTTGAATATGTAAGTAAATGTTTTAATCTATTGATTTAAAGATATTGTTCTGATAAGTATTGCTGTATTAATTTGTTATATTGCTCACCTCTACTTTATGTCTCACTTAGAACCCAACCCACCCATTGATGAAGTCATTGCCACTTCAGGGGTGGTGGAGCGCTTTGTTGAGTTCCTGAAAAGGAGAGAAAACTGCACATTGCAGGTACGTTTCCTCAGAATATCTTTGGTAAAGATACTTTGTTTCCCATTCACACCTACGGGCAATTTAGAGTGATAACCAAAGCTGCACGTCTTTCGACTGTGGGAAGAAGCCAGAGAACCCAGAGAGAACCCACGTTAACACGCAGAGAACATGAAAACGCCAAAGAGAAGGGCCTCTCAGCCCACTGAGTGAATGTGTATTAAATATTTTATATTTTGACTGTTCTTTCAGTTTGAGGCTGCATGGGTGTTGACCAATATTGCATCAGGCACATCCCATCAGACCCGGGTGGTAATCCAGGCAGGAGCTGTGCCCATTTTCATAGAGATGCTCAGCTCGGATTTCGAGGACGTACAGGAACAGGTAGGGAGAATTCAGACGTACCCGTGTTTTTTCTTGTAAAAACTTCCCACTGACTGCTCCATTATAATGTATTGATGTCAATAACAACATATACAGAATTGATTTAACTGACTGGTTGGATAAAACATAATCCTGCTATTGTACATTATAATTAATGCTATTGTACATTTAAATTGTGTTCATTGACTGACCTGAATAATTGCTTTCCCCCTCAGGCAGTGTGGGCCTTGGGAAACATAGCAGGCGACAGCACAGAATGCAGAGACTTTGTCATAGACTGCAACATTCTGCCTTCCCTGGTGCAGTAAGTAACAACTCAATGTCACTTTATCTTCCTCCTAAATCTTGTTATTACTCTAGAAAAAACAGGGAAACTTTGATCCTGTATCCTCATTAAAACATGCTCCTTTGGTAGATTATTGGCCAAACAGAATCGTCTAACCATGATGAGGAATGCAGTGTGGGCGCTGTCAAACTTGTGCAGAGGAAAGAACCCACCTCCAGACTTTACTAAGGTAATTTGCCAAGATAAATATGTTGCTATGGCAACAGCACATCTCTCACATTGCTTAAGTACATCATATCTCACTTTCCAAGGTCACAAGCTGTCATTCATATTAAACTTAATACAAGTATGATTTCTCTTTTTTTCCAGGTGTCCCCGTGTCTCAGTGTGCTGTCTTGGCTGCTGTTCGTCAATGACACAGACATCCTGGCTGATGCATGCTGGGCACTCTCCTATCTATCTGATGGCCCCAATGACAAAATACAAGCTGTTATTGACTCGGGAGTCTGTCGCAGGCTGGTGGAGTTACTGATGTAAGGCTTTCAAGTTTTTATTTGTTCGAGAGGGACAATGTACATTGATGAACACTTTAAATTAAAAACCTAATGCACCCAATTACAGCCACAAGGCTGATTTCCATTGTCTGTCCCCCTGCCAGAATGTGTCCTAGAGGAAAAAGTTATGCCAAAGTGCAGTAGTGATAAACTACAATCAATTATAGTCTATACCTGACGGTACAAAACAGTTCGGTAATACAAAATGTAAGCACAGCTTTAAGCACATACGGTATCCTTTACAATTTACAAAGATTACACAACTTATATATAAATTGTTGCGGAAGATGTGGGTGTGTTGTGAATGATTGCAGACAGTATTTAAGTTTGACTAATGCATTACCAGCTCAAGTAAACTGCAAAAGCCAGGATAGGTTACTATATATAGTATTTCCATGTGAAAAAACACCATAAAGCTGCTACAGAGGAAAGTGAGGTTGAATATGAATTGCTGCCATCCTAACACGAGGTGGCACACATCTGATCATACGTTACAATTCTGCTTTGTTCCAGGCACTCGGATTATAAGGTTGTATCCCCTGCACTGCGAGCTGTTGGGAACATAGTCACTGGAGATGATCTGCAGACACAAGTAATGGCTCCATGTAGACACACATACAGTTATGCTACTTTTGGAGAAGGTAATTGAATACTTATAGATCTATTAATTATATTGTGTGTGTGATTTGTGTGGTCCTCTAGGTGATTTTGAACTGTTCCGTGCTCCAGTCCCTACTTCACCTTCTGAGTAGCCCCAAGGAGTCCATCAAGAAAGAAGCCTGCTGGACGATCTCCAACATCACAGCAGGGAACAGAGCACAAATACAGGTGTGTGTGTGTGTGTGTGTGAGAGAATAACTTCAAAAGTTAACGTGAGAATTTCCTCATCTCATGAAGTCTTTTCCTCTCTTATTAGATGGTGATAGATGCGGGCCTGCTGCCTCCTCTGATCACTATCCTGCAGGTAGCAGAGTTTCGCACAAGGAAGGAGGCAGCCTGGGCGATTACCAATGCCACCTCGGGGGGCTCTGCTGAACAAATACGGTGAGACCACTGATGCAGTCTTTAGAGCAGTATACAGCCAGTGTGTACATTACAATACCTAAAGTCAAACTGTGGCTTATTCCTTTTAAATGGATGACATTTTAAGAGCAAATGAATAACTCAAACTATCAGAAAAAATTCAGTGTTAGCTTTTCCATTCTGGACAAGAAAATTACATGACGTACAGAATGCTTTGCAAAATGTCTTGAAAAACTAGGATCTAGACAAAAGGAATACTTTCAATTACAGTAATGATCATCTCAGAAAGTAGGGATACTGTCATTCAGCTGGTACACTCATCTTTTGAGAGGGTGTGTGTGGTTTACTGATCACGCTTTGTGTCCATTGTTGAGCCAAAGACAGTTATTTGCTTTAAACAAGTAGTACATGTTCGACTCTCACCGTCTTTGTACCCGCCCTCTGGCAGGCACCTTGTGGATCTCGGCTGTATAAAACCTTTGTGTGACCTGCTCACACTTATGGACTCCAAAATAGTTCAGGTGGCGCTAAATGGCCTCGAGAACATCCTGCGACTGGGAGAACTGGAGGCCAAGAGGGGAGGAGGCATCAACCCTTACTGTGCACTAATTGAAGAGGCCTATGGTTAGTGTACACTGACACTCGGTTAAAATGATTGCATTCATGCTGTTTACATTTAAGTCATCCAGCAATTTCAGTTGAGACTGATTAAAGTAAGTTTCTCGATCAGAACATACGGTTTATTTCCTTAGTTTTATGAGCCCACAGTTCAGTTTAGTGCCCCACATCTAGAATGTAGGTCACGTAAACAAACTAAAGACGCATGGTTTTACAACTTTATGACACTATGACCAGTTTGTTACTAAATAACCAGACTTATTAGAAATAACTAATTGGAAACCTGGAAATCTATCAGAAATGTATAGAATGATGGACCTTGTTGTGCAAAATCTGGCTGTTAATTAATTAAGGCCCACCTCCTTCTTCCCAGGTCTGGACAAATTGGAGTTCCTACAGGGACACGAGAACCAGGAAATCTACCAGAAAGCCTTCGACCTGATCGAGCGCTACTTCAACACTGAAGACGAGGACCCGTCTGTGGCTCCAGCCGTTGATCTGCAGCAGCAGCAGTTCCTCTTCCAGCAGTGCGAGGCCCCGATGGAAGGCTTCCAGCTATAATGCTAACTCCTCCCTCCTTATGAGCTCCACCTTCATCCTCACCTCTGCTCATTTCTCTCACTCTCTGCCCACTGCCACGATCAAGTGTCACGACAACCCACGGGTTCCCCTCCTCCGCATCGTCAGAGAGATTGATTTAATCATTATCATGATTATGGCAAATGTAACATCACAGGAGCACGTGTGTGTGCGTCGCGTCAAACGTGGGTCGCGTTCTGCCGTCTTGTCAGCCAGTTTGTGACGGTCTCACTCATCCGTCTGTCTTGCGCTGAGCTCCCCTCTGCGTCTGAAACCCACCTACCTGCTCAGGCCCCGGGGTCTCCTACAAGCAGGCTGTTCCTGTAACACCACCCCGTCGTACTTTTTGGATTTCCTCAGCTCATCCCAAATGAAGAGCACTTCTCGGTGTTCCCGTAGGATTGGCCAACCCGATCGCTGATTAAGTGGGAGTTTGTTGGACTGCACTGCTTGTCTGATTGAAGCATTAAGGACTCACAAGACAGACAAACATGGACGTGATTTATCCCCCCCTTGGACACAGACAAACACACAGGCACAGGGAGAAGAATGATCGAAACTAAACACTGGACTGACCATGAGACGTTGATCACATGCTTGACTGGTCTTTGGACCAAACTGCCCACACTTGGGCCACGTGGCCAGTCCCTACCCAAGGACTCAACAGACCTCTACTAAAGGCACTTAACTAACTCAAAAATGGAGGTTGAATTTCCTCATCTCCTCTCTCCGACCTTTGGATAAGTTACCACGGATGGACAAATTAGGAACTTGACTGTCGCTGAGGGGTGGAGCTTGTCCACCAGGCTGCTTGCGCTCCCTCCTGGACCTCATATCATGCATTCCTTTATCCAGGAATGGGACTTTTCACCTGCACATGCTTCACCTATAAGAGTTTAGACTGCCTCAGGTGTGATGTGAATAACCCCATGGAATCATGGGAATTGGAGTCTTCCCTCGCACTGAGACAATTGGACAGACTTGGACGAGACAAAGCAGACTATTTAACCCTGGAATCTGACCAGCAGCAGACCAGCAGGAATTTGTACCATAATTTCATTTCATTTGCAGCACTTTAGTTCAGGACCTGCGCCTCAAGAATATACCATAGTTTTTGCATTCACTATTGAATTGGTTGATGGCACGGCTTTTCCCTCAGGAAGCGAGGTGTGGTCTGAATCCTCGACCTCCTTCTGGTGTGTTAAGGATGACAATGTATTTCACTGTTTACCCAGAACAGATTGTGGAGTGGACTGAAACTTTTAGCACACTAATTACAATCAGTAGATCATGCTGCCTCAGCAAAGCTAGAACTGTATTATAACTAAAGAAAGTCAGACTATTGGAAAATTGGCTGTTAAAACATGAGCAGTCTAGATGTCTTTCCAACACACATTCAGGTAGTATTTTCCAATTTCAATCGGCCAAAACATCAACATGTATATCCACTATTTGGTCTGAAGCTGGTCTTTATTAAAAACAATGTTTATTATTTAGTTGGGGTTAGCATCTGCCATGTTGCTGATGGTGCCATACACTTTATTTCACAGGAATCCTTCCGGATAATTTCAACGAAAATCCAGATAAAAACGTGAATACTGGTGGTCACCTTAGTTATAGCAAAACTGAATGTTTGTTTACCAAGTCCTCTTAACATTGCTTACTTTTATCAAAATCTCTGCAAGAGATTACCAGCTCTACATGTTAATTACTATGTGTTGTATAGAGTTTGTGCAACTGTCCCCGTTATGCTATTTGCATAAAAGCTGGTTCATGAACCACATTGTAAGTGAATCAGTTTGTCGTTTGTGTCCAGGATAATCATTTCGGGGAGCATTTCCTTGACTGCTGAAGAAATGAAGTACCTCTGTCAAAGGCTCATTTTCATTCTCAATTAATCTGAAGATTATTTTCACAATTCATTGTTATGTCTATAAATAGCAAAGTAAATAACTTAAATCTTTGGCTTAAGGGTTGCAATTTATATAACATTAAATCATGTCATTAAAACAGATGGGAATTTTCAAGAAGCAGTACTTTATTTGATTCTTATTTTGGTGTTGACTTTATACAAGTGGATGTCACATCTGTCAAACAAAACTAGTCTAATCACATAAGTATCGGGACAAAAAACAGCTCTCAGTTTATAACCTAAATGAAAAGGTCAAACCTTATATTGGCTTTTAGAAATTAATACATAGTTGTGTGTTATCTGGGGGGGGGGGGGTTAATATGCAAGGCCTTGTTGTCTTTCATCACTGAGCCTTCGCTGACAGTGCAAGAGCAGCTTCCTTCTCTCTTTGTAGTTCCTCCCTCCATCTAGCTTTTTTCGCCATGTTTTGACTTGTCAGGGACTCATGCCTGCCGACCGCCTGCGACAAAATGAGAGAAATTACAAATAACATTTGAAAAAGTCTTGTGTTCCACATTTTTTGTATTTTCTCTCAAATATATATATTTTTTTTTGTGGAATAAAATGAGCATACAAATGATGAACACCAATGCACAGACAAAACGGCTCTTTCACATTGTTGTAAACAATCTAACAAAAATGTTCCTCCTTGTAAACTGATACTGGAGAAAACCAATGCATGCAAACACAATCCGTTGTCTTTTGCCACTCACCTGTTTGCCCCGGTACACCATGATCAGGCAGGTCGCTATTATGCCCGCCATAATCACATAGCACGTTCTCACTCTGATTTTGTTTCTGGCAGCATCAATCATCTCAAACCTGTGGCGGGGGCAGGTGCACAAACAAACGGCAGTGTAGTCAGATAATTTAATACATTAAAAATAATATTATCAAATACAGTGTGCTGTTTTAAGCTTTTCTTTTCTGCTTGTTTCTTCAAACAATGGCAATATGTCAACAATCGCCACCAGCCATCATTGATGCTTCTCATTCAGATATTTGGTTCATTGTGAGTGCAAGAGGCTGAAGGTCTGCAGTTTGCAGACGTGACAGTCGGGTCTTTTATCATCGCAGTGGACCAGATATGATCTCCAGCCTGATTTCAGGGACAGCAGTAATTACCTCGAGCCAAAAACAGACTCCTTGTTTGAACTGCAGTCATCTTGGAATACCGGCTTGCCGCAGCAGCAAGGATCCAATTAGTTGGCTCTATTTGTGTGAATTATCTTAACTACACTGTCCTGGGAGGTGTGGTGTAAACAGGAAAAGTTCTTAGTTTATACTCTAGGTTGAAATGCACTTATTGTAAGTCGCTTTGGATAAAAGCGTCTGCTAAATGACATGTAATGTAATGTAATGAAAAGGCTACTTACGACACAAGCTCTGGTATCTGGTCTGCTGTCTTGAAGCGTCCCGACCAGACCAGCATCCTCTGGTCCATTTTTGACGGTCTGAAGCCGGGGAGTTTGAACCCGGCACGAGGCGCTGAATGAAAGAAATGAAAGAAGAACAAACAGAGTTTATGTCCACAAATCCACATCCTGGAAAAATTCAGAGAAGTTTAGTTTCTCGAGCCCCAGTCGTTGGCTCCATCACCCCCGATCCTAACCCCACTTCCTGTGTCCCTCTTCCCTCTGGAACTAAAGACAACTTTCACACACTGATGTACAAAATCCTCTGGCAATCAATGTATTGTTTTGCCTTCATTGGACAGATAAAGAGATTAAGACTAGCAGACTGGAAACAGGACGAAAAAGTGTGACATGCAACCAAGGTCCCATGTTTAGAGTTGAACCGGGACGTTGCACTCACAAGGTATTCAAAGTAATCATTCAGCTACTCGGGACACTGAAGAACAACTTTCTGAAATGTAAAATAGTTCCAGCTCACACAGAATAAAAAGGCATTTCTGACTGTTTTCCTACAGCATTGGAGATCCCGACCTCTGATTGTAAGTGTTTAGGACTCCAACGCTTAACTGATTGAAGCATTAATGACATCACAAGACAACTAAACATGGACAGAATTTCTACAGGACAGTAATCTGTCCACCCACATGATCCACAACTCTACCTGCTGCTGGGACTGCAGGCAGAGGCTCTGCTTTGGGCGCCTGTGGTTTACTGCACATCCCTCTGTGGCTCCATGTTTCCGTGACCTGTCTGCACCTCTGACCTGATGAGATATAAAAAAGACCAGGAGTCTATTGGATTTAGGAGGATTCACAACTAGGGCTAACTCAAACTATTCATTTGGATGTTGGTTGTCCTGCTAAGTAATTTCTTGATTCATAAACTGGTCTATACAATTTGAAAAGATAGGGGATAAACAGTGCAACAACAAAAAAGATTTTGTTAACTTTGACATAAGAAAAAGAAAAACAGCCGATCATCACAACTGAGGCTGGAACTTCAACATCATATGTTGAGTTTGTTAAATTATTGGATGACCAAAAGAGTTGCGGATTATTTTTCTGTTCTAATTATTTCAGCTCTAGATCATGTCAACATTTCACAACAACTAATTTTCTTAATTTGTTTAAAGTACTCACATGACACGTCACATTACAATCATTAAGGAACAGCCACTTTCCAAACGGGACGGAGGTGTTTCAGTGTAACGAAGCCCAAACAAGAAGCGTGTGTGGAGTTTTAATTTGGATGAAACCCGAACTACAAATGTCCCAAATACCAGCTATAGCCAAATACCAGCTATAGCCACGAAATCATCGTTTATTCACATATGACATTCCAAGAAGCAGAGGTAAAATATATATGAAACATATATAATATATTAAACTATAACTCCTTAGTCGTATGCAAGATTACTACAACTGTAGCTGCAAGCTATAGCCTTTTAAAGTTACAAATACACAAACAAGTAGAAGAGAGGACACTTCAAGGCATGTTTTAATCATATAAAAAAAGAACACAAACATTATAGTAAACAATACGAACCTATAAATTTGCCAATGGAAAGGCGAGATCTAACAAAATTCATGTTTTCGTATTTTGTATCAAGCCATTAAACTGCGTCGTAGCACCTCGTCTTCCGTCAGCTGCTGGTTGGTTGAATGTCAACGAGCTAGCTGCGTTTTCAACCACTGGGGACCCGCTGACATAAGCATAGGAGCCCGTGTTATGTGCCTGATAAAAAATGAGACAGGCTTTTCTTTAAAGTCAGTTTTATCCACGAATACTGTTTACCATACATAGTTGGAGTTATATTGTAATTCGAGTAATTGTTTGGTTATGCTTCGGCAATTACGATGATGGTTTGGCTTAAGTTTAGGTTAAAGTAAGGGGTAAGGGGACGATTTAAATCAATAGGAAAAAGACTTCGACACAACAACGGAGGTCTCCATCACGTTATGGAACTGTTCTTGATAAAAGGTTGTCGATGGTATTTTAATTTTAATAGTGACATTGCCTCATACCGCGAAAAAACTTTCATTTTTAGGAATCACCGTGAGGATTAGAATTTAATGTGGTAATATATTTAGCTTGAGGTGGTTTGTATTCAGGCATTGTCTTGAACTGTCCGCCCGCGTTGTGGGTACGGAGGACCAATCAGTGCACCATGGCGGCGTCCGGTGGAACTTTAAACTGTGAGGACTTTTCAATGTTTCAGGTAATTTCAACGAATAATTCAAAGATCTGTGATAACTTGTCACTGGTTTGATGCGATCTGAACCAGAAACTCTTGAAAGTTCAGATGATGTGTTGTTTATTTTCTGTGTAACGTCAAGCCAGTGAATGGGTGACCCTCCTGATCACTTTGTGCATACAGACAGATGTACATACAAGCTCGCCCAGCAGAAACTGTTGCTTAAGTATCTCCAGTCAATTTAAATGACTCAAGTATGCTTACATTACAAATAAGTGGGTCTAATTTTCTCGATAACGTAAAAAGCAAAAATACCCAGGGGTCACCACATCACAAGGTGTCACAAGTACGCAACCACTAATAGATAAATATAGAGTTAATGTGATCATTTATTTTGCCCAAAGGTGCAATAGTAAGGCTTGAACGCAGGCTGCGCTGTAGCTTGAAACATGTTGCTATCATACGCAGTTATCTGCTATATTTTCTCATTAAAGATATTTTAGAGCTTCTCTGCACTGCTTGCAGAAAGTCTAATAGTCCACTGTTTCTGTGTTGATCCTCTGCGTTTTCAGGCTATGCACTGATAACCAGAGATCAATTACATGTAATGTATTGCGACATAACAAACAGATAAAATTGAGCTTCAAATCATTGCTTTGGTTTCAGTTGAAGGGAAGTTTCTGACTGCCTTTTTTTCAGGAGGTGCTGAAGGTGATGCGCACCATAGATGACCACATCGTCCATGCGCTGAACACCACATTGCCCACAGTCTCCTTCTCGGGCAAAGTGGATGCCACACAAACGTGCAGACAACTCTATGAGTCTGTGAGTTACAACAATAATGACTGTGTCAAAGCTAGCTTTTTCCTATTATATTAAACCAGTTCCATTAATAATATCATGCGTTCCACAGATGATGGATGCCCATCTGACCAGAGACAAAGCTATCAAGCACTGTATAGCTCAAAGTTCAGAGGAGGTGGGACAACTGCGTGAACAGAGAGCAAAAGACAGCGAAAACCTGGCCCTCCTCAGACTGCTCAGAAAGGAGCAGACCAAAGTAGGTCCTGTTTCTCACACTGGGGGCTTTAAAGACCACCAAGCTCTAAGTTATGGGCCATACATTCTTATGGAAGTCAGCAATGGGTGCTATCATGTACGTTTGAAAAATATTCATTCAGTAATGCATTTTTCCATCCTTGTTTCCAGTTAAAGTTAATGAAGTCAGAGCTGAATGTTGAAGAAGTTGTCAATGATAGAAGTCTGAAGGTATGTTCACTGTCACGTTCTATAATCGCAAATGCTCTGTCCCTATCTTATAAGTTACTTATCCCTGATTTGTCGTGTTAAGATTTTCAGTGAAAGATGCAGAATCCACTACACGCCTCCCAACGTGAAGCGAAGCTCCGTCTGATGAGAGGAGCTGCTTCACTTGAGGTTCGAATCCATTCTTGAGCTGAAACTGTGACCTGATGCTGAGTCCCGACTGCAGGCCAGATCGCCCCGACCTCCTCGCCAACACGCTTGTATTCCATTGTGACCGTTGCATTGCATTACCACAGCTGTACAGCAGTCATTACTGTGCTTCTTTAATGAGAAACGGTGTACGAAAAGAGTTTGTTTTTTTAAAGACTGAAATGTTTTCAAGCAACGTGTTGTCTGTGATTTACATTATTTGTGAGTCTTTTGAGAAGCTCCGTGTTTTCTGAATGCAATGAGGTGATACGGTTTGATCCACGCTGTCTTAAGTTCTGCGGAATGAAATATCTTAAATGTCTACACGACAGTCCGGTGAATTGGCAGGTAGTTGTGTACAGACACTCAGGTTTCCAGGCTCAGGAATCCTAACGACTCAGCATATTGGGATTCAAAGCACCAAAGCGCCTCAGTTCAGCCTCAGAGCTGCCAGCAGCCTGTAGATGCATCATGGTGTTCTCCTTTGTTTGATTCAGCAAAGTTTGATAGTGTTGGTGCATTTCCTGGTTTGGTGATATTCTGGATTTCTTTTAAAAAATGAATAAAATACAGTATTGGTATTTAGTAGGGTTATAAATCTGTGTAATCATTTGACAGTATACTTAAAATAAAACTATAGTCTTCAGATAGTATATGATTTGGTATGAATTAACATTCATTTGTTTAATTATACACTGATTACAGATTATATCAAGTGAATGAATGGCTGCAGCCTTTCAGCAAATATAAATGTCTTTATTGTATTTGCCGACACATTTGGCAATCTCCTTTGATCAAAGTCGCAGAGAGTTATGTGAGAGTGCCGGAGTCACGACTATATTACGATTCCTGTTTAAAGGTAGATATCAAGTCTTCACATACTGAACAATGTTGTCTTACACTTCATGGATATTTTGAAGGGATTTGAATTCTGGGATTCAGGAGCATCAGGGCTTTAATTTATGTTTAAACCTCTTGACGTCCTTTTTTCTCATAAATGTTTCCTATAGTATCCTTTAGGTTGAAATGCTGTATGACAGGACCACACATATATTGTGGATCAGCTTGTTCCAGATCTCCACTGAAGTTGTGTGATGTTTACTTCAAGTAAAATACAAGTTGCTAAACTGCATCACATATGTTCTGTGTCGCGACAGAGAGGATACAGTAATGATATTAAACAATACTTAACATTAAAACGTTGAATTAGTGTTCAGATGGTTTATGATTTAGTACAAATATCCTGTTTTTTTAAACAATATTCCTGATATTATTCAGTGACTGAATTGCTGCACCATTGCAGTAAATATACAATATCTTGTAAATAATTATGTGCACATTTTTTCCAAATGAAGTCTGCTTTTTGATATATTTGTATACCATAAAGCAGACTGCCACTTCAGGAAGGACTTTGTCCATGATCCATATCCATGTGACACTAAGCCCAGTTGTGAATTGACTTCTATTTGTCTTCATTGCTTCTTTGTCCGAGTCTTTTTCTTGACGTCTGCCAGCTGAAGACGTATACGCTCTGACCTGCAGCTGTTTCACAAATCAAATACCACAGAAAGAGAAGCAACACCTGATATTACAAAATAATCTGATTCATTTATTCTTGAATGTTGCACAAAATTCTTTATTTTGAAATGCTCTTTACATCATGATCTGCAGTATGACACATTGTGTTGCAAGATGTTAGAAGTGGAAACAGCAGAAGGATTGTTTTATATATTGAGCCAGGATAATTTGATCATCACTGATTATAATGAGACGGCAACCTGTTGGCACTGATGCTGTGTTTGGTGTAGGATCATATTAGAAGTACTCAATAAGGTCTGCCTGGCTCTTGGGATGCTGCATATCAGTCAACTCTAATTCTCCTCCATGACATGGGAGTTTTTTATAAACTCGGAGGTGAACATGTTCGTCTCCTCCCACATGGACCTGCAAGCAAGAAAAAGTAAAGTTTGAAGAGATTAATGAGGATTTCTAACTGGTCATCAAGTGGTTACTTATATATACATTAATCAGACATGAAGCAACGTAAGCAATCATTGGAAGTCTTGTTTATGTCTCTTGTAACATTATTATCTGTGTAATTAGATCAGGTTGTGAGTTTAAGTTTACATTTCCTAGTTCTGCCTTTCAGAACACTTGAGTTCAGAAGTAACTGAATAATGACTAGACCAAATGTCCAATTGATCTCTGAGGCTACTTATCTCAGTCAACTTGTGCGCATGTATCGACTTCCAAGCATACATTACATTAAGGTTAAAGTTCTCCAGCAATCCCTCTTTTTGCTGCATCTTGTAATTTTCCTTTTAATGGCCTACTACATAAAAACAGACTGCGTGTTCTCTGTGGGTTCATCACTACAGGGGATCTCACATCAAAGTAATTATGGGATTCATTGTTTGTGAACAACTATATCGACTATAACCGCTTTATTAAATGCTACTTGATCTTGTTGCTGCAAAATAAAAGTTGTTTATATTCACGAATCTGAAGCTTTTTTGCCTGGTAGATGATAATTACCTTGATGAAGTAGTTGGTCCCGGCCACGCACTGAGTCCTGAAGCTCTCTGCTGTGAAAACTTCAAATGTTTTCCCTGCTTTTTTCTCTGCATGGACCCTCATCTGAATAACAATGAGAATACAGAAACAATCAATGGCTGAGTGAATAGCTCAGAGGGAAGAACGTCATTCATACTTTTAGTTTCTACTTACGCTTTGACAGATCTCATGAACTTCTTCCGTAGCCTCTTTAGCTTCCGTCGCTCCTCCACACATGCTATGTGATGCCATCGTGACAGTTTTACTGATTACGAATTTGCGAATAATGAAGAAACACGATTTTTGTTTTGTTTTGTACGTCCACGGGTTTGTGTCAGCGAGCTGTTCAGGATGAGTCCCAGAATCATATGACGCTGAATCATGGGCGATACCATCAGCGGAGGGGGGGTTGCTTTATTTACGATGTTACGTACCAACTACAATAGCAACTAACGTCGAATTGGTTAAACATGTACTCTTAAATCTGTTCATATTAATCGTTTAAGTTATCACAAAGGACGGTTCTAAATATATTTTCAGATATCTTCATTGTTCAGTGTTTATGGAGAATCTGGTTTCGTCCGAGGCGTGTTTGTGTTTGGAGGCTTTCAGGTTTACTACTAGGTTCAAAATAGTACTGGGAAGTGACAAGTAGGGATGGGTATCGTTTGGGTTTTTTCCGATACCGGTGCTAAACCGGTACTTTTAAAACGATACCGGTGCCTGAACCGATACTTTTTTTTTTTTTACGCACAATGAGGACATTAAAAACCTCTTTGGCCATAATCCCTGTAGAAGCCGTTATCATGGAGCACCGACACACAACGGATATCAGACTGTTAACATACACAATGTTCTCCATTATATGATGTGATATGTATTGTCATGTGCAGACTTTATAGGGTTAATCCTGTCACTGTTTTGATGGGCAAAGAGAACAACCAATCAGAGGTACTGAAGATGACACGTGACAAATAAAGTGTTGCTTCTGACAGCGAGAGTTCCACTGAAACAAAGTGACGCCCCACGGTCTTTATTCCTCCGTCATTACATTCCCGGTAACACCGGGTATACAGCCGGGACCGCTGGACACCAACACATCTGCTAGCTTAAACATGGATATAATGGCTAATTTATTATTTCTTGGGCTACTTTTATGAATGCAAGACTTGCAATCAACGTTACGGTACTAATCTGAGTTCAGGCTGCTCGTCATAATCAGTCTCCACGTGTTCAGGGGGACCGGTGACGGTCTCCCCATCGCGTCCAGCCTGACGCTGGTGTGCTCCACACGGGTTCACGCAGTCACACACGGCCACGCCTCCGCTGTCAGAGTTAAATATGATAGGCTATCGCAACCTGCTGACAGGGCGGAGTCACCAGAGAAGTTCACAACAATAGTTTTTTTCAATTTCAATCGGCTCAGGCACCGGAAGGAAGCACCGAAATGTGCGTTGCGTTTCGGTCCGGGTAATACCGGTTGTATTGGAACCTTTACCACATTGGCACTGGTTTCCGGTACCCAACCCTAGATGGTAATTGCTGCTCCCTGACATACTAACACAGTGTGGCATCATAGGCAGATCTCTCTGGCTGCTTTCTAAATCGAGATGTGTTTCCTGGATAATGACAAATAACTTAATAGTGGAAATAATGATTTCCATCTTTTTCCGGGGTTTATATAAAAGGGTACTGAAACTATAAAAGGGAAAAATATGCAGACGCAAAGTTGGGATGTTGCTACCAACGTTCTCCTTCACAAAATGTTAATGAAGTACAAAAAGCCACTGCGGACATATATAAATATTTTAAAGATACAGTTGAATAAAGTTGGTTCCTTTGATTATCTTCCTTGTGAAAATGGTTGAATTCATTCAACGTCAACCCATTTAAAAACAGGACAAGTTGGTACAGGTAAAACCTGATTCTAAAAGCTTGTGTGGTAGAAACATCCTTCAGATGCAGGAAGACAGTGGGTTACTTTTCCAGAAAAAAATGACAAGGTCACGACCTCTGTGACCTGGTAGCTGACGATGCCCATGAGACAATAAATAATGTTATTCAACTCAGAATTGTACTTTATGCCTGTTCCATTCTAAATCAGAACTATTTTACACTTCTTGTTTTAAGGTACATCAAGGCTCACACCCTGAACAATGTTGTCTTAAACTACATTGATATATTGAAGGGATTTGAATCCTGGGATTCAGGAGCATCAGGGCTTGAATTCATGGTTTGACCTCTTGAAGCCTTTTTCCCCATAAATGTATCCAGTGACCTTTAGGTTATATATATACAGGACTGTCTCAGAAAATTAGAATATTGTGATGAAGTTCTTTATTTTCTGTAATGCAATTAAAAAAACAAAAATGTCATGCATTCTGGATTCATTACAAATCAACTGAAATATTGCAAGCCTTTTATTCTGATTTATTGCTGATTATGGCTTACAGCTTAAGAAAACTCAAATATCCTATCTCTAAATATTAGAATATCATGAAAAAGTATACTAGTAGGGTATTAAACAAATCACTTGAATTGTCTAATTAACTCGAAACACCTGCAAGGGTTTCCTGAGCCTTGACAAACACTCAGCTGTTATAAATCTTTTTTTTTACTTGGTCTGAGGAAATATTAAAATTTTATGAGATAGGATTTTAGAGTTTTCTTAAGCTGTAAGCCATAATCAGCAATATTAAAAGAATAAAAGGCTTGCAATATTTCAGTTGATTTGTAATGAATCCAGAATGCATGACATTTTTGTTTTTTAAATTGCATTACAGAAAATAAAGAACTTCATCACAATATTCTAATTTTCTGAGACAGTCCTGTATATATCGTCCCTCACTCGGGAGACGGCCTCGTTGCCCTCGCCGCCCCTCGTTGTTGGAGCCTGCGTTAGAAAACCCCTTGACTGTTATACTATTCAATTATAGTCATTATATATCATTTTGAAAGACTTAACACTGCTGCTCTTTATTCTGTACGGAGAGCAGAGACTCATGAAGATGTCAAACTTACAGATTTCTCTCGTAGTTTGTAAATATTGAAGACTAAAGTTCACTTGCCTAAAACAAAAAAGATGTATCACCCAAAGTAAGGCACAGTTTATAATTTGGGGTGTGAATTTTCGTCTGAAACATTTCATCTAAAAAAAGAATGTTCTCCTGAATTGTATATAACTTGATCTTGCAAAAACGTTAAACAAGTCCAGTTAGTTAAAGGTGTTGATGGATTTAACTTTAAAACACGTTTATAACTAGATAGCTTTATATGCATTTAAATGATGTAACTAAAAATAATAGTAAATCATTGAAAGAAAGTAATGAAATAGTTGTTAATGCATTAATAATTGCTAAATATTTTAAGAAAGATGACAACACGCATTTCATTTATTTAAAAATGAAGCCATCAGGTTTCTTGTTTCCTTCTAGTGCATTGTTTGTAATTCATGAACGTGTACTTAGTTTACGCAATGTAGTTTTGTTCAAACAAGATAAGGAAACTATGTTCTACATGTGGCTCATTAAAATATGGTTGAGTGAGCTTCACGGCTCAGTGTCTGTGCGATAGATTCTTTTGTTCATGGTACAATTTTAACTTTCACTAATTTTTCACGACGTTGAAAACCTAAAAAAATCTATATGCAACCAAATAATTTACTTTTAAATGTTACTTTTGATGTTTGTTATTTATACACATACTGAATATTTATTTATTTTAAGCCATTGTTCACATATTGGGAATGAAAAAGCGATAAAAATATGAATGTATTTTACTTTTTATATTTATATTGTATATTTCCGAAGGTTTGTGTGCTAAACCTACAGCAGTGCACCTTCTATTGTACGTCACAACTATGTTGCACTTCCTGTTTTAAGGCAAGCGGGACTTTGTCCATGATCCATATCCATGTGACACTAAGCCCAGTTGTGAATTGACTTCTATTTGTCTTCATTGTTTCTTTGTCCGAGCCTTTTTCTTGACGTCTGCCAGCTGAAGACGTATACGCTCTGACCTGCAGCTGTTTCACAAATCAAATACCACAGAAAGAGAAGCAACACCTGATATCACATAATAATTTGATTCATTTATTCTTGAATGTGGCACAAAATTCTTTATTTTGAAATGCTCTTTACATCATGATCTGCAGTATGACACATTGCGTTGCAACATGTTAGAAGTGGAAACAGCAGAAGGATTGTTTTATATATTGAGCCAGGATAATTTGATCATCACTGATTATAATGAGACGGCAACCTGTTGGCACTGATGCTGTGTTTGGTGTAGGATCATATTAGAAGTACTCAATAAGGTCTGCCTGGCTCTTGGGATGCTGCATATCAGTCAACTCTAATTCTCCTCCATCATAAACTCGGAGGTGAACATGTTCGTCTCCTCCCACATGGACCTGCAAGCAAGAAAAAGTAAAGTTTGAAGAGATTAATGAGGATTTCTAACTGGTCATCAAGTGGTTACTTATATATACATTAATCAGACATGAAGCAACGTAAGCAATCATTGGAAGTCTTGTTTATGTCTCTTGTAACATTATTATCTGTGTAATTAGATCAGGTTGTGAGTTTAAGTTTACATTTCCTAGTTCTGCCTTTCAGAACACATGAGTTCAGAAGTAACTGAATAATGACTAGACCAAATGTCCAATTGATCTCTGAGGCTACTTATCTCAGTCAACTTGTGCGCATGTATCAGCTTCCCAGCATGCATTTTGGGGTGGCTTTAGCTCAGTGGGGTAAGAGGGCCGTCCTGCTGCAACGGGTTGGTTGGGTCCGATCCGCTCTCCCCGTGGTTACCAGAGTCCAGTGTCATGACCAAGGCAGTTGCTGAACCGGCGCTTCTTCGCGCGCTTCTCAGCCAATAAATAACTAAGGATGGGTTAAATGCAGAGAACTAATTGGGGATTAATAAAAAAAAAAATATATTACATTAAGGTTAAAGTTCTCCAGCAATCCCTCTTTTTGCTGCATCTTGTAATTTTCCTTTTATTGGCCTACATAAAGACAGACTGCGTGTTCTCTGTGGGTTCATCACTACAGGGGATCTCACATCAAAGTAATTATGGGATTCATTGTTTGTGAACAACTATATCGACTATAACCGCTTTATTAAATGCTACTTGATCTTGTTTCTGCAAAATAAAAGTTGTTTATATTCACGAATCTGAAGCTTTTTTGCCTGGTAGATGATATTACCTTGATGAAGTAGTTGGCCCCGGCCACGCACTGAGTCCTGAAGCTCTCTGCTGTGAAAACTTCAAATGTTTTCCCTGCTTTTAACTCTGCATGGACCTTCATCTGAATAACAATGAGAATACAGAAACAATCAATGGCTGAGTGAATAGCTCAGAGGGAAGAACGTCATTCATACTTTTAGTTTCTACTTACGCCTCGACAGATCTCATGAACTTCTTCCGTTGCCTCTTTAGCTTCCGACAGTCCTCCACACATGCCATGTGATGCCATCGTGACAGTTTTACTGATTACGAATTTGCGAATAATGAAGGAACGCGATTTTTGTTTTGTTTTATACGTCCACGGGTTTGTGTCAGCGAGCTGTTCAGGATGAGTCACAGAATCATATGACGCTGAATCATTGGCGATACCATCAGCGGAGGGGGGGTTGCTTTATTTACGATGTTACGTACCAACTACAATAGCAACTAACGTCGAATTGGTTAAACATGTACTCTTAAATCTGTTCATATTAATCGTTTAAGTTATCACAAAGGACGGTTCTAAATATATTTTCAGATATCTTCATTGTTCAGTGTTTATGGAGAATCTGGTTTCGTCCGAGGCGTGTTTGTGTTTGGAGGCTTTCAGGTTTACTACTAGGTTCAAAATATTACTGGGAAGTGACAAGTCTTTGCCAGTTGGACGAATCTGGTTAAACCAGATTCGTCCAACTAGCAAAGACTTGTCACTTCCCAGTAATATTTTTGACAGATTGACAAAAAGTCACGAGGGACAAAGATGTCGAAACATGTACTCTTCTTCTTACAAAGAGTAGGCTGGACTGCATCAGGAGTTTAACCCTCTCTGTGGTCATGTGATATTTGAAAACTTTCCACATCTTCACTGAATGGATTTTGTGACAGATTATTAATATTTGCAAAGTTCCTATGAAGTTCCTCTTTTGAATCAAGTGTCAGGAGAAAAGATAATAAAGTGTATTGTAGAAATAGATTAATAGAAAACAGGTCGTATATAGACACTTTAGAATCATAGTGGAACACTGAGCACATTGGCCCTGTCTTGGCCTCACACACACACACACACACTCACACACATTGGCCCTGTCTTGCCCTCTCACACACACACACACACACACACACACAGACAGACTGGCCCTCTCTGACCCCTCACACACAAACACACACACACGCACATACACATGGGCTCTCTCTCTGCCACCCCCACACACACACCTACAGTGAATCATGTCTTTGTCCTGCACATGAACTCTTCAAGCAGAATCAATTCACCCCATATACACTGAAATGAAGAACAACATGCACACACTACTGATGGCTGGAGAAGGAAGACGGGTGGGGCCTAAAGGGTTGGACTACACCCTGTGCTCCAATGAGGCTCCTACTTATTATTAACAGTGTATTAAATATACAGTGGATAATATCTAACAATATTATCTGTATTATTATATATGCTATATACAGTGCATCCGGAAAGTATTCACAGCGCTTCACTTTTTCCACATTTTGTTATGTTACAGCCTTATTCCAGAATGGATTAAATTCATTATTTTCCTCAACATTCTACACACAACAACCCATAATGACAAAGTGAAAACAGTTTTTTGCAATTTTTTGTAAATCTGTTAAAAATAAAGAACGAAAACATAACATGTACATAAGTATTCACAGCCTTTGCCATGACACTCAATATGTAGCTCAGGTGCATCCTGTTTCCACCAATCATCCTTGAGATGTTTGATTGGAGTCCACTTGTGCTAAATTCAGTTGATTGGACATGATTGAGAAAGGCACACACCTGTCTATATAAGGTATCACAGTTGACATTGCATATCAGAGCATAAACCAAGCCATGAAGTTCAAGGAATTATCTATAGACCTCCGAGACAGAATTGTATCGAGGCACAGATCTGGCGAAGGGTACAGAAAGATTTCTGCAGCATTGAAAGTCCCAATGAGCTCAGTGGCCTCCATCATCCAGAAATGGAAAAAGTTTGGAACCACCAGGACTCTTCCTAGAGTCGCCCAGCCAGACTGAGCGATCGGGGGAGAAGGGCCTGAGTCAGGGAGGTGACCAGGAACCCGATGGTCACCCTGACAGAGCTCTAGCGTTGTTCTATGAAGAGAGGAGAACCTTCCAGAAGGACAACCATCTCTGCAGCACTCCACAAATCAGGCCTGTTTGGTAGAGTGGCCAGACGGAAGCCACTCCTCAGTAAAAAGAACATGACAGCCCGCCTAGAGTTTGCAAAAAAGCACCTGAAGGACTCTCAGACCATGAGAAACAAAATTCTCTGGTCTGATGAAACAAAGATTGAACTCTTTGGCCTGAATGCCAAGCGTCATGTCTGGAGGAAACCAGGCACTGCTCATCACCTGGCCAATAGCATCCCTACAGTGAAGCACGGTGGTGGCAGCATCATGCTGTGGGGATGTTTTTCAGCGGGAGGAACTGGGAGACTAGTCAGGATTGAGGGAAAGATGAATGCAGCAATGTACAGAGACATCCTCGATGAAAACATGCTCCAAAGCGCTCTGGACCTCAGACTGGGGCGACGGTTCATCTTCCAACAGGACAACGACCCGAAGCACACAGCCAAGATAACAAAGGAGTGGCTTCGGGACAACTCTGTGAAGGTCCTGGAGTGGCCCAGCCAGAGACCTGACTTGAACATCTCTGGAGAGATCTGAAAATGGCTGTGCACCGACGCTCCCCATCCAACCTGATGGAACTTGAGAGGTTCTGCAAAGAAGAATGGGAGAAACTGCCCAGAAATAGGTGTGCCACGCTTGTGGAATCATAGCCAAGAAGACTTGAGGCTGTAATTGCTGCCAAAGGTGCTTCAACCAAGTATTGAGCAAAGGCTGTTAATACTTATGTACATGTTATGTTTTCGTTCTTTATTTTTAATAAATGTGCAAAAAACAGTTTTCACTTTGTCATTATGGGTTTTTGTGTGTATAATGTTGAGGAAAATAATGAATTTAATCCATTTTGGAATAAAGCTGTAACATAACAAAATGTGGGAAAAAATGAAGCACTGTGTGTCATGATCTGGAGTTTGTGTCTCGTTTTGTGTCTTGTTTTGAAGTCCCTGTGTCGTCTGTCTCCCTGTGATTGTCTGCCCTGGTCCTGATTGTTTCCTTCTGTGTGATTGCTGGTCCCGCCCTCATTGTGTTCACCTGTGTCTCGTTCCCCGTTGTCCAATCCTCTCACCTTGCCTGTGTATGTAAACCCTGTTCGTCTCATTCCCAGTGTGGCTTCGTACTGTTTGGTCTGCGTTTTTGTCGTCCTTTCTGGTTTGTTGGAGTAAAGATTGGTTTTTGCAGTAATGTCGGCATTTGGGTCCTCTCTCGCTGCGACAACCGTGACGCCACATGACACTGTGAATACTTTCCGGATGCACTGTATAATAACAGTGTATGAAATAGACACTGGGTAACATAATATATATAATATATGTATTATATATACTATATCTAATAATTGATAATAACAGTATAATACATATACAGTGGGTAACCTATAATATATAGATAATGTATTAATATATATCATGTGTAATAAAAAAAAAAAATAGTGCATTGAACAGACAGCGATGTATAATCAGGTCATTTGACAGCCAGGAGCTGAATAACACATGAATAACAGGTTTAAACTTCAGCTGGTTAACACAGTCAGAATAAATAGGTTATTGTTATAACTTTAGATAATTACAGTAACGTTTTAACATATTAAAGAAAAAGCTTCTCTGTCTGACTGACCTCCATCAGACCAGGCCGATTATAACTAGGGATGGGTATCGTTTGGGTTTTTTCCGATACCGGTGCTAAACCTGTACTTTTAAAACGATACCGGTGCCTTAACGGTGCCTGGACCGATACTCTTTTTTTTAAACGCACAATGAGGACATTAAAAACCTCTTTGGCCATATTCCCTGTAGAAGCCGTTATCATGGAGCACCGACACACAACGGATATCAGACTGTTAACATACACAATACATGTTCTCCATGATGTGATATGTATTGTCATGTGCAGACTTTATAGGGTTAATCCTGTCACTGTGTTGATGGGCAAAGAGAACAACCAATCAGAGGTACTGAAGATGACACGTGACAAATAAAGTTTTGCTTCTGACAGCGAGTTACACTGAAACAAAGTGATGCCCCACGGTCTTTATTCCTCCGTCATTACATTCCCGGTAACACCGGGTATACAGCCGGGACCGCTGTACATCAACACATCTGCTAGCAGACTGTCACGCTCGTAGCTAGCGCTAGCTACGAGCTATCTTAAACATGGTTATAATGGCTCATTTATTATTTCTTGGGCTACTTTTATGAATGCAAGACTTGCAATCAACGATACGGTACTAATCTGAGTTAAGGCTGCTCGTCATAATCGGTCTCCCCGTGTTCAGGGGGACCGGTGACGGTCTCCCCGTCGCGCCCAGCCTGAAGCTGGTGTGCTCCGCACGGGTTCACGCGGTCACACACGGCGCAGCCTCCTCTCAAAGTTAAATATGAGAGGCTATCGTAACCTGCTGACAGGGCGGAGTCACCACAGAAGTTCACAACAATACTTTTTTTTCATTTTCAATCGGCGTTTCGGTCCGGGTAATACCGGTTGTATTGGAATCGGTGCCACATTGGCACCGGTTTCCGATACCCAACCGTAACACCAAAAAGGAGGACACAATGTGGTATTTTGTGGAACTGTGAATAATTGCATAAGACTTTGGCGTGCTCCCCTCTACAATACAACTTTGTGTGATTCTACATTGATGTATGTGTAACAGAATTGTCTTGAAGAGTAAAACAGTGTTTGTTCACAGTATTTGTATTTATTCAATACATTGTGGTGTTCAAAAACTAACCATTGAGATGAAAAGTGCTGAGTGCCACAAGGCATAACATTTGTGTCATTCATTAAATTAATGTTTAAAAAGCATAAAGTAAACCAAACTAATTTGGTTTACATTTAATGGCTCAAAAAGTAAAGAATGTCTAAAGTGATTCAGTCTATTGGGGACTTGTGTCCAGTGTCTTTATCCGTGTGCAGCAGTCCACCTGTACTCAAGCACACTGGGCCTGTTCATCTCCTGCAGGGACACATATCAACAATACTGTCATCAGCATTTAAAAATCTGTATAGTTTTAAACCCGATCATATCGAGTGATGCCCCAACATTATCATAGTGTATGTCTGTTCGAAAAGTAAAACATCAGACTAGTGTACTCACTAAATTGAAATAGTTCATTCTTTATTTGAATACTGGTGCTAGATCTGGCTGCTGGCATCCATAAAGACCTTGATTCTGAAATCCTTCAGACACGGGCCTTTGACCCCAGGAGTAGGCAAACAGTCCATGTACCACCTCTTGGGCTTCATGGTGCCCATCTGTTACTGTCCTGGAGCCCCTCCACTGCGGGCTGCCTCCTCTTGACAAAAAAAGCAGCAGCAGGCACTTCCTAAAACATTAAACACATGCAATAAAACAACTGATCATAATCTGACAAAAATCACTCATATTAACTATTTATAGCTTAAATATTTCTAGAAATGGGTTAACATTCTCTCTGAATCACTGTATCGGGTTATAAAACACTTTAACAACATTAGACATGAATTCCTAAGTTGATTGTCTTGTTTTTAAAGAAAATACACTAAGTATGTATTGTTACTGCAGAGGGCATATGTCCAAAAATGCTCCATTCATATACATTTTAGTTTCTACAGGAACCTTATTATCAAACAGTGTGCCTAATTTCTCTCATTTTACTAATTTTTTAAATGTTGTATTACAGTGTGTATTTTCATGTAACTTTTTTAGTTTAAAAAATGTCAGAAGGAACTATTGGCCCCAGGGAATCTTTACTTTATCAAATGTGGCCCTCGTTGCAAAAAGTTTGGATACCACGGTTTACACTAAACCTAAATATAATCATTATTATTGACATGGAAAGCTGTTAGTATGTACTCTTGATCATTATTTGTTTTACTTACAATTCATTTGTTTTTGCTTAATTGAGGAAATGTGGTCATGCTTCGAATCTCTAAGTATAATGAAAGTATGTTTTTTGTACAGGCTGAAGTCTGTTAGAGTCTTTCACAAGCGAAAGAGCAAAGATCTGAGAAATGCAGACAGACATGATCTGTGCAGCAGAAATATCTCCAGACCTCACTGGCAGTTTTGGGAGTTGTTTTGCAGTTAAAGCTCATCTTTGTGTGCAGGCTTCTCCGCTGCAGTAATATGGGAAGATGCTTAAATGAGCGCTTGGTGAAATTCATCAGTGATAAGGAGGCACTAGATACTTTCTCTCACATTGGCTGAATTATGCCGTCAGATGGGGCACAGCTCCACTGAGGGGCGGTTTTCACTGATCAAGTGGGAGGACTGGGAAGACAGTTTGGGAAGATGACAAAAAGTGTACAAACTGAAGCGTTTTGTAAAGTCTCCAATCCCAGCTGATAAAAAGCTGACATGCACAAATCGACTGAGGTTTCTTTCTTAACTGTTAAAGATAGTCATGGATGTTTATTTCCTGCACCAGAATGTGTGGCAGACAAAAATCTGCCACAAGGAGGATCTCAACCTTGCTGAAAAATATGTTCACGTAGCAGCAAATTGCAAAGACAAGCAAAGATATGGAAGGTGCACAGTCGATAATGTTAATAGGAAATGCAAAGAAGGAGCTAAATTAAAGTGTTGGAATTGTGGGGGAGAACGTAGCTCAGCCTGGTGGGTGCAAAGTCAGCGAGAAAGCGGAAGATGTGCAACAATTACGGAGTCCCAGGGGGTTTCATATGCTGAAGCAGAAAGTGTCCATGCAGACAGATGCCCCTGAATCAGTGGGAACAGAGAGCAACAACAGACAAGCAACCTGTAAATAAAGACATGCTAATTGTGGTGAAGAAGGAGTTTCTCCTGTTTATAGTAGATGTGATCAGCTGCTCAGAACAGACAAGTAGAAAAAGACTGAAAAGATCAAGATGGTATTAAAATTCAGCTGAGAAATACCTTGGAATCAAAGGACGAACCCAGTTAGAAGTGGAGGAAATGTTAAGTGGAGGAATGGCAATAATATAGACTCAATTAGTGTGGAATTGCGAATTTTTGGGATGATAAAGCCTGTAAAGTGTGTAATAGTGATAGAAAGGGCCAAAGATATAACACGACAGGGTACAGAAAGTGTAACCATTCCAATCGCAGATGTTAGTTCAACTGGACTATGCACACTGTAATGAACCAGAAACTGGATTACAAAAGGTACGACGAAGAAAAAAAGTCATAAATATCAGAATTTATCAATGGAAAACTAAATATTACATTGGGGTATCTGTTGGGGAGGCATGTATTCCCTAAGAGCAACAGGAATATAAGTGGGAATAATCATTTAAAAAAGGAATCATGCCGGTAGGTGGCGGTATACACCTCTGAGGTGGTTTGCCAACCAGCAACAAACACCAAAGAAGAAGAATGCTTTCCCTTCGCAGCAGCGTGCAGGTCGCACTTGTCCTCGACATGTTGTCTTGTCTTCTGTCTCGAGGGTCCTGCCAGGCTGTGGCGGCGGTGAGACCCACGTCTCACCCGACGTTCGGCTCACTTTTACGAGCTTTTACAACCTCAAGTCCCAAATGTGGCGGAACATCCGAAAGTGGTAAAAATACATTTCCTGGTAGGACTAACACTTGTTGTCCAACAGGTCACCTTCATGTCCTTGTGTTGTCCCAGTTGGCCCCCATGTCCCTGTATCATCTACTGGTCTGGATATCAAAATATGAGTATTATTGTGGCGTTGAAATGACGCTTTAAAATGTTATTTGAGTTCTAACAGCTGCACTTTGGGACGAGCAGAGGCTGCCAGTGCATCACTACCTGCATTGTCACCCTGAAAGGACTGCAGCGTGTACAGTGGTGCTCATGTGATTGTGTGAGACAGAGAGTTTAGTTGACAGGCTATTTTTTTCCTCTCAAATGGACAACAATGATCTGTCAGCAAGGAAATGACGAGTCTATCCTAACAGCATTGACCCGTCAGCACCACGAATAGATTAGCACCAGTCAGGTTACTGTTGAGATGATGGATGGCAATTAAGCTTAAATGTGTTTACAGGCCTGTGTGAAAGGCAGTCAATAGGCAAAAGGTAGATTTGAACCTTATACTAATGCGTACTCTTTTTTTGTTCACGTTTAAGCTTCAGTGGTGACCTACTCCCAGCTGAAGACCATGCTGTCCAGCCAAAACATCCAGCTGTTTGATGTGAGAAATCCTGATGAACACCTGGCTGGACGCATTCCACAGGCTGTCAACATCCCGCGTAAGTGTTCGTACTTCACACGCTGGAGAAACGAGTGATCTTCTATGTGTTTGCACTTTCATGCTGTTGGCTTGTTTTCAATATCAGTGGGGATCCTGGAGGAGTCTCTGAAGCTGTCCCCGGAACACTTTCAGCAAATATTTGCAGTGAAGACTCCTGGGAAGGATGACCAAAACATCGTGTTTCATTGCAGAAGTGGCATCAGGAGCCTCAAAGCGCTGGATATTGCCCGTCAGCTGGGATTTAGCAGGTAAATAACAGCAGATGCATCCGAGCACACTCATGAAACATGCAGTTGTCCAAGTACTACGTGACACGGTAGAGGTCAAAGGTGAGTTAAATAAATCGCTCTCCTGTTAGTCTCAGATTTCAGTCCCATGAGATGATGTGGATCCTGCTAAACCACATCATGTGCTGTGGTGGAGCTTCTTCACTGCTGGAGAAATGGCTCCTCTTATGTGTTGTTGGATGATTATTCAGACCAAAATGTCCTTGGGCACTGCTTTGGTTTGTTGAACGCTGGCTGAATTTGAGTAGAAAACAAGACTAAGCTCTTCTCTTTCTGCTTCTTTTCTTAGGGCGAGACATTACAGAGGAGGGTACACCGAGTGGGCCGAGGAAGGAGCGAAATGAACCCGAGTCAAACTTCATTAAGTTCCTAGCTTATACAAAACTACAGAACTTCAGTTACTCTTGAATTTAATTGTTTTATTCATATTAACTTTTAATTCATAAGTTAATACCAGTTTAAATAATATTATAATATTAATATAATAATCATATTATTATTTCCCTTGTAAACTCATTTTAGCTACTTATTTTACACTTTTTGAGGTGTTGCATTATGCTTTCTAACCTTTTTATTCTGTGATTCATGTGCTTCATATAAAACGCTTTACAAATTTAAATGTATTATTAGTAATAATAATAATACATTATTATAATAATTTTTTACACTTTTGCAGTAATTGTCATAGTTTAAGGTTTTTGTAGTAGGCATCTTAAAAATAAGGGAAGCACAGCTCTGAGTTGTTCAATCATGAGTCCTGGGCTTATTAGTACTGATCTTATTAAACAAGCATGAATTGATAAGGGATCATTCTTATCAGACTTATTCAAACATTGCTAGCCCATCTTTATAAAACAAAATGTAACAAATAAATACATAGATATAAACTTATTGTATGATGTATTATTCAAATAATAAGTAAAACACAAATTAGCAGAAATTAAAATGTTTATTATAAAAGTTTCGACACAATTGTTAACATTTTTAAATGCATCAACAAATTGGGCAAAAAAAAAAAGTAAACAGATAGTGATAGAAGCTGTCGACTGAACCGAACCAGAACCAGTTCCTTAGTGCACTGCATTTTGGGAGAATGGTGCCTGTTAACTACACACTCAACATTCTAGTTTTCTTTTTTTATACGCATTGAGATTGTTTTGACTTTACTTTATCTTCTCACTGAGTGAACATACTCTTACATACGACTCAAACCCTGCTTCTGGTTTTAGGCTGTAGTTTGATAATCACTTCCATCTCTTGACCAGTAGATGGCAGCAACATTCCAACCAACTGTGAACATGTTTATTTCCATTGACCACTGTCGTTTATGATTATGGAAGCTTTGCCCTCTCAGGCCTGACCTTCACACAGGTATTGGTCCAGACAGGTATGGATCCTTTGAGCAACCGCTCTGTGAGCAGCTGTCAGGCGTCCCATTTGCAGATCCATTTTAGATCCTTCATTCAGAGGGAAAGCATACCCCACTTCACCTTCACCCTCCATCCTATCCTCTCATCCAGGCTATTTGCAACACATCAACGGTAAAGCAGGTGTGTGTCTGTGTGTACACGTCAGACAATAGCCTCTCCATTGAAATCAAATGATACTTTTCCATATAGCTGCATTCATATGGAAGAGACTGAGATTGATTTCCTGATTGTTGCATGATAGACAGAAATGGAATGCAAAGGAAATATGGATTTGGTGGACATTTTTTTTGAATGAGTTGGGGAAACTGCTTTGCACTCAGAATTCAGCATGTGCTATGGATGTCACATCCAATCAATTTAGTCACGTTTCAAATGTATGGATTTATGCCAGCGAGTGTAAGATGTGCAGGAGTTAATTAGCGTGCAGCTGTAGAAGAAGGATGGCTCCAATTTCTAAGGACACGTGGACACTTTTAACATTAGTTTAATGCGAACTGACTCCGGGTTGGTCCGGGGAAATGATCAGTTCGGTCTGTTTTTCAGCTGCATGGTGAAGAATTCCTCAGCTGCCATGGAGGAAAAGTGCCATTCAGATCCCAAACCTCCTGCTGCTCACTTGTTGAAAAGGCTCTGTAATGAAATCTACAGTGAGGCGTTTGTTATAGAAATATGGAGAAACGTGAGCTGTGCGGTTTTTATTTCAAACCAATTGACAGATTAATGTATTGGCTCAAATAAAATGTACGTCTTAAAATACTACCACAGAAAAGTTTATTAATTTTTTTCTGGGTTTTCCAACGGAATGGTGTTATTTGCCAGGTGGAACTGATTCCTAGAGGAAAATACCTTTGATACACTTCGTTGGTTCAGTTCTCATTTGTTTGCCGCACACTCCTGCAGGGCTTATAAGTATATATACTCTTATCTTAAAATGCCATGTAAAATAAAGCACATTGGTTCGGATTGTGAGATCTATAAAAAATAAGCTTTGGGCGCGTTTTTCTTATCTTCACCGCTGGGTTAATTCATCTTATTTTTATACTTTTCTTTTGCTATAGGTTGTAGAGTGACCCATAGGATACCAGAGCCACAAAAGTATGTCAGTTTGTACATTTATTATGTCATGCATTTAACCCTGACCCAATTTCCGCTCTGGTTTTCCGAGGCCAACACGAGGCAATTTCTGAGCGGCTGTCACTTCCAGCGAAGCACGACCCAGACCCGTTCAGGGTCACGACTCACGACGAGTAAAGCCACGGGACAGGACTGGAGCACCATTTAAGCTTAGACTTGTTCATACGTTTTATTTTCCCTCTATGAAACATATTAAAGATAAAACAATTCATTAACACCTTAAAACGTGCATGGAAGGGTTGTAATAATGGGCCACTTTCATTTGCCACTGCATCACTGAAAGCAGGGCTCTCAAGTGTCACGCATTGAGCGTGAGACTCACGCATTTCGGTCTTAAGTCACGCACTCCCGCCACACATCGTATTTCTCACGCTGAAAAAAACTCTCGGCTATTTAATGTGCCGCAGCGCGCAAACATGAGCTGGCCGCGCTCCCCTGGAGTTCTGCTGTGAGGAGCCACTTATCAGCCAATCAACAAACAAACAAAGGGCTACACAATAGCCAATCAGGGGGGGGGGGGGGTGCTGATGGAAATGTCACTCTTGCCTGTCTTCAAAACTTGAGAGCCCTGCTGAAAGGGAGACACCTGACGTCTCCACCACGCGCTCGTAGCCTGCTCCCGTGTGACTGCGAAATAAGTGCGATCCCACTGCGTGTTGCCGCCAGTCGCACAACCACAGTGCGTCGGTGGGAAGCGAGCGGTTCTCACTGCGGTCAACTCAGCCGACACTCGGATCTCCGTGGTCAACTCAGCCGACACTTAAATTGCTGTGCGCCTATAGACTGATGTTGACGGTAAACGCATTCGATCGGGAGCGCGCGAGGGTTTTGATAAAGTTAGCGGACGGATTCACGTGACACAACATCCGGTTTTGCAAAGTTAGCGGAAAGAACTACGTGACACAACATCCGTTTTTCAAAATAAGATGTCGACAAATCACACACTAGCATATACAAGTAAACAATTAACTGATTTTGAATCTTTCTAGATCGTTTCTGAGATTTAGCTTAAATTATGCTAACATTAAAACGTTTTACTGTACCAAGGAAGAGTTTATAAAAATAAAACTCAGACTTTGTATGATAAAAAATTCCTGTTTAAAGAAATCGGTCATTTCTTTCATGTTTGAAGTGCTTTATATATGTGTGTGTCTGTCTGTCTGTGTGTGCGTGTGTAAGAGTGTGTGCGTATGAGTGTGTGTCTGTGTGTGTGAGTATGTGTGTCTCTGCCTGTGTGTGTGTGTACGTATGTGTGTCTATGTGTTTCTGTCAGTGTGTGTGTGTGTGTGTGTGTGTGTGTGTGTGAAACAATGTATTAGTTTGCATGCATATCAGTGGAAGTTGAAGGGTAAATCATGTTTTATTAACAATTCCCAAATTATTTCCCAGATTTTTCCGGGTAAACATATATAAAGCACCTCAAACATTAAGTAAATTACCGATTACTTGTAAACATTTAGGACATTTACTTTGAAATATCTCCCAATTGGGTCTGTAGATATGTCTGATTCCCAGGATAATGGAAGTCTGGATTGTCCTGAACACAGCTGCATCGGTCAATGCCGGGCATTATGGGGAAAAACATAGATAAAGCACTTCAAACATGAAAGAAATGACCGATTTCTTTAAACATGAAAGAAATGACCGATTTCTCTAAAGATTTTGGACTTTTAATTTGAAATATCTCTAAATTGGGACCGTAGATATGTCTTATTCCCAGGATAATGGATATCTGGATTGTCCTGAACACAGCTGCATCAGTCAATGCCGGGCATTATGAGGAAAAACATATATAAAGCACTTCAAACATGAAAGAAATGACCGATTTCTTTAAACAGGAATTTTTTATCATACAAAGTCTGAGTTTTATTTTTATAAACTCTTCCTTGGTACAGTAAAACGTTTTAATGTTAGCATAATTTAAGCTAAATCTCAGAAACGATCTAGAAAGATTCAAAATCAGTTAATAGTTTACTTGTATATGCTAGTGTATGATTTGTCGACATCTTATTTTGAAAAACGGATGTTGTTTCACGTAGTTCTTTCCGCTAACTTTGTAAAACCGGATGTTGTGTCACGTGAATCCTGCCGCTAACTTTATCAAAACCCTTGCGTGCTCCCGATCGAATGCGTTTACCGTGAACATCAGTCTATAGGTGCACAGAAATTTAAGTGTCGGCTGAGTTGACCAAGGAGATCCGAGTGTCGGCTGAGTTGACCGCAGTGGGAAGCGAGCGGTTCTCCTGGGAGCTTCCCACATCCCCGTTCGCCTGTGCGCAATGGCACCGCGCGCTCCTCCAGCGCTCGGGTCGCAGTGCCGAGCGCGCTGACCGGATAACTTTTAAAACCTGCACGAATGACGCGTTCCCTCGATGGCATCTGATGAATTCTTCACTGGGAAACAGTAACAGGTATGTATGCGTGTTAACTTATTCTGCCTTGTAAATAATATATATATGTCATTCAACACCATTTTAAGTTTTCTTGTTTCGGCTTCAATGTTAGTGACTTCAATTAGTTTTTTATCCGCTGCATTTGAGTTCTAATTGTTTCATTGTGCGTGCGAGCTGATAGGTGATCATATGTGGAAATCTGTTTTGCGCAACTATTAATATATAATAGCATCATAATATATGTCCCGTGACTGTCTTCGACCCCAATCTTTCTCGTGCGACATGAGGAGCCCGATAAGATGCTGGTAATTTAAATACATTTTTCGAGTAAGGTTTGATTTGCACAAATCAAGTTTCCATGGCAGTTTATAGGACGACAATATTGTGTTTGGCTTGCATAACACACACACACACACACACACACACTTGTAGAAGGTCAGAGTTTTGCAAATGGACATGACATTTGTATTAGAAACAAAGTGAAGAGGTAAAATCATATTAAATTACTATACTATTACAATACGTGGTCTACAATATATAACCAACCCATTCCCAGGAGCACTGCGCTGCCTTCTAGCATTCCCCATGATAAAGATACAGACATGTTTATAGACAGATGTTTTTTTGAGTTGCATTCCTCGAGACCTCACGCCTGATTCTTCTGTGATAACCTCACTCCCATTAGGAGACTTCAAGGTGGTTGGGATCAGTGGATGCCTTTTATGTGCCTTGTGATCCTCTTGTGCAATCATATGATACTGGAGCCAGTGAGGCACTGAGTGCAATTATAGGGAAGGAAAAATCTTTAAAAGCCTCCTGGGTTTGAGCCAGGTCCTGGTGATAGTTTCTCAGTCTCTTTCTCCCTATTTCGGTCACAGAAAGAGAAAGAGAAGGAGGGGGAGCTGGATAAGATGGATCGGTATACGTTTCAGGTGTAGACACAGGTGTGATCACTGTCACTACGCTTTATCTGGATTTAGCCCAGATTGGGAGGATTGGGAGTAAATGAGAGGAAGGATGGAGTGTGATTAGCAGAGCCCGGGACCAGAGCCAACCGAACCTCTCAGGGTGGCAGCACGGATTTATTACCCCTCCTGGATGAGCTAACCTCACTGACGGTGCTCAAAGGCACACTGCCAGCCTCATTAAAGTCACCATCTCTGCTTTGAACTCGCTGTTAGCTGTTTTATAATCCATGAGCAGGAAGGCGGACTGGGGTAATTATAAATGCATTGGCGATTAAATTTGCTGTTGAGAGCGTGGATTTCTTTTTGCAATTGATTGAAGCATGAAGTTGATGAGGCATCAATATGTGCCTCTATTTCTCATTCAGGGAACATTAGTGCAGGGGTTTTAAACGAGCCATAGATCTCCTGAAAGGATGTTGGCCCCCCATAATCTGATGGCTAATATGCTCCACTTTAGTCTAATGAGATGAGAAGGGTTAAATCTGTGTTAAGTCAAACTGTGCTCATTGTCTTTGGCAGGTCGGTCAAACATCTGCTCTCCCATGTCACCGGGACGTCTCCATGGCGATGTTTAGCAGCGCACAGTGGACCTGGAACGAATCCGATCGTTTCGGATGGGACTCTGAAAGGAACGAGAGCTCCGAGGCATCGGAGCAGGATGAGCGTAACTACTACGCCATGCTGTTCTCGCTGCTCATCCTGGCCATCGTGTTTGGAAACGTGCTGGTGTGTCTGGCTGTGCTGAGGGAGCGGTCCCTCCAGACGACCACCAACTACCTGGTGGTCAGCCTGGCCGTGGCTGACCTGCTGGTGGCCTCGCTGGTCATGCCCTGGGCTGTGTACCTGGAGGTGAGGAGGTCACAGTGTCTGTTTTCACAACCCTTTTTGGTCTGGTGTACATCACGCGTCCTTTCAGGTCATTTCAGTTCATTTCAAAATAGATGTGAGATATCACCTGGATGAGTGGATTTAGTTTAAAATATATTTTTTTCATGCAGTTGAATTGACCTTAAATAATTCATACAACACTTGTGTATTCCTGGTTCCTCTGTTTATCATTCATTTGTGCTGAACTGTTACTTTTGGAGGTTTGAAAAAAAAGAATTTCAAAAAATCAATAACTGAGCTCGAGCTCTGAATGGAAAGACGGGAAAGAAAGTGGGGAGGAAGTAAAGAGGATGTGGAGAGATTTAAATACATACAGATGCTTGGCAGTGAGGGAGATACTAACAGAGGAGAAAGATGAGTGCAGAAACAAAAGGTCTGATCATTTGCTGGTAGAGTGTGTAGGCGATAGGAAGACAGTAATGATGATACAAAAATGATCTGCTTTTGGTAATTGTCGGGCCTTCAAATTACATAAAAGCAAATGGAAACCTGTGAATTTCATTTTCTTAATCCTGTTATTACTGTTTTTTACAGGATAATACAACATCTGTATCAAACACAGTCGCCCTTTAGAACGTGCCATCTAGAAAAGTAAGGGAGGGGGCAAGGACCCTGCTCGCCTCGCAACTGTGACACACACACACACACACCAGCAGGGAAACAACAAGCATATCATTCATATATGAATATATAAATAATAATTCAATAAATAAATAAGGACAAACTCATATTGCCACAAATCACCCCTCAGCAATGATTTTATTAGGTTGGAATAGCCAATCTTATTGACTGGTAGAAGGTACATTAAGATTTTAAAAAATTGATATTCATGTGTGCGTGCGGCTCATGTCTGGCTCAACATGAGGTCCAGAAATCATCTGATTGAAGTCCTATTTCATACAGTGTGCAGAAGATTCAACAGCAGGTCAACCATAAAAATACAAAAATTAACTCAGTGAGCAGAAGCTGACAAATTAAACATGATTTTATCCGATGAAAAGTAATCTGAGGTCACCATGAACCTCGTCTGGATTCAGTCATGAGTGTTTGAACTTCCACGCAGGCAGTCATGCTGTTAGAGCATGGTGCTATATATTTTCCATTTCATTTCAAAGGGGAGACAATCCCTTAAGGAATGAGTTATTAAAAGATCGTATGACAGGAAGGTATAATATTCATTCTTTTAGCAGGAACGTAAAGGTCAACGATGCCTTGGATAAGACTGGGAGAAAACAGCATGAGTTATAGGCAAAGACTTTCAACACTCCAGTGCCAACACGCTGCGAGCTCTAATGGATGAAGGGTGAGCCTGTTGTGACTAGAGGGTCGTTGGTTTCCTTCTGCAGGTGTATCAGCTACCAATCACGTGCCCTTGAGCAAGCCATCGTATCCCTGGAAGGCACCGTTGATGCGTGACTTGTACTTGAAGGCGAGAGATCACTTTCCACTATTCATCTTAAAGGATGCTGCTCGGCCTCAGCAGATGGACGGCCTGAGTCAGTCAAGAGTTTATCCCCTCAGTGGGGTTTTATTAAGTGGAGTACAAGGAGATCTGACAGGAAACACAAGATTAAGTGATCCAAAGTCGCTGCTGCGTATCCTGCTGATTTATTCTCCGGTCAACAATTTGTTCCTCTGACTTTTGTCAAGAAAGGTATCTAAAAAAGAGCTTCATCATCTGCACCCGTTTCATCACCATCATTTAAAAAATAGTAGTTTATTATAACTTGCTATTTAGAATTGAACACAATCGATCCCTCTGACAGATACTCTGCCTCCTGTCCAGGCGTCTTGATAATTGCTCTTCCTGCTCGGTACATTTAAAAGTAAAGTAAAGATCACATACAGGATGCTCAAACACAGTCGACACCGAGTTTCCGCAAGCCCCACTGAATCACCATCGTTATACTGAGTACAAATAAGTACTATGTACATGCTGTGCATATATATTGTGTGTATTGGTCTTATTTATATCGCTAAGAAGACCAATCTAGATTAAATGGATTATAGTGGACATTTAAATAGAGGATATTTTCACTTGTGCCATGTCCCAGCTCCATACAAACTAGTTGTATATCGTATAATCTGCAGTCATTGTCATAGAATATTGTTTTTACAGTTTTTGAAAATCTGCATACTTCCATCATTTTAGTTTTCTAAATTCTGTTTTCTCACCAGTGGCTGCAATGTATTCAGATTTGTGTAGCTGTGAGCAGCTTCTTTATTTCCTTTGTGCAATGCATTGTGGGTCAGTAGTCTGCATCACTATGATTTCACTGAGCATACGTGTTTGTGTCACTTCTTCCAAGAAATAAAGGTTCCCGTACTTCCCATAATGCATTTCACTTGCATATTTGATGACATCCCCCCTGCCTGCTAAACACTCACATCTTTTAAACTCAGCGTCCCCAGCTTGTGGAGAACGTTATGCAACTGTGTTCACAGACTGAGTGGTACTAACCATGTCAAGTTAACAGATTGTCACGTGTAAAATTGTTGCAGTGCTCCTTTAAAAAGTGAATGAGAATGACCGTAAATGGTTCTGTGGCTAGATTTGTGTTAACATAATGAGCGACAGCAGTGAATGTTCCCACACTGGTCTGTGTGTCTCTGTGTGTGACAACGGTGTCTCTGAGAGAGACATTTCTGTCGATTTACATCTTCTTGCACGCATATGTGCGCGTGTGCCCGTCTGGGCCTCCCGCCTTCTCTTTGTATGTCATATATCTTTGTCAGACAGTTATAACCAGGCATCATAGCGCCTATCAGGGGAAACCGTCGGCCTGAGCATCCTGAGGAGGAGGTTTTGGGTCTTACCTGCTTCGAAGGATGGTCAATGTTCTTTAGACATTTCCCATTTCCTTGAGGATCCTTAAACGTTATCCATCATGGTGCATCATCAAAGGACATTGACTCTTTGCCCCCCTTGTGTAACCTGAGAACAAGTGACATAAACATGTGTAACTAGAATGGCCACTCGGTAGAGCGCATACCTTCGCATATCACAAGATTGGGCATTGAATTATAAACATGTTGGCATTAGTTGCATGCCAATTGGATATAAATTGACCGCGCTATGGTAAAAAGAAGATGTTGACCTTTTCATGACCTTGACCATGACCTTTGACCCGATCGATCCCAAAATCTACCCGGATAATAACCAATCATCCCACCAAATGTCATGCGATTCAAGAAGATGTTGACCTTGTTCATGACCTTGACCTTTGACCCGATCGATCCCAAAATCTAATCAAATGGTCCCCAGATAATAACCAATCATCCCACCAAATTTCATGCGATTCGGTTTAATAATTTTTTACTAATGCGAATAAGACGCATACAAATAAATAAATTTATAAATACACGGCGATCAAAACATTACCTTCCGCATTTTCAATGCGAAGGTAATTAATGCGTACATTTGCCTATTTCAAAAGAACATTAGTATAAATGCTTACGTTGATGGGAGTCACTTTATCAACTTATTCTTCCGAACCCTTCCCTTTATTTTAGGCAAACCCATCTCCATGTGTGCGTCCTCTCCTCTCCCTCGCCCTTCTGTCACATGTGCAAGCGTGTGCGTCACGCTCCACGCTGAAGGAGGGAAAGAGAAACGTGTGCGTTGATAATCTGCCTGTGTGTCCTGTGCAGGTGGTCGGCGGTGCCTGGCTTTTCGGCCGGCTCTACTGCAACGTCTTTGTCACGCTAGACGTGATGATGTGCACCGCCAGCATCCTCAACCTGTGTGCTATCAGCATTGACAGGTGAGTGTGCAGTGTGTGCCACGGTTCTATTTTATGACTGCAGACATTTTGAAGGGACACCTCAAGTGTAAATGTCATATCTACGTTTTTCAAGGTCTCGTTCGTTTCTTAACCTCACCTGACAGATACTTCAAAACGTCCCTGGGGAGAGCATATATTCCCATCTTGCTCATATTTTCTTGATAAGTGTGTGTGTGTGTGTGTGTGTGTGCATGACAGAATGAGAGACAGTGAGGAAGAGACATAAATGAGGAGATGAGTTTTCTCTTAAATGGTTTATTTAATAAGGGACAGTGCACATTGATAAAAACATTGCAGTAAATGTGCCAGAGTTAGCCAAGAGGCTATTTTTCATCTGTAGTCCCAATGTTCTCTACTTGATGTTCTAGGTTCGGACTCTGGTCTTTTGACGTCTAATTGCTGTGTGATTTGTTTGCATGAATGAAGGTGGAACTGTGCCATTTGAACCGTCACAGTAAAATACATCCAGGTGTTTCAATTATTTATTTGTTCAGTTTTCTTCGAGTGTCACAGTTAATATTTAATCGCTCACTACGTTCTTTGAACTCACAACCTGCAGGCATCAAGAGCTTAACGATGTAACATTTAATTGGGATCTAAATAAGGACTGGAGCTTTCTCCAGGATAAATTACGACATTAAATATGCACTTTCAGATACTTGTGTCCTCAAGTGCAAAGAGCTGGTTTAACGTCACCAACCAGGCAAAGCGACAGCTACCAGGGGACCCCAACGTCCTCTCGGTCACCATGCCGCATTTTGGTCTTTTGATTAATTGTAAATGTGTAAAGGAATGTGCACCTCTTGCATAAAACAATTATATAATTACGTGCCTCTGGTTTGGAGAGTTTCAAGGCAGCCTGGAGATTCCAGAAAGGAAGTTCAAGGTGTAGTGCCTGCGCATAGGTCACATTTTGAGAGGCGCCTCAGAACAGATGAGCCTTGTTTCGTCGTCAACTAAATGTGTTTTAAAGCAGCACTATATTAATAAATCATATACACAATGTTTTACCTGCTGCAATGTTGTCCTCACCCCTCTCATTCAACCAGACAGCAGCGTTGCACGAGGGAAGAGTATTTTTAGTGAACGTCTGTCCTCCGGGTTTAGCCCTGCATTTTGCCCAGAGAAGTACCAATGTAATTAGTCTGATGAGGATAAACAACCGTGGCAGATATCTGGCTCTAAACAACATAACATCCCATCCATGTCGGGTCGGGGTCCTTCGTAAATTGCTGCCTAGTTTTCCTGGGCTCATTATACACTCTTGGCATACAGTGAGCCGATTAAATCAAAGCTTCTCTTGCTTTATTGCTGAATACTCAAATTGTTTTGAAATGGAAATGCCTGTTTTTCTGCCCCATTGTTATTCTTTATATTATCTGCTTTCTCTCAGCAGTGCATTTCTTGGCATCACTAAAGTCCAGGTATTTTCAAGGGTGCTTTTTTCTCACTCTAATTACTCCATTCTCCTGGACTATTTTAGCAATGTTCATGTCTTCATTAAAAGGTCAACAACTATTCTCTGCACGCACACATTTTCAAAGCTGGAATGACAATAATATGTGTGTGTGTGTGTGTGTGTGTGTTCAGGTACACAGCAGTGGTGATGCCCCTCTTTTACAACACCACCCATTGTTCCAGGAAGAGAGTTTTTATGATGATTGCCACCGTGTGGGTGCTGGCCTTCACTGTCTCCTGCCCACTGCTGTTTGGCTTCAACACCACAGGTCAGATCCACAACTTATGGATCCATCTTGCTTTAAATGCATCGTAGCAGAAAATCCATGTTTATGCAGGATGCAAAATAGGATTCAGGGTAACAATTTAGCTTTTTAGGGTCAACGGTGGGACAAGAAATGCAATCCAGAATTGAACTCTGAGGTGCACTTCCTCAATTTAGCATGTCAGAGTGTAGTGATAATGTGTTAATGTGAATCAGCATTTATACTATATTAACTATTGGCAACAAGGTTACCAGTGAAGGTGATTTGGTCTTTGAATAATGTCTGAGTGCCTGCAATTTGCAATAATAGGGATTTATTTTTTGGCAATGGATTAAATCCCCTGGAAATGTGTAAAATACATATATGCTATCACAGCATCCACTAAAATCTGAGTGAAAACTAAGCTTTAAAACTATTACAAAATTGAGTTAAAGTCTCATTTTACTGTTAAAACCACAGATCACATTTGTGTCTTACTTGTGTTAAAGATCTAGATATACTGTGCATGCACAACCTGCTTATGATAAACTTTATCGTTGATAAGATAAAGTACATGCCAAGCGAAAGCAAAAAAGAGATTTCTTATCTTAGGTAACGAAGGGAGAGATACGTAAGACAACTCGGCCTCTGCAGCTGAGACTAGATGTGTTTTTTGGAGGGTAGTAATAACAGAATTCACCCTTACAGTGTTATAGCATATGATATATCTGTGACAAGGTAATGTGTTTCGCTATCTTCATTTTTCCAAAATGTGACATTATTGTTTTAGTTATTGAGCATGCTTATTCAGAAACTGTTGTATATTGGTGGAGGAACCAAGTGATAGATTCAAGAAAATGTCTTCCTTTTTAGCTTTTAAATATTGCAATGGAATCTGGTTGAATGAAGTTACTGTCTGAGGAGAAATGGTGACAAGTGTTTCTGTGGTAATTATAACGGATTTTTTTAGAGTATTATTCATGTTCTACATAAATGAACAATAACTTACTTACTGTGCCAATAAAATGGAGCCTTCTGCATTTGTGTGAATGAAACACCAAACAATAAAACGGATAAAGATATTTAAATTTGAATAAGCACTGATACATGACTGCACATACACAATCAAGGGCATTACGCAGACACAATGTAAAGATACTAACAGATACGGCAATTTGATTTAGTCCACTTCCAGCCAATGCTAAATAATGGCTGCTGATTGCAGGAATCCAACTTGTTTGTCAGTATGCAACCATGCATCAACATTGAGGTATGTGGTCCTTCACCGCCCTTCAAAATAAAAGCATTGAATAAGAACAGCTTAGCTAGACAAAAACTGTGCCTCACAACATAATATGAATCTAGAAACTGAAGGTGGTTTGGAATGTGGCTAGACATATATATCCGTCTGTGTATGGAGGTGTGTGGTGTTGATCCAGGGGAACATCCAGGGAGAGGCAAATCACTTAAGTTGGTTCATGCCACTGACATGAAATATGCATTTCACAGCTGTGCCCAGATAGATATTTAACTGTGGAATCTTTCTTGAATCTAAAATTGATCTATACCCTCTCATTATTTTAATTAGATTTTTGTTCTAAATTAATGGTGGAATTATTGTCAAATCAATCACCCCTCCACCTCACAGTCATCACTGTATGATTTAGTATGCATGCAGAATATGAAAGGAGACATGAAGTCATGAAGGTTATTTTCACAACAGAGAACATCATCACCGGGGTGTTAGGTTGGCGATTAATCATGCCCTTTGAGTTTTAGGCTGTTTTGCTATTTTGTTTTTGACTCAGATGACCCCACGGTGTGCTCCATCTCCAACCCAAACTTTGTGATCTACTCCTCTGTGGTGTCCTTCTACCTGCCGTTTATTGTCACTCTGCTGGTCTACATCCGCATCTACGTCTTCCTCAGGATGAGAAGAAAGAGGATCATCTTCGGCCAGGCCAGCGGAAAGGTGCAGCCGTCTGTGGTGAGACCCTTCGTCAGTGTTTTCACTTTTACTGACTAATGGTGCTCCAGCTGCAGACATAATGATTAGTTATCATTTATTCATCACTTAGTAAAATGTTCAACTCCAGACTAGATATGTATTTTTGTTCATTACTTATTTATGTTTACGAACGATAATGACGACAGACTTGATGGTTTTTTATTTTATTTTTATGACTCATTAACATTCATATTTACAAATGTTTAAATCTGTTGGCTTATTAGAAACTCTTGACCTTTTTTTATTGACTTATTAATGACTCTCGACTGTTGATGACTCAAGAACCAGTGACATTTTGCTCAACCTGTCAACTGAAAAGTTGTCTTATCAACAGCTTTTAATTGATCTATAAAGCATTACTAAATTACTTATTGACCATTAAACCAGGCATTAGTTACAATTTAGAAACCCTTCATATCTCATGTCTTATTATATAGTGGTACCTGAGTTATTACACAATGAAATGTACCATTATCCACCATTATATATAACCTTTTAGATCTGATTGGGTACAAATTGCATGGTGATAATGCTCAGAATAATACTGCTATTTGTTTAAACTCCTAATGAGCTGATTCTTTGTAGATGCACGGTGTGTTCCTCAATTAAAGCCATATGTTTCTATTCACTTTCTTTATACTCATAATGACTTGCTAATTACCATTATCTTGGGACTTTTCTGTTGGATCTCTTTCGTAAATCTCCCCCAAACACTCATTAGAGTGAAATAAAACACTTTAGTAATTTGGAGTTTAAAATGTTCAGAATAAATGTATAGGCGGAGCGCCTTTGGTCTCTCAGAAGAACCCAGGTCAAGGATTAAATGTGTTAAAAAAAATTATCATTTGGTTCATTAGCAGCTGACAAACTGTCAGCAAAAAACTGAAGTTAATTTAAATGGCTTGTCAACTAAAACATGGTCAGTTTAATCAGGAGGAGGAACGTTCTCTGTGCTGGCCTCAGTCTTTGAGTCATTTACACAACTTGATGAGTTCTTGGAGGATAAAAAAGGATAGAAAAAATAAACACAAACAGCTTTAGTTTAGGAACAAAGAAACATACAGTTGTATAGATATATAGATAGATAGACTGATATATATGGTCAATGAAATATGAAGGATCTCTCTGCTAAGTTATTTATTTTCATTTTGAAAAGCAAATTGGACTTTTGTTCTCAGCTGTCAGGTCTTTGATCACATCCATCATTCTAGGACTCACATCAGTTCCATCAATAATACAAATGATGGTCTTACCTCTTAACCTCGGACAAGGAGACACACATGGTCATGTTGTGCATCAGTATCTACTCTATTTTTAAAATCTGGTGAATAAAATAACATTATAATTACATCCTGTAACATGATCATCATTTCCATATCCAGGAGCTTCCTGTGTTATGTGGTTCCTCTCCATTTTTCCCTTCATTGCACACTAATTCACAGTCAAGTCCTGCATCGTAACAGCAGTTTAAAGATAATTGGTTGTGGTTGAGCCTCAGTTTGGGATCTCATCCATGGGTAAGATCCGAGCCCTGGAGGAGATCAGACTGAGACAGTTATAATGGAAGTGTGTTTTGAAATAATATAGTAGGGCTTTCTTTCTGCTGTGAGCTTTGATTGAGTGACGCAGCATTTGGAAGCGACAAAACATAACAGATGTGAGTCCTAATTTATGTCTGTGTCCGAGACGCTCACCAAGATTTCTTGGAGCTTTGACAAAACAATCCCCTTAGATGCAAAGAGATGAATCAATAACTTTCTATGTGAATGTCAAAAACCTTATACCTAATCATAAGATGAGGGGGTTTAGTAGTATTTCTCTGAAAAATATGCTCTTTCCCTCTCACCCCCTAGGAGACCTGTCTGCAAGAAGGACCTCCTAAGGCAAAGCAAGACTTGTCACCTATCAGGATTAAAGTGGTACGTGCTATTATTGTCAAGTTGCCGTCTTTTGGATTTTTGCAATTTCCTACTTGAGAGGAAATAGATCCGTCTTCATTTAAAACTGGAATTCCACTCAGACCACAACAACTTGTTCCTTTTTTCCCTCTTTTTATTGGTAGGTTCAGTCTCCAAGTAATTTGTGACAATCCATTTAACAAAAGCTCCATTCATTAGAATGAGGTGAAAAACCTTTAAACAGAAAAAACACATTTAGAACGGGCACTCGGTAGAGCGCATACCTTCGCATATCACAAGATTGGGCATTGAATTATGAACATTTTGGCATTAGTTGCATGCCAATTGGACAAAAATGTATCGTGCTATGGTAAAAAAAATAGTTTGACCTTTCCATGACCTTGACCTTGACCTTTGACCCGATTGATCCCAAAATCTAATCAAATGGTCCCCGGATAATAACCAATCATCCCACCAAATTCCATGTGATTCAAGAAGATTTGACCTGTTCATGACCTTTGACCTTGACCTTTGACCCGATCAATCCCAAAATCTAATCAACTGGTCCCCGGATAATAAACAATCATCCCACCAAATTTCATGCGATTCGGTTCAATACTTTTTGAGTTTTGCGAATAACACGCATACAAATAAATAAATAAATACACGGCGATCAAAACATAACCTTCCGGCATTTTCAATGTGAAGGTAATAAACTATAAAAAGCAAAAACACTCATCTTAATCTGTGTTAAAGCACCAGTGCATTCTCACTATATCATATATTTCACCACCATTATCCCAGCTTAGTTCTCCTCATCATCTGGAGATGGTGTGCTGTTCTTCAGCAGGCAGTCGGACAACCAACCGCCTGGCGTCTCCGTGAAGGACACAACTGTTCATGAATTTTTTATCCTTTTTTTTCATCCTCTAGTTTTGTACAATGCAGCGCCGCCTGCGCCTGAGTGACTGTTTCGGCCTTTTGTGACGCATTGGCACTCAACGTGGTTCTGTTTTTGGCTAATTATGCGAGTCTGTCTGCGTGTATAATTTATGCACACTTGAGTTTGGCGTTCTGCTGTGTGACCGCAGCCCCGGCTCTGAGAAAGAGCTGATACTTGTGATTCTAAAGCATGGCTTCGTCACCTGGTCACTTGTCACCTGAGCAATATCTGTGGGTGACGCACTGCAGCACCTGCATATTCCTGCTGCTCCAAGGTGGAAATAATAATGATCTGCAGTTTTCCCCTGAGCAAAATGTCTGATGAGTCCAGTAAGAGAAAACCGAAATTTATGTTTTGGGCTCTACTGGAAATCCACATTCCACTATACTTAAATCTTTAATGTCGTAACTTATCACTCCAAGGGGGAAAGGCTCATTGGAGCTGTAGTTGCTGAATTAGCTGCGTTTTAGAAAGTGGGAATACTTGCTGCACAGTGCAGTTGCACTGATGTATGCCGAACATTAACTGAGCATCTGTGATTTAAAAACTCTAAGTGGAGGAGCCACTTTGTTGACTCACTGGAGTAGTCTCAGCTTCTAAAATGTTCCACATGAGGTCACGGCAGGTCCAGACGGACATAATAACTTCAATGTTTAGCAGAATAAACAGAGCAATGAACTGGATGTTTAAAATGCAAATGTTAAAGCTGCAGTTTTTATCAATTTAAGACAGCAGAACAAGCTGAAAACACAATATTGACACATTGTCACCATATTAAGTTATTAGTCATTTGTAGACATTGGCCAGATATATTTAAGCTTGTATTTCTTGTCAAATGTCCAATATTCGGTCCTTTCGCCATCTTCTAGTCTTCACTAACTCTACAGGTATGTATGTTTACAGATACCCGCTAACTTTGTCATTTGGTGCATGGCAGCTAGCCAATGCCTTGAAGGACGCTCAAAGCCTTTATGGAGCTCAGGGCCTCTGAGTTTGTTGATAATTCTGAAGCACTGGCACCTTTTGTATTTCAAATGATGTATTGTTCATAGCCTAAATTTTTTTTACTGCAGCTTTAATGACATAACATAAAACTAAACTATTGCAACGATTACATTATTTAATATGTGCGACGGTTGTATGGCATCTCTTCATTGGGTTTCGTTTGTTCCAACCGCAGACTGTAGAGCCTTCAGGTCCCTCCAAGCCCAACCTTTTGTCACGATGCTTGTGGCGCAAATGGCCAAAGACGGGACCGGCGGAGAACTCCATGCTGCCCCCAGTGGACATGCAGAACTGCTGCAGCATAAGCCACGCCTCCTGCGGTCCCAGCAAGATGGATCTGGAGGAGCAGCAAGGGGAAGAGGAGGCAGAGGGCAACAACCAGAATGAGCGGCCTTCTGTCAGAATGGGCAGCGAGGTGAAGGATCGCTCCAATGGACGAACACACACGTCACTGCGGCCGATGGCTCATTCCATCAATACTCCACGATTCAGGAGCATGCACGCACGGGAGAAAAAAGCGACTCAGATGCTGGCCATTGTGCTTGGTGAGTGGAAATTGTCTTAACTGGGATAAAATGAATGAAAATATGAATGTCATGGAAACACCCAATGCAGGCAAGTTTATAGAAAGTTGCTTATTCTGCTTCAACTCCTTCAACATTTTCGGGATAGTCTTTTCCACCTAATGTACCCGTCCACCTGTTCGGTCTCTTGCCTGGTGGTGATGGCACCAGAATATTTTGGCTGCATATTTTGCAGAGCCACAATAAATCAAGTTTGAATGTCAGAAATGTCTGGCTGGTTCCGGATCACAGTGAGTGTCCACAAGAGCCGTATAGCTCCTGACACAGCGTCCACACGCTCCAATTATCAGCCAGGTTGTTACAAGGCCGGTCAAGTTCGGCTTGGCATAGATCTTGCTGACAAAAATGTAATCAGAGGTGTCTCTTTACGTTACACTTTCCTGTCCTGCCTACCTACCACCTGCTTTCAAGTCGACTGAACACAGATTTTGTGACCCCAATTATAGTGCTTGAATTTGTTGTTGCAAGTGGGCTGCAGCATCCGTAGTCGTTTGTACATAATACATGCCCTGTTGGCTGCTGCTCGGCACACTGAGTGGCATTACACATTTTCCTATGTTTACCACTCACAGTAGAGGTTAAGCTCGCCAAGCTTTTCATTCTGGCATGAATACGATAGCCTACAGTCTCCGTTTTTAATGAGCAGCTTCCTTACTAGGCCTACTCGGAAATCATCGTCATTTTTTAAGCTGTGGACTTTTATATGAAAGTGGAATAATAATAAAGTAAAAGAGGCCAACTGTAGGGCCCGACCACATAACTTGTTGTCTGAAATAACTAGAATATTTGTATCAGATGTAGTGTTACCTAACTAATACTAACACGTCACTATGAGTTGGTATATTGGGGATTTTTCAAGCGGAACCACATTAATAACAACGTAGTTATCTAAGGACGACTAATTATTATTCATTATTAGCTAACTGTAAGCTTTGAAAGTACCCCACTGTTACTGTTGTTAGCAAGCTTGTTAGCTGGGCATGCTAACATATTCAGTTGGTACTCTAAACTCAGATATAGGAGCAGTATATGTATATATGAACTATAACCCAACATAATAATAATAATAACATAGTTAGCCAATGACTACATTTATTATTATTAGCTTATTCTGGAAGTAACACTTTGTAAAGCTCCTATTGTTGGTGTCTAGCTAGATAGTCGAACATGCTAACATATGCAGCTTACAACCCAGCAGATAAATGTACTGTTCCTGACTATTCTGCTCTTGTGTTTTTGGTTTTGCCCTTTCTCTACACCTCTCTGCTCTCTGGCTGCTCCAGGGGTGTTTCTCATCTGCTGGCTGCCTTTCTTTGTGACTCACATTATGAACACCCACTGCAGGACATGCTACGTGCCTCCTGGGCTTTACAGTGCTTTCACCTGGCTGGGTTATGTCAACAGTGCCCTCAACCCTATTATCTACACCACCTTCAACATTGAGTTCAGACGGGCCTTCATCAAGATCCTCAGCTGCTGAGGAAGACGAAGTGCGTCAGGACAATTAAAATGGAAATTAGGCTGTGCACTCGAGCATGGCGTATACGGTAAACAGTGACGACAGATTTACGCTGGTCATGGTCCACAGAAGCAAAGATGTCCCAGGAGTTACACAGCAGAAGCAAAGTGAAGCATAAAAAACAACACACTGTGGTATGCAATAAAAAGGTTATTATTTCAAAACAGACTTGTTTTCTCAACAGGGCTGGGACTCCATTTGAACCACATTATTCCTCATAAGACCTACATTGTACATGTATACAGTCTTGTTGATAGCACAATTTGTCCGACTTTATTGTGAAATATCTTTTACAGTATGTGTGCTGCTCTTTGGCAGAGGACTTTCCAATCAATGTACGCTCGGAAGCTCTTTGGAGCCAAGATGAAGCTTTGATGCCGATTTATTGATTGTAGCGCTGTGGGTCATTTTGTCCTGAGGCCCGCTGCACTGTGTGGCTTAACTGATGATTCTCACCTCACCCTTTCACCCCGTATTCACTATCATCACCATCGGTTACACTCCAGTGCATTCACACATAAAATGTAAAAATGCACTTGAATTGAGCTGGAAGGATCGTTTTGGTCTTGGTCAAGACTCACATCATTTTGGAGATTGTCATATATATTGATGTGGAAGCATTGTGCTCAATGTGGATAGAAATGTGAGATGTTGATGTCAATCAAAGTGAAAACTGTTTCAGTGTTTTCTTAAAGGGACAGTCTCTTTAATTGAGAGTTGCCTGCTGCCTAGCAGGAGCTTTGTGATATTAATACATCAAGCAGGATTGTAAATGGTCATGTGGTCAGGACTGTAATCAACAGAGCATTTACTGCAGTGTGCTGTAAATTAAAAAAAGATGACATTTTTCTGGGCTATTTATACACATTAGGTTTCATTCAGCTTGTGTGTATTCATGTGCCTCTCAGTCCATATTTCAAGCTCTCCGATTTCTCTAAGAAACATGAACACCTGCACCCCTGACATGTTGTGCCATTGCGTCGTCTCGTTCCACTGAGGCCACTTATGGTGATAAAGCACCAGGTGTGTGTCACTCTATTTGTGTGTGTGTAAGTGTGCGTGCGTGTGCGTGTGTGTGTGACTATTTATGGATGTATGCTGTGATGTGTGAGGAAACCTCCAGCTTCTGATCAACATACAATAACATCATCGGGTTACTCTATGTTATCCTTCTCTAAAAAATCCTTATACAACCAGAATCAATATTTAAAAAATTAGACATTTATTTCAAATGTAAATACTTAATGGTGTATTCAGGACATAAATAGACTGATATTAAGATTCATGGTGTTTGCTCTTCTGTAAATTAATTTGAGTGTGAATTAATTAAATTAAAGATGCGTTTTAGGTCGTAAATACTGCACAGCTGTGCAAATGTGCTTCTAGATTACATCCAGTCATCCGGAGACCATAATAAAAAAACTTCCTGTAAATAAACTGCCAATGAGCCCAAACCTTGAAAGACTGGAAGTCGCTCGATCCCAAGGGACCAACGCGGTGACATTATGGGGGATTTTTCTCAACATGCTATTTTTTACAAACTATACGATTAATTTTTGATTACTTTTTCATGTTTTTTTGACATGATTCATAGTGTGGCATATCAAAAAAAGTAAACAAGTTCATAAAAAAAAAAAGTAAGTGCTGAACCTAATCATTTTTTTTTAAAGTATTGTTTCGACATAATGTTCATGTTTTCTAATCATGTCTTTTTTTACAACATACTATACCATTGAAATAGAACTAGAAAGAACATTGAACGGTTTTACGTTGTCATTTGACAGGTACAAAAATACATGGCGATTATTAGTAATTGTTATGGTGACAACCTCGTCAGTTGTGCCTTGTTGTCGCAGCTTGCCAGGAAGCGGCAGCAAGTGAGATAAGGAACCATTAGATGAAATAAGGTTTGTTGTTCAGGTGCTACATTTGACCCATTTACTCTCTACAGTTTGTAGCTGCTCGTTTGAGTCCTTACTAGAACACTTTAAAAAAAATCAATTCCAATGTGTTGTCTAACAGCCTCAGCTCTTGAATCACACTATTCACTGTTTCTTTAAGCTTTTTACTCTTTTATTTTGAAAAATGGCCTTCAAACCTTACTGGCCCTCAAAAAGTATCAAACCTTCAACCTCAGACTTGCCAAACATTTCCCTGACAGCCTGATCTACTCAGCTGAACTCTCCTCAGAGAGAGTTTGTTAGTCTTTCCTTTAGAAATCAGGCTTCCAAGACTTACTGTATAGTATGCCATAACATTTCATGGTATTTCATAAAAAATCATAGTATAGTGTGACATTATAGTTAGCCATAAACAAATGTGTCAAATGCATATACAAACTCAACTTTCTTAAAAAAGATCATACACAATTACTTAGTATAGAAAAGTCATAAAACTGCCAGAAAATTGTCAGCATATAAAATTATATTGAAATGTTAAAAAGATGTAGTAAATTATACTCTTTTTCTTTTAGAATGGTAGTAAATCAGTTTGTCATAAATATATCACAAAAAGGACACATCAAAGTATGTCGTTTCATGTCATATTTCTTAAAAAGCCATAGTAAATATGCTAAAAGTACAAATGTCTTGTCAATTTCTTTGACATGGTGCTCTCAAAGCCTCACCCTGATTATTTATACCAACACCATGCAAACCGATTGTAAGCGGTTTACATGAAAGCATCTTGTAATTGCGTGTCATTGCGTATTCTGTGCAGCTATATGCATATATGCATGAATGGACATACACAGGCTTTGTTTTTTTATAAATTACTGCATGACATGCATGAGTCTGATGTGGACATGTCTGTGAACACACAAACCGGTGCTTGCCTTTCTTCTTGTCTGTATGGTTTGTGTGCCATGGCGTGCATGATGGAACATGTGTTAATAGGTCTAAGTGAGCGGGGAGGATCAAAGTGAAGAAGCCCTTCTATGCGTGAAAGGCAGAGGGAGGCGTTCCCTGTATTTATAGTTGAGGACGACATGTTGGAAAGAGCAATGTGATGAATGCGATGCAGAATCTGCATGTTTCTTAAAAGGAAAGAGGATGTTTGTTCCAGTGATGGATGCTCATTGTGTAGTTACTCATATGCTGTTGTGTGTTTTTACACTTTTAAAAATCCCTGCTGCTTTGCATGTTTGTGACCGAGGAGGCAAAACACAAAGGGGAAAAAGACGTAATGAACTAAAGTGCCACCACTCCAGTTCTTGCACACATCTTTTTTCTTTTCCTTTGTGGCTATTAGAGGCTTGGTGCATTTCTGTGGGTGCACGGCCATTGGTGGCACAGCAGTCCTTAGCAACGGATAAAGAAGGGGTGGATACACGCCTTGACTGATATTCACTCCATTTTCCACAGTTGCCTCATACTTTTTCCACCTACCATGTGTCAAGCAGCATGATAATCATCCTGCCCTCCCTGTCGCTCCCTGATGTTCATACACATTCAGCTGTTACCGTTAATTTTATGCCATTTTAAGGTTAGGAGGTTATGTGCAAGGAGGGAATCAATCCTTTGTAACACATAAAAAACTTTGGTGTCTCTTTCTCTTTTTCCTTCTCTGAAAAAATATGAAAGTGGAAATGAATGAGAGTAAAACATTATATTTTTTTGTTCTATGACATAAAATATATCAGTAAATACCTCAGTCATGAACTTTAAAGCTGTTACATCATGAAAAGAGCGGCTAACAAGTGGCTAAATGAGAATATATTAAACATCATCATGCCGATCGCTAGTCCACTTTGTGGTGGTGATGTGTAGTCATTCGACCAGCGTGGAGTACGATTTTTACTTCTAGCATTTGCATTCACGCTTAAAAAAGTGACATTCATTTGAAAATATTTTTTTGTTTTTGGCACAGAGCTTTTTTTCTGCATAAATCTCAAAAATATCATTGGCTTTTTGTCAAAGGAATAAGAGCCCGATGGATGTGTATAACTATTCGATCACTTCTTCATGTTCTAATATAACATTCATTGTTTTAAACGCTATTAGCACGAAAGCAGAATAACTAATACAATAGTGTTTCAACCAGAAGTGAAAAGACTGGCGGGACCGCATCGGGTGAATAAATAATGCAGAGGTTCTCAAATGGGGGTATGTGAAGGCCCTCCAGGCGTACGTGAGATTTGTAGAAAAATATATTTAAAATTAGCATCCATTAAAAAATCCTTTAAATAGTTAGTTA